>NC_046648.1:20563166-20888523 GCF_900324485.2 Mastacembelus armatus | reverse complement strand
GGGGCCTCCCACAAATTTCATGGCACCATCTTGTCAGGCCAACAGCAGAACAACTGGTGGATCTGATAGTGAAGAGACATAGTCGGCAGTCTGTAGAAGTGATCAGGGAGATTTTTAAGGACATGAATAGAACTGACCTGGAGGAAAAGCTGTTACAGACCAGCTCAGAAGGTGAAGGTAGGACAAAGGACAAATCTCATAAATGTCTATTACAGATATTTTACAATTCACAGTAAAAATGAAACAATTGAGTAAAACATGAAAACAGTAAAGTAACAGTAAATATGAAAACAAAGCAACATAATTTATTACATGAATGATCTGGTTTCTCTGGTCATGTAAATACTTGTAAATGCATCATATAAAGCATAACTGCACCACTAGTGCTTGTTATTTCAGATTACAGCAACTTGTTTACTGTAATTTATACCCAGTGATAGTGCAAAACAAATAGTCATGTGACTGTTGTATTTTAATATGGAATTTTTGCTTTCACAAGGAAATGTTATTTGTCACTAATCTGTACTTTGTAGATTACAAAAGCACTGACTTTGCTCAACAGTTTGCTCTGCTTAGCTTATATTGACATCATTTTATACATCACTATAACATCATTTAAAAATGTTTTTAAATATCTTTTAACAAGGGCCTTCAAGAAGCTTGGAGCTTGTCAGTTGTGGAAGCACCATGGTAATCCCTTTGATTTATGCATTTGTTCAGTTTATTTGTCATTGTTTTGTTAATTTATGTTGTTGCAAAAAGGCACATTTCCAGTTGTTTACAAAAATAATTGTCCTCTGCAGCAGGACTGCAGTGACTGGACTAAACTTGAACCTGAAGTGAACAAGGCAGATGCAGATGAGACGCCAACGTACAGGTAAAAATTACATCCTAACTACTGCAGCACAGTAAACTGAAACTATGGAAAAAGGTAAGCTTGGGTTTGTTTGTTTGTTTTATTTTTTTGTTTTACAAAATGCAAACTAGAAAACTTTTGTGTACTGTCACTGATGCAATATGACAATTGTTATGTCACTACTACTTTTTCATCTAATACAATAAAGGCATAAACACTCAAAATATATATTTTATGCAGCTTATACATTATTTATGTTCATATACACAACCTTGTGTTCTTCCCATGACTTAGCCTCCAGTCTGGAGCAGGAAACTTTGAATGCAGTGTCTCTGGATTACGCTGGGTCTGTAAGAATCAGGTCGGCTTTAAGTACCAGTTTTACTCTTGGGAGGAACATGTGGAGCGGATGGAAAGCATACAGTACATGCCTGCAGGTCCCCTCATAGACATCAGAGTCATTGCTGGGAAGTTTGATGAAGTGTACCTGCCACACTGGATCTTCATAGGTAACTGGGCATGTATAAAGAAGTAATTATAAAAATAATGTCAGTGCTTTATAATGTGTGTATAAGACCTTTTTTTCTTCAGTAATTATGTGTGTTTGTACTTTGTACAGATGACAACCCCACAGTGTTGGACAAGTTTGCAGTCCTACACATAGATGACTGTGGAGATGTTGTGGAAAAAGTGTCTGAGGTCACATCATCCCATGTCAAATTACCTGAACCCATTTTCTCTCTAAGAGGCGTCCTGGTGAAACTGGGTTTACTGCAGAAAATAAACTGCAGAGTGTTAATATATAAGACGACCAAAGCTTTCCTGACCCTCCATGTTTATCTGATCCCAAGTGATCCTGGGCTAGAACAGGTCATTACTGTAAATATCTTACTATCACCAATACCAGTCATTAAAAGATAAATACATAAACAATGTTGGTTACTGTAACATGTAACACAAGTATGTGTTGATTAGATTTTTTTTTTTTTTTTTTTTTTACAGGCAATAGAAAAGAGGGAAGTGTCTGATGGAAGCAAAGCAATACGAAAGCCACATCCAACGAGGTTCCTGCAAATGCATCAATGTTCTATCCTAACAGCAGATTTAGATGGTGCAGAAATATGTCCTGAAGTATGTTTCAAACTGCTTTCTATGAAGTAAACTGCTCAGTCTCATATACAAGTCTTAGATGAATCTAATACACAGTGATAATAATCACAAATAGTAGCAGTAATACTTTCCAAAAAATTTTGACTTACAAATTGAGTTAAAAAAAATAGCTGTTTTTTTTTAACTGATGTGCTTCAAAATAAAAATAATACAAATTATATTAAGCAGCATTTTATATCCATCCGATTTTCATTACCCAGTTTTTCAGGAAAAAGCATCTTAGTGTTTTCCCCCTGCCTTGGATTGAACAGGCAGAAGAAAATGCATTAAAATATACCTGCAGTCATGACTGTTGTAGGTTCAATGTGATTATCATCCTGCACTTTGCCTTATTTTTCTTTCACAGGATTTAGAGCTCAGATATGAAAACAGTTCTCCAAATTACTTTGAAATATTTGTTGAAAAACCAGACAGAGACTTCACCCTCAGGCTTAAACAAAACTCTGAACCAGTGTGGACCTGTGTGATTCGACAAGGTCAGTTTTAAGTAACATTAGAAGAATTTTACTGTGCTGCCCATGTACCACTTTAATTAATTTATTAATATAAGTTTAATACTCATTAATAAAAACAATGTCTGCTGTGAATCAGTAACTCACTTTGCTTTTGCATTTATTTCAGGTGATTACCAAAGGACTGGTCATATTCAAGGTAAGACATTTTAAATGATTTATATTAAGATAAATATTATTTTGTATTTCAGAGATTGAAACTTTGACACTGAATCTTTCTCAATGTTAAAACTTATAATAAACAAAAGTCTTCACTGAAATGAAGGCAACTCTTTAATTACAAGATGGAGGTTTGTGTTATTTTCGTGTTCAATTAGTATTACTGTATTTATATTTACAGGAACATTAATATTTTCCAAGAATGCACTGGAAAATTACAGCACCATACTGTGAAAAACTAAAACAATACAAAACTGTTGAGAATACAGTAATAAAACTGTGAAAACAACAGAAATGTTTCCATGAGTCACAGTCTAACTATAAATCTTCTAATTTAGTACATGGTTGATATTAATAAAAGGCCAAACTTGACCAAGTGAAACCATCACCACTGTGTGGTGTTTAGAAGCTGTTTGACACTTAAAGTTTGACACTTATCCCAGAGTTAGGAGGGAATACAGATACCTCTTTCACATCCCTGCATTTAGAATGAAGCTACAGTCAGAGATGGTTGACTTAGCTTAGCATAAAGACTGGAAACAGCAGTTTTAATGCTCATGAATTAACATATCAGAAACTTTGGCCTCCCCTTTCTTTCAATCTTTCTGCTCCACACCAACTCACCTAAATTTGTATTTGCTGTACAGCCAAGAAGTCAGTATCAGTCCTTGCATGACAATAAATGTATTTCTGAAAATGTTGTGATAAAACTAGAACATAAGCTTTAAATGACATTTGGAGATTGTGTCTTTCCAGAGCTGTGGAAGGTGGATCTGATTCTTTCAAATTTTTCTAAATTCATGAATCAACAGCTTTTTAAAAATTTATAACATTTATATACACACTAATATGCTGCTGCATGAGTCATGCTTGTTTTCATTTTGTCCCTGTTAGCTACTGTAACAGTAAATAGAAGTTACATAGCTTTTGCAGTGAAACCTCTCTTCAAATGAAATGTTTCAAGTTGCTATAACTTCATGTTTTCAAAATCTCTAAATCAGATCCATCATTTTCTCTCCTCTTTCCTCAGGCAAGCACTTTGTGGACAGGCACAGAGTTGATCTTATTAACAGAGTGAGCAACATTGGACCCATTTTGGATGATCTCCTAGATAAAAACGTCATCCAACAAGAAGTTTATGAGCAAATCAGAGCTCTGCCTACAACTCAGGACAAGATTAGAGAGCTCTACTCTGGTCCCTTGAAAGCTAGTGAAGCCTGCAAAGACGCCTTTTATGAAAGTCTGCAGCTTAATGAGAAATTTCTCATTGATGACCTTAGTGCTGACCTGTCCAGGGTGTACCCCTGCCTTTCACCCGAGAGAGAGCTGGGATAGGCTCCAGCAGATCCCCGTGACCCTGATTCAGGAAAAAGTGGGCATAGAAAATGTATGGATGGATGGATGACCTTAGTGCTGCTGATTAACAGAGAGCACATTTCAACAGTCTACACAGTGAACACTTCCTTTTTAAGTCCTGGCTGAACTGCAGTATCTTTATGTGGTGATGTTCATGTAATTTTAGATGCATTTCAAATCATCATAATCAAAACCTTGTAAATTCATCATGCAGTCAGGGTTTAAAGACAATAATTTACTTTTACATGAATAATACATTAGCCCGAATGAAAGTCTTCCAGTTCCTGACCCATAAACCTAAAGCTCCTTAAACTCAGGGCTAAATAAATACAGAAAAGGAACTAGCCAAGGGCATTTTAAGCACTACAGTATAAATATATAGACGTTGCCATGTTTTGATATGTTTCTAAGAAGGAACTGATTTTGTAAATGGTGTTTATATAAACCATATTCAGAGTTTTGTGCATTTATATATTTTTAGTACAAAACTCATTTCTACCTCTGTTGCTGATCAGAAGAGCATAAACTCGTATGATTTCAGGCATCTTACTATGAAAGGGTTAGCCTGTGTGATGATTGTTTTGTGTAAATAAAATGTAAATAACATGGTTAGACTAACAGCCTGTACAAATATTTTTGTTCTAGGCTAAATGTAGCTTATTTCGGTAGTTGGCCTGTATAAAATAATAAAAATATTAAAAGATGTAATTGTGGTTCTCAGCATGTTATATTATGTTGCTTGTTTTCTAAACATATTTGAATTCATATTCTGTATTCTGTATGAATGTTCTGTTACAAATGTAATAGAACATTGTTAGCACATATTAGCACATGAGAACAATCATCAGAGGACGCTCATTATAACCTGCGTCATTACGCAGCCTCCAAAATGAGACGTGACTTATATCGCTACATGTCTCTCTCGCGTCTGTAAAAGTTCTTTGTTCATAGCACCCCTCAGTTTATGGGTCTACCTATCGACCTGGCGCACTACCGTTGTGTTCTATCTTTTGCAGCGTTTCAAATTGCAGCGCGTTTCTCTTTTGCAGCGTTTCTCTTTTGCAGCGCGTTTGCCCTTGTCGGCCACCGTAGTTCGCTAACAACCTGGATTTGTTCGCGCAAATGATCATTTTCTTTTTTCAAACCTTCCATGCGGGACAAACTTTCATTATACGAGTCACTGAATTGTTTAGCATTTTGGTACTCGCTGTTAAGAAGCTCGAGTTCCCTCTGCAGGGCAGTATTTTGATAGCTAACGGCCTTATGTGACACTCTAAGTGCGTCAGTCATCTTTAAAAAAGTATTTTGGTTCAAAAATGTTTTTGCCAATTTTCTGGATTTCCCGCCGCAGTTGGTCGTTCTCCTGACTGAGTAGCTGCTTTTCTGTTTTCATGTTATCGGAGGCTTCACACAAAGCTGCGTTCTGTTTGTACCTGTCCCTGAGCAAAGTGACCTGCTCCGTCTTGTCGCTGTTCTCTTTATTTAACCTCTGTTTCCTTGAACACCGTAGTGTACTTTTCCTCCAAATCATTAGGGACTTTTTCCCACAGGTGCTCAAGTTGCTGTTGGAGTTTCTTATTCTCCTCTGCCATGGCTGCCCGCTTGGATTTCAGCTCCCTCATGGCTGTCTCTTTATCTTTCAGTGCTCCAATCTTTACCCTAAGCAATTGATTCTGAAAGTTAAGTTTGTCGCTATATTTTTTCTCCTCTCTTAACTTTTCATGGAGTGCTCTGTAATTTTTGACTTCCTCACTGAGGGAATCCACTGTGTCTTTAAGAGCGCTATGTTCTGCTCTTGCAGCCGCCTCTGTTTCCTTAAGTTCTTGATATGTTTTCTCCGGGACCTCTGAAGCTGTTCCTGGAGCTTCTCAATGTCACTATTGGCGGCACGAAGGTGTTGGTTAATGGACTCTATGAAGAATCGGGCCTACTGTGCTTGCTATGTGGGGTACCTTCCAAAGGTCTACTAGAAGATGTGAATGCACCACTGCAACAACCCCTATGGCTAACAAGCTGACACAAACACACACACACACACACACAGGTTTTTATAATTTTAAAGTGATCCTTGAGATGCTTGGCTGTGAGATGAAGAAGAAAAAGAGTGATACGAAGCAGGATCCTGCATGGAGGGAGAGCTTGGAAACAAGATCAGGGCAGCATGAAGGAACAAGTTAGTCGGCTGCAGGAACACACTGAAAGTTGCGATGAAGAAAGGCTTTTCTAAGAGCTACAACAAGCTGTCTATAAAGGATTGTTGTACGAGCAAAGAAAAGGGGGATTCGGCACTTGTGGGTCCAGCTGCTTCCTTCTAAACAGGAGCTTTTATTGCGTGAGTTGAGCTATGGGGCCATCTCGCTGCGCGCACCTGTGAACAGACAGATTAGGACCACAAGGCATGGGAGGAAAAAGGGAAAAGAGAAACAAAAGAAAATGGAATGAGGCGCTCAGTCGCCTCATGACATGTACAAGTAATACTAAAGGACGACAACACTAAAGAGTGTAGCAAGGACGTTATGGGGTACTTCAAGGACACAGGGTTAATACATAGAGTGTAGTATGTTTTTCTCTCTCTCTCTCTCGTCTCCCACATTACTGTGTTATCATACAAATTGGACGTATCATACATAAACTGTAACCTCAAGTATTCATCGTAAAAGATACACACTCCGGTAAAGTAGGTGGCGGTATGCAGCTTCAAAACCCGGTTGCAACCAGCAAATATAAAAAAAGAAGAGCTAATCGAAAAATCTGGTTATAAAATAACCTGCATTTAGTTGGCAATTAGTTGGTATTCTAGGGACGGTGGTTGGTTACAACAAGGAAAAGATCCTAGCGAGGTGAAGACGGTTATTTTCAAATCAAGTACCATAATCTGTGATCGGATGTTCACTAATGCCCTATAAAACAGTAAAAGCTGCTTTGACTGACATGTTTGAGGATTTGTCAGATCAAGACTTCTCCAGGTTCTATCATAAACTACTCGATCGCAGGATCGAGCCACGTATCAGACGCCAACGTATTGAAGATAAAGATCGTTTAGATATTGCAGATGTGATGATTTCAACTTTTACTGAAGCCAAAGTTGTGCATGTGGTTGTGGAGATACTGAGAGACATCGGCTGCAACCAGGAGGCAGCAGATCTCAGTAAAGTGAAGCTGCGAGGCAGAAGACAGCCTAGTAATGATTTTTTAATGGGAAATGGTTTCAGGCACCAGCCTGCTTTAAAGACATTGTTAGGCTGTCTGGTCTGCTTTGGATGTTGGGAATTCAGTAAATATTCAACGGAAATGTTCCCAAATCAACCCTGAAACAATGAGATAACGCGAGGCATCTACTACAAAGAGAAAACATACAATTTAACGCATTACATTCCGAGAGCAAGTCCTACCTTGAATACAATCAGGCAGCGTACACTCGACCACGCCTTAATTTGGGATTTTTGGCCTGGATTGTTGGCAACTACTGAGCGTGTGAGCAAAGAAAAATGTTCAAACAACGAAGAACCATCGTGTATGTTGGAGAACAAGAGACAGAATGTCATATATTAAACTATTATTTCTACTGTACATAATATACATTCTTAATTAAATATTCACAAGAATCTTCTCTGGATTGATCTCTTTATTCTTATTCTTTGGAGGTATTATTATGGCACACTGGATGACTAACAGTGGCTCATAGAATTGGTAGTAGGGCCCCTGAACAGAATTTTTAGGGCCCCAGGAAGGTTACATGTGTTACAGTTGTCTGTGTAGATTTTCAGTTGTCCAGGGAAAGTTATCTAGAGGTTGAGTCATGGCAACTGGACTTTCAGTTCTTTAAAGGTGAAACGTTTCGCCTTCAAAGTTAAGCTGCGCACACACAGCAGTGAACTTCTCCCCGGGCGCCGCAGCGTTGGCTGTGTGTGCATGGTGTGTTTGTGTGTTCACTGCTGTGTGTGTGCACTTGGGTGGTAATGGAATTTTCCCCATTGTGGGACTAGTAAGGGAATTAAGTTATTTACTTAAGTTGTCAACATGCAGTCTGCAAAGACCATCACCATCAATTTTCTGCTCGATTTCTCCTACTCCGGGCTAGACCACAGGTCAAACAGGACGTTAATCGTGCAGTTAAAATGAGTTTGCGACGCGTTAATTTGGTCAGCCCTTATTTTCAATATGTGTGTGTTGAGCGAGAACTATGAGGAGGACAGCACCACGGCAGTGACAGGCAGTTGGAGCAGAGAAGTACTTCTGGCAGAAAATACAGTTGTACGGTACATTGTGCATCTAATACATGATATAGCTCCTCAAGACCCAGGCTAGTTGACAGAGCCTTGTTTGCAAGCTGCTGCAGAGTGTAAATGACAGTCCTACTGATAATGCAGCCTTTCCAATAAAAGAAGTATTAATACTTTATTGATAACTGAGATGAATCCAAATGTATATATATTTCTTATTTTAATTCTGTGAGCAAAGAGAAATAGGATTTGTCACTTGTGGGTCAGATGGGAGACGTTTGTTCTCTTCCAGCTCCTTTTCTCCTTCCTCTGTTTGGACCTTGAAAAAACAACAGAGATAAACACAAACTGCAGCACAACCTAATAAAGGAATGCACTTCACTGACGTCAGACATCTAACAATAGAACAACAATATAAAATTTGGAGAACATACCGTAACCAGTCACAAACGTCACCATCTTCACACGCAAATGTTACAGAGAAAGCTGCTTATCATGACTCAGAGACAGAGGGGGAAAACTATACAAGAGAAGAAAGAAGAGGACATGCAAAGACAACTTTGAAATAAATCTCTCTTTTTGTAGAACTTGGGCATATTGGACAGTTTGACACCAGTCATCTAATTAATTCAGTTCAATCTACTTGTCATAAAGAGATTTTCATGCCTGGAAAAACTGAGTCTGCAGGGAGTTTTCACTTTCCCCTTTCAAGCCTCACAACTTTATGAAAGTGCGATACTCAACTGTTGGAGTGCTCCATAAAAGGAAGAGACCAGAGAATGTAAACACTTCATGTAAGGTGGAGTACAAAGTACTAGTCAACAGGTTTAGAGGAAAAGGAGCTAAAAGGTCAAGGCAGTTCAAAAGACACTTGAGTTTCTTCAGCAGAGCTGCCACAGATATTTACACTACAACATGAGCAGGACAAATATGTCTTCAACAACAAAGTTTACTGCAATGCACAGTTAGAAGTCATGAAGACATTAGTTACTGTATATGCAGTGTATTGTTTTATTGTCCTTCTGTAGCACCATGGTTCTGGTTTAACATTGATTCACTTCACTATCCACTGTATTTAAATGTTTGAAATAACAAATAAAAGCTACTGAACCAAACAACTGATGTTTTCCAAAATACAGCACATGCCTTAAAACACTGATGGACCGGGCTCTAGTGCTTTGAGCCTGTTTCCCTCTGGCCTGTTTCTTCTTGGCTGCTCTGAGCCCAGATGTGGCATTTGAATTTTTGATGAAAAATATTGTTGTCATAAGTTCATTTTACACAAATAATTTATTCAACAAAATTAATTAATAAATAATTCATTCATGCCTCAAGGGCCAATTTGATTTGTAGCATTAATAGTAACTTGATTAGTCACACAGCCTACAGTGTAACTGTTTCCCCGTTTTACAGCCTATACAAGGCTTATTTCATGACTTTTATTTAGGAAGAAAAGCCAAATCAGCCTGATCCAAAAGATTTTGGGGTTCTGCTGTACAATACAATATTATAAGTCATTTAAATCAGAATTTTTAGCCAAAACATAAATCAGAGGCATTTGCCACAAACATATTTTGAGGTTCTAGCCTGGAAACTTCTTACTGTGAGGTGGCAGAACTAACCACTGTTCTGCTGTGCTGGCCACTCTTTACTGAACCTTTTTGAAGGGTCTAGTAAGTTGCAGAATGCAGTCATATGAGCACTCCTCACAACCCACCGCCCCACTACTTGTAAAACAAAACAGTTTTAGATTTTAGATTCAAATAAACATAATGTTTAGAGTTTGCTTTGTCCTTTTTGGGCTACTGTAGAAACATGGCAGCAAAACATGGCCGCCACTGTGAAAGGAGACCCACTCCTTGTAAGGCTGTTGATGTGTGCTAAATAAAGTAAATCAAAAGGTAAATCAGATTCTTTTATCTTTTTTATGACTGACGTTTTTTCATTCCTGCTCTTTTATTTATGGTTTGATTTATACTGAGCCACTTTTCGATGTGTATGTGTAATAAGTGTTTGACTTTATTTTAGACGTGTATATATATTTATTGTTTGATGTTCAGACTGTCATTAACCTGCTGATGCACTTAATAGCTTTGTTCATGAATTGGGCTACACAGTCATTATTTGTCGGTAACTTATTATGTGAAGCGTTTTATTTGATTTTATATGAATTTCTAAATATTATCGCTCAGTGTGAGCCAGGCTGTAATCTTGGCACGGAAAAGCATCCACAGCGCTGAATCAGTTGATTTCTCAGTATTTACTGATCTTCCGGTTAATAAACGAAAGACTCGTGTTTTCAAAGCGGTGGTAACTTATAGTGTTTGTCTGGTTATTCTTAACTTTCACCTTTGTAACGTCAAAGTACTTTGGAGCTGTAATCGTGTAAAACCCGAGAACTTTCATTAACTTTGCTGACGTTTGTGTGTCTGAGACTAAAAGCTTAAAGCTAACGTCAAACTGGAGAGATACACCGTAGGTAAATGAGGACATTATCAGGACAATGAGAATGAAATCAAAAATATTACGTTCCCCAGTATTCTCAAAATATTTTGTTCCAGTTGGCCGATGGGAGGATATGATGGTTATTATGTTGCGTTAACTTACTGTGTTCAGTTAAATGGAAACTGTAAATAATCTGATTCTAAATCTTATTTCCCCATTTTCCAGATCATTGAACCATTGAAGAGGAGTTTGAAAGGTTTATGTCTCAACTCAAAATTGTCCATTTTTTCCCTAATTTTTTATACCGCGTGTGCATTGCTGGTTCTGGTCACTAAGAAGATGTTTTCACATTCCTCTGCTGTCTCTTTATCTGAGGTTCAAACATGCACAGGCAAATCAAATTTCTGACATAAATCTGAAACAGAGTCATTGTCGATGACAATGACGGCTAAGGAGCTGCTTGAAGAAACTCTGAAAGAGTTGAGTTCAGAGGAGCTTGATGAATTCAAGTCCCATATTAGCCTGGAAAAAGATTTCTGTTTCATCCCGATCCACCAATGGAGAAAGATGAACATTCAGGACATGGTGGAGCTGATGGTGGAGATGAAACAACAACAAAGTGTCAAGCTAACCAAACGTGTTTTATGGAAGATTAGCAGGATTGATCTGTTGCTAAGATTGTTAGACATCAGCTCAGAAATCAAAGGTAAAGCAAAGGAGACAAAAATGTTTGAAAAACATAAAACTACTACTAATACATCAGTTCATGCATATTTCCGTGACAAATACTTAACCAGTGTTCATTATTGGTGGGAAATCTTTAGGCTGCTCTTTTATTATAATCTCACTGCAAAGAAGCTTTCTATGTCACTTAGGAATAACATCTTTAATATACGTGTTTATAAAGTCTGATGTTAGATTGATAACTAATGAGTCTTTTCTCTTTCTTTTATGCCCAGAGAAACATTTTGTGGATAAACAGGGGCCTTCATGGAGCCAAAGAGTGAGTAATGTCACATCTCTGACTCTGTTCATTCTTCACCTTGATCCTTTTGAAGGATGATACAAGCAATATACAGAGATATGTAAATAACTAATGAACTAAAGTGAACACTAATTATTCCAGGTGAGAAATTTCACTTTTGCCCCATAATTATTTTCTTATAATTTTCCAGGTAGATCAGATGGTGTTTGTCATAGAGCTGCTTTTGGAAACAATAGGAGATTTGAGTGATAAGGAGCTTGAGAAGTTCCAGCAGCTCAGTCATTTTCATAAACCCTCATTCAACTACACATGGAGTCTGCCACTGACAGAAGAAATAGACCTGCACGACACAGTGTTTTTAATGGTGAAGACTTATGGCCAAGAGTCTGTGAGGAAGACAAAGCACATTTTAGGAAGGATGAAGAGAACTGATCTGACTCAGAGACTGTCAGACATCACATCAGAGCCCAAAAGTAAGTTAATCAAGACATTTTATTGTAGTTTCAGTTTGAAGAAATCTTCATGTAAGTCATTTTATTTCCTTTATTTTCTTTCTTTCCCCTCAGAAAAACTCTCTGTGGATGAACACCTGTCTGCACTGTTTCACAAAGTGAGCACAGCTTTTATTTAATGAGATGCAGGTTTAGAATCATGTTAGTGATGATCAGTAGTGTTGGTTTAGAGTGGATGTTTTCCACAGAGTAGAGGTTTACATTGGTGTTTAAAGTTTGTGAACCCTTTAGAATTTAAATGTAACCTAACATGTAATCAGATTTTCACAGTCATCAGATAGAGAACCTAATAAAACAAATGAAATAAAAATAGAAAATTTGTCTTTTATTTATTGAAGAAAATAATCCAAAAACACATCTGTGTGTCATGAATTTATGAACCTTTGTTGTCAGTTTGTGACCCAGATGTGCAGCAATGACTGCAACACTAAGAACATAACTGCAACATCCTGGATCAGATGCAGCAAAACAGGCCCAAACCAAGATGCTACCACCACCATGTTTAATGGATGTGATAACGTTCTTGTGCTGGAATGCAGCGTTTTTCTTTATGCAAACAGAATGCTTCTCATTTAAGACAAAAAGCTTAATTTTGGGTTCTCTCTATCAATGTGTAGGACTTCTTAGGAAATCTGATGATGTTTCAGGTCACATTAACGCAAAATTAAAAAATCCTTAAGGGATCACTAACTTCCATTCTTTTCAAAGTGACCAAATGAACAATAAACATATATTTGAATTTTCCAGGTGGCAACAATGGCGTCTGTTAGAGAGCTGCTTCTGGAAACACTGAGTGATTTGAGACAGCAGGAGTTCAAGAAATTTAAGTGGTTCCTGCAGTTCCCTTGCTTCCACAAGGGCTTAACTCAAATCCCGTGGAGACAGCTGGAGTGGGCAGAGAGGGAAGAAACAGTGGATCTGATGGTGGAGATGTTTGGTCAACTGTCTGTGGAGGTGACTATGGAGGTTTTCATGCACATGAACAGGACTGATCTGGCTCAGAGGCTGTCAGAGACCAGCTCAGAGCTGAAGGGTGAGAAACCTGTCACATTGGTCTATAATAGTAAAAAATACAAAATCTTTAACTGTGCAGCAAAATATTAAAACCAGAGCAACAACACCACACAGCCCTACCATGGCAGCAGAAATAACAAAGAGCTGAATGTACAAAACCTTCACATAGTTAAAACTGTCATCTGAAACATAAGGGAAAGTTTCCCACACTGTTAAATAACTATTTTGGATGATGGAGCCAAATCAGTTTACTTACACATACAACATTAAAACACAGATTAAATTAAAAGTGAATGTTTTGGATTCTGATTTTTAAATCAACAAAGTTTTGAGGGGATGATGAATCTGTTTACATTTGTTGTTGGCAATTTTTTGTTAAAAACATTCCATAAATCTGTTGAACTGTCTTTTTGTACAGCTTTGTTTTGATGTACACCACACTCCACTATGGAGATAGAGTTAATCTGTTGAATGCAGGGTACTGCAATGCTTTCTTATTGATGCCCTCAGTGTTTTCTGTAACTATGGTTTCTCCGTACTTTTAGTCTTCAAGTCTGAAATTTAAATATTCAAAATGTTATACCATCAAGACTGTGTATTACACTTAGAACATGCACAAATAGTTTATACACAGTGTATTTATTATAAAATTAAAATTTTAATTACATGTGTTGCAGGTGCAGAATCATCAACTGAAACATTTCTTGGAATTACCAAAGAGAAAGGTAATTCACTTAAATTCAGTTCAATTCAGTTTTATTTGTTTAGGGAAGGGAAAGGAGCGGAGGGTTAGGGTAGGGTAGGGTAAAGGAGCTCAGTGCACCAATGGAAAGTCCTCAGGCAGTCTAGGCCTATAGCAGCATAACTAAGAGATCGTTCAGGGTTACCCAAACCAACCCTAACTATAAGCTTTATCAAAAAGGAAGGTTTTAAGTGGAGCCTTAAAGAGTGTCTGCCAAATACAATAGCTTCTGTTTTCTCTGAGTTTAAAAGTAGAAAGTTACTGGTCATCCAGGCCTGTGTGTCCTTTAGACACGCCTGAAGTCTGGCTAACTGGTTTGTGTTATCAGGTTTCATAGATAGATAAAGCTTAGTGTCATCTGCATAGCAATGGTAATTAGAGTGCTTCCTAATAACATCGCCTAAGGGAAGCATGTATAAGGTGAACAGAATCACTCCTAGCACAGAAGCTTGTGGAACTCCGTAACTAACTTTTGTGCGTGTGAAAGGTTCATCATGGACATGAATAAATTGGAATCTGTCTGCTAAATAATATTGGAAACATTTTAACACTGTTCCTTTGATTCCAATCACATGCCCCAGTCTCTGTAATAAGATGCTGTGGTCAATGGTGTCAAATGCTGCACTAAGGTCTAGCAGGACAAGTATAGAAACAAGTCCATTATCTGAGGCTAAGAGAAGATTGTTGGTGACTTTTAACTGTGCTGTTTCTGTATTATGATGTGTTCTAAATCCTGATTGAAAATCTTCAAATAGTTCATTTCTGTGTAAATGGTTGCATAGCTGCTTAGCAACAGCTTTGTCAAGGGTTTTAGAAATAAATGGTAGGTTGGATACTGGTCTATAATTAGCCAAGACTCCTGGATCAAGACTAGGCTTGATGAGTAAGGGTTTGATTACTGCAGTTTTAAAAGCCTGTGGTCCGTAGCCTGATACTAAAGATAAATTAACCAAGTCTAATAAAAATGAGCCAACTAATGGAAGGGTGTCTTTAAGCAGTCTAGTTGGGATGGGGTCTAAGAGACACGTTGATGATTTAGATGAAGCAATTGCTGACGTGAATTCAGAGAGATCTATGGGAGAGAAGCAGTCTAAACATAACTGAGGTCTTACAGATGATTCAAGAGCTACTGTAGTAGAAAATTCATTTATGGCAGCTATAGGAAGCAATTTTATCTCTAATAGTTGTGATTTTATTTGAAAAGAAACTCATAAAGTCATCACTGCTGAGAGCTAAGGGAACACTGGGCTCAACAGAGCTGTGACTTTGTGTCAGCCTGGCTACAGTGCTGGGATTGTTCTTATTTTCCTCTGTTAGTGATGAATAGTATGCAGTTCTGGCTTTATGAAGAGCTTTTTTATATGCTATTAGACTGTTTTTCCAGGCTAGATAAAACTCTTCTAAATTTGTGTCACTTCCTTTCATGATGCTGCTTGAAGGTACGAATATGTAAACCGTACCATGGGGCTAATCTTCTATGATTCACTACCTTCTTTTTCAGAGGGGCCACAGTATCAAGAGTTTTAAGCAGTGAGGTTACAGCACTATCAACAACATGATCAACTTGGTAGGGAGTAGGATTGAGGCAGCTGCCCTCCACTGTGTTGGCACATGGCATAGATGTAAATAAAGATGGAATCATTTTCTTAAATTTATTAACAGCATTGTCACATAAACATCTACTGTAGTGGAATTTTCTTCCGAATGCTTCATGATTATTTTCAACATTTTTCACCTATTTTAATGGAAAAGTGCTTATTCAAACATGTTCAGATGCCATCAGATGAATCACAGCAGTGCATGGGTGCCCTGTGAAAGGGGCTTAATAGTGACAGTATGTGTAAAGTGACATGTTCATTTGCTAAAGTGGATAATTAATATTTATGATGTTACTAAGGCAACAACTGTTTTAATAATCGATTAATTGGCTGATTATATTTTCCTTTTTTTTTTTTTATTAATTGGGTTTTTACAAAAGAATATAGAGAAGTCTATTTTCAACCTCTTATTGTGAAAATATAAACCGTGAGGAATGAGTTTGCTACACATAATGAATAAAAAAAGGAACCTTCATTTATGTGTGATGACATTTGAACGGATTTTAAGTTTTATTATATTAAAAGGGCAAACAAAAGTAAACAAACGAACAAACGGCAAGCTGCAAGGTGTGCAGGATAACATAAAAGACACTGGATCTACCACATTTAATTTTATGAGGCACTTCAAAATGCACCTGGACAGGTCAGTCAGTCAACACTTGGTTTAGCTCAACATCGGCTATCTAATGTTAGCTTATTAGTAGCTTTGTAGAGCCTTGCAGTTGGCATAGCATGCAAGAAGCGTTGTTCATTGCAACCATGAGACATAAGACGTGACTTGGACTTGTGACACTTGACTTGGACTTCCAAAAAATGACTTGTGACCATCTCTGTGTTTTTGAGAATTTCACACTTAAATCAAAACTCAGTGGCACATTATCCTTAATGAAGCAACATGAGAAAGCTGATGTCTGATGTAAAATCACTGATGGTTTTTATATCTGCTTTCTCACCAGAGACAGAAGAACATCACTCTGTGCTGACCCAGAAAGTGAGTCATATCACATCTCAATCGATTGGCTGAGGTGCAAAAAATGAATTGCCAACTACTTTGATGATTAGTAATCGCATAATTCATTTTTTTTAAAAATGCTAAAACATTATCTAGCTAGAGCTTCCCAGATGTGATTATTTTGTGCATTTCTTTGTTTTGTATAATTTTAAAATGAATAAGATTGGGCTTTAGCTGTTGGTCATAAGAAGGTTTGTTCAGCCAATCAGAAGTAGTAAGGGCAGAGATAGGAGTTGCAAAACAAGCAGGCAGTGTTCCTTGATTACCAGGGTTAAGAACTACTGCTGCAAACCTAATTTGAAGGCCACTTAGGCTTGAAACCTTTTTTGGTTTTCATGTGTGTCCTACACAATTTGTTGTCTTGTGAAAATGTACTCATGAGTCCAGAGTTAAGGATAACACTTGAAAAATATTTTATTAAAGGTGAACAGGCAATTCCAGACACTGCCACCTATTGCAAAAACAAATGCATTCACTTCTATTCCAACACAGTATGATAACAAATCCGAACACCTACTTAGCATGATACACTCTACAGCTACTACTGTGAGAACTGAAATACCATGATTTAATGTAACAAGAAATTAAACAATGTACCAAATCTAGTTGAGTTACCAAATGGCTCTTTTTGGACATGAAGAAATTGTGTTGCGTATTTTGAATGACTCCCTGTCAATTTATAGATCAAACAATGAATCTCTTAAATGAGAAAATAACTGGCAGATTCATTTTAAAAATTATAATTGCAGTGTTGCATTAATCAGTTCAGCTTTCATTTGATATATGTAGGTTTAAAATTAAATAATAACTATATTTGATCAGTTGGACAAATATTAAGTGTATCATTGCCCTGTGTGTGGTTTATGTAATTTTACAATATACACATTTCTAAAACACATTCATTGATGAGATTTGAATGTAAAAATTTGCAGTTGTCATAATTAGAAATTTCACTTTTATTGCATGTATATTATATTATATATTCCTTTGAATTGACCAGGTAGAAACAATGGTGTCTGTTATTGAGCTGCTCTTGGAGACACTGGCTGGTTTGAGAGATGAGGAGCTTAAGGAGTTCATGATGTTCCTGCGTCATATTCATCATCAAAAACCTAATTCTGACATCTTGTGGAGGCTACTGACGATGTCAGATGTCCAGGACACAGTGTTTTTATTGGTTCAGACTTACGACCAACAGTCTGTGGAGAAGACCAAGGAGATTTTAGAGAAAATGAAGAGACGTGATCTGTTGGAGAAGCTGTCACTCAGCAGCTCAGGACCCAAAAGTAAGACTGTAAAGAAAAAAACATCTTAGACATCTTAGAGTTTATAAACTTTTTTCATATAGAGGAAAGGTACGTATGAATAACAGTGATTTGTCCTATGTCACTTTCCTCATCAGAGAAACTCTCTAAAGCTGAACAGAGCTCTGCACTGATCCAGATAGTGAGTCACATCAAGTCTGTTTGACTTTATACAACACAGCTTTCATTCCACAGATGCAGGTTAAAACATGTCTTTAAAAATGATGTTCATCCTGTACATTTTAAATAATGACACAAACATGCCCAGACAAAGCTGAAGCTGCATTTAAGTGGATCGAACTCTTAGTATCATGATATTGTTACAACTGATATGAGAAAATTTCATCATGTACATTTGTCCTGACTTTTGAAGTTTGAAAAGTTCATCCAACAAAAAATAACTTTAGTCTTAAATCATTTTGCAAACCATTACATAAGATATAAAACAGAAATTATAAAAGTAGTTTTGAGTCACATGATTCAGTTTGAGTCATTTCAGTGTTTGGCAGCTCTATATGTGAAAACAGTTGCAGGTAGTAAAATAAAATGAAAAACAAATGTGACCAGTTTAAAAGACTTAAAGGGTAGAAGAAAACACAAATAATTGTACTCATGTCTGCATGAACATTGATGATACACATTTGTAATTGTCCTGCTGTATTAAATACATGTGTTGTTGACTGCGTGTTCCAGGTGGCTAAAATGGCTGCTGTCAAACAGCTGCTTTTGGAAACCCTGAATAATTTGAGTTATAGTGAGCTCATGAAATTCAAGGAGTGGACTGCCTCCCAGTGGCTTCCTCCAGACATCACATGGATATTGACTCACACAAATGACAGGGAAGAAATAGTGGATGTTATAATGCAGATATTCGGTCAGCAATCTATGGAAGTGACCAGGAAGGTTCTCATGGACATGGATTTGGTGGAGAGGTTGTCAAAGACCAGTTTATCCCTCGAAGGTAAAACTAAGAAGACACAAAATATCACAAAATACATTTTATATTTCATAATAAAAAGTAATCTACTAAATATTAAATCAAGGGGACACACAAGTCATTAGTGAAATAATAAAGTCAGCTTCTGTCAATAAAACCAGGTTTTTGAAGTTTAATTCATTTGGAGGTGTTCCAGGGCTTTTGTAATGGACCACGTTAAACTGTCAGTCATGTTTGCTTTTGTTTATTTTTTTTAATTTGCATGTTATCAATGTTGATTATACTTGGATGTTTGATTAGAATATAATCATCTGTGTTTATTTTAAATTTCCTTTCTACTTAGAACAACACTCTGTGGGGGAACCTGGACCTCCACCTATGGACAGAGTGAGTTTGAATTTACACAACACAGCTTTTCTTCAGTAGATGCAGATTGGAAACTGGATAAAAACACAAACCATTTATCCATTACAGTTATCTGTTTACAAGTTTATCCCAGCTCTAGATAAACACGTCTGATTTTTATATGTTAAAACCAACAGTCAAGTACAGATAAAAAGCTTTTGTTAAAGTATAATAATTTATTGTAATAATTCATTGTATCAATAATAATCTGAGTTGTGACAAGGTAATTATATTGTAAGTCTATATTAGGTCTCAAGTCAAATTTGACAAATCAAGTCCTAATGTTTATGTTTAAAGGCCTAAATCTCATGTGCTGTTCACCAAATTAATGTCATTTTCCAGTTTTTGACAGAGTAACAGTTACAATAAATGAAAAAAACATTTTTTTTCCATCCATCCATTATTTACTGCTTATCCTGGGTCACTGTGGGCTGGAGACAGTCCCAGCTGACCTTGGGCAACAAGTGTGGTACACCCTGGACAGATCAGCAGCTTGTCACATGACTGACACATAGAGATGAACGTTCACCTATTTACAGTCATTAATTAGCCTAACCCCAACCTGAATGTCTTAGGACTGTGGGAGGAAGCTGGAGTAGAGAAGACCCACACAGACATGGGGACAACATGTAGACTCCACACAGAAAGGCCAGAGGGTCTAGATAGTGCTAACATCTGTGCTGCCATGCATTTTTAAATTATTGCCATTAAGCTATGGTTTTTCAAGCAGGTTTAAAGACAGTGACACTGAGTAAGACTGAGACAGAGGCTTTGTAATGTCTATGTTTTCCTGACTACAGTTATTGGTCCTCAATAGTTGGAACATAAAGAGTAGAAATCTGCTTATCTGAATGTTTAGTATGTTTCCCTCCTGCCTATGCAGTGATTGGCTGCTGTCTGGTTGGCTCAGTTTTTTATAACATAGATTTTGATGTTTGTGCACAAAGAGGATATTGAGTCATGTCAAGTCAAAGGGGTTTACTGGTGTCTTTTTTTGCAGGTAGCATCATGGGATTCTGTTAAACAGACTCTTTTGCAAACACTGAGATATTTGAATCACAAAAATCTAATGAAATTCCAGTGGTTGCTCCAGTTCATGTACTTCCAGAGGGGCCTCCCACAAATTCCATGGTACCAACTGGAGTGGATAAACACAGCAGAACTACTTGTGAATCGCATAGTGAAGAGACATGGTCAACAGTCTGTAGAAGTGACCAGGGAGATTTTTAAGGACATGAATAGAACTGACCTGGAGGAAAAGCTGTTACAGACCAGCTCAGAAGGTGAAGGTAGGACAAAGGACAAATCTCATGAATGTCTATTACATATATTTTACAATTCACAGTAAAAATGAAACAATTGAGTAAAACATAAAAACAGTAAAGTAGCAGTAAATATGAAAACAAAGCAACATCATTTATTACATGAATGATCTGGTTTCTCTGGTCATGTAAATACTTGTAAATGCATCATATAAAGCATAACTGCACCACTAGTGCTTGTTATTTCAGATTACAGCAACTTGTTTACTGTAATTTATACCCAGTGATAGTGCAAAACAAATAGTCATGTGACTGTTGTATTTTAATATGGAATTTTTGCTTTCACAAGGAAATGTTATTTGTCACTAATCTGTACTTTGTAGATTACAAAAGCACTGACTTTGCTCAACAGTTTGTTCTGCTTAGCTTATATTGACATCATTTTATACATCACTATAACATCATTTAAAAATGTTTTTAAATATCTTTTAACAAGGGCCTTCAAGAAGCTTGGAGCTTGTCAGTTGTGGAAGCACCATGGTAATCCCTTTGATTTATGCATTTGTTCAGTTTATTTGTCATTGTTTTGTTAATTTATGTTGTTGCAAAAAGGCACATTTCCAGTTGTTTACAAAAATAATTGTCCTCTGCAGCAGGACTGCAGTGACTGGACTAAACTTGAACCTGAAGTGAACAAGGCAGATGCAGATGAGACGCCAACGTACAGGTAAAAATTACATCCTAACTACTGCAGCACAGTAAACTGAAACTATGGAAAAGGTAAGCTTGGGTTTTTTTTTTTGTTTTTTTACAAAATGCAAACTAGAAAACTTTTGTGTACTGTCACTGATGCAATATGACAATTGTTATGTCACTACTACTTTTTGCATCCAATACAATAAAGGCATAAACACTCAAAATATATATTTTATGCATCTTTTACATTATTTATGTTCATGTACACAACCTTGTGTTCTTCCCATGACTTAGCCTCCAGTCTGGAGCAGGAAACTTTGAATGCAGTGTCTCTGGATTACGCTGGGTCTGTAAGAATCAGGTCGGCTTTAAGTACCAGTTTTACTCTTGGGAGGAACATGTGGAGCGGATGGAAAGCATACAGTACATGCCTGCAGGTCCCCTCATAGACATCAGAGTCATTGCTGGGAAGTTTGATGAAGTGTACCTGCCACACTGGATCTTCATAGGTAACTGGGCATGTATAAAGAAGTAATTATAAAAATAATGTCAGTACTTTATAATGTGTGTATAAGACCTTTTTGTCTTTATTAATAAAGAGTGTTTGTACTTTGTACAGATGACAACCCAACCGTGTTGGACAAGTTTGCAGTCCTACACATAGATGACTGTGGAGATGTTGTGGAAAAAGTGTCTGAGGTCACATCATCCCATGTCAAATTACCTGAACCCATTTTCTCTCTAAGAGGCGTCCTGCTGAAACTGGGTTTACTGCAGAAAATAAAATGCAGAGTGTTAATATATAAGACGACCAAAGCTTTCCTGACCCTCCATGCTTATCAGATCCCAAGTGATCCTGGCCTAGAACAGGTCATTACTGTAAATATCTTACTATCACCAATACCAGTCATTAAAAGATAAATACATAAACAATGTTGGTTACTGTAACATGTAACACAAGTATGTGTTGATTAGATTTTTTGTTTGGTTTTTTTTTTTACAGGCAATAGAAAAGAGGGAAGTGTCTGATGGAAGCAAAGCAATACGAAAGCCACATCCAGCGAGGTTCCTGCAAATGCATCAATGTTCTATCCTAACAGCAGATTTAGATGGTGCAGAAATATGTCCTGAAGTATGTTTCAAACTGCTTTCTATGAAGTAAACTGCTCAGTCTCATATACAAGTCTTAGATGAATCTAATACACAGTAGTTAAAGGCATCAGACGTTCCTAAAACAGGAACAGGCCCCTTGCCCTCATTCCACAATATAATTTTATGTTATTTGTATCAGTCTTTGTGGAAAGTTGAAAAATATGAGTATTTTTCCAAACATGTAGCTTCATTTTCTCTCTGTGGTTTAATGTAAAATTGTTGTCAAAACCTAGCCTGAAAAAATAATCACAAATAGTAGCAGTAATACTTGCCAAAAAATTTATTTGAATTACAGATTGAGAATAAGCAGTTTTTTAAAATGATGTATTTCAAGATGAAAACAATACAAATTATTTTAAGCAGCATTTTATATCCATCCATTTTTCATTACCCAGTTTTTTTGGGGAAAAGCATTTTAGTGTTTTCCCCCTGCTTTGTATTGAATTAATGCCTGTGAATAGTGTTGGCTCTTGGTATCTTCAGCCAGTGAAATAAGACGTTTATGATGTTTATTTAACAGGCAGAAGAAAATGCATTAAAATACACCTGCAGTCATGACTGTTGTAGGTTCAATGTGATTATCATCCTGCACTTTGCCTTATTTTTCTTTCACAGGATTTAGAGCTCAGATATGAAAACAGTTCTCCAAATTACTTTGAAATATTTGTTGAAAAACCAGACAGAGACTTCACCCTCAGGCTTAAACAAAACTCTGAACCAGTGTGGACCTGTGTGATTCGACAAGGTCAGTTTTAAGTAACATTAGAAGAATTTTACTGTGCTGCCCATGTACCACTTTAATTAATTTATTAATATATTCAGTTTACTGAGTTTAATACTGATTAATAAAAACAATGTCTGCTGTTGGATATAGGCAGTGAATCAGTGAATCACCAATATTTTCTTTGCTTTTGCATTTATTTCAGGTGATTACCAAAGAACTGGTCATATTCAAGGTAAGACATTTTAAATGATTTATATTAAGATAAATATTATTTTGTATTTCAGAGATTGAAACTTTCCCAATGTTAAAACTTATCATAAACAAAAGTCTGCACTGAAATGAAGGCAACTCTTTAATTTCAAGATGGAGGTTTGTGTTATTTTCGTGTTCAATTAGTATTACTGTATTTATATTTACAGGAACATTAATATTTTCCAAGAATGCACTGGGAAATTACAGCACCATACTGTGAAAAACTAAAACAATACAAACTGTTGAGAATACAGTAATAATACTGTGAAAACAACAGAAATGTTTCCATGAGTCACAGTCTAACTATAAATCTTCTAATTTAGTACATGGTTGATATTAATAAAAGGCCAAACTTGACCAAGTGAAACCATCACCACTGTGTGGTGTTTAGAAGCTGTTTGACACTTAAAGTTTGACACTTATCCCAGAGTTAGGAGGGAATACAGATACCATTCTCACATCCCTGCATTAAGAATGAAGCTACAGTCAGAGATGGTTGACTTAGCTTTGCATAAAGACTGGAAACAGCAGTTTTAATCCTCATTAATTTTGTTTAATCAGTATGAAAAACAGAAAGTTTGGCCTCCCATCTCTTTCAGTCTTTCCGCTACACTCTAACTCACCTAACTTTGTATTTGCTGTACAGCCAAGAAGTCAGTATCAGTCCTTGCATGACAATAAATGTATTTCTGAAAATGTTGTGATAAAACTAGAACATAAGCTTTAAATGACATTTGGAGATTGTGTCTTTCCAGAGCTGTGGAAGGTGGATCTGATTCTTTCAAATTTTAGCTTTTTTAAAATTTTATAACCATAACACTTATATACACACTAATACGCTGCATGAGTCATGCTTGTTTTCATTTTGTCCGTTAGCTACTTTAACAGTAAATAGAAGTTACATAGCTTTTGCAATGAAACCTCTTCAAATTAAATGTTTCAAGTTGCTATAACTGAATTGCTTTTTGGAGTCTCCCGGGGGGGTGCTGAAAGGTGCTCCTACCAGGGACTCCATAATTCTGTTGGAGGACTTGAACGTTCACGTGGGCAGCGACAGTGAAACCTGGAGGGGCGTGATTGGGAGGAACGGCCTCCCCGATACGAACCCGAGTGGTGTTCTGTTGCTGGACTTCTGTGCTTCTGTCACAGTTTGTCCATAACGAACACCATGTTCAAGCATAAGGGTGTCCATCAGTGCACATGGCACCAGGACACCCTAGGCTGGAGGTCAATGATCGACTTTGTAGTCGTGTCATCTGACCTTCGGCCGTATGTCTTGGACACTCGAGTGAAGAGAGGGGCAGAGCTGTCAACTGATCACCACCTGGTGGTGAGTTGGATCCGCTGGCGGAGGAGGAAGCGGACAGACTTGGCAGGCCCAAACGTACTGTGAGGGTCTGTTGGGAATGTTTGGCCGAACCCACTGTCAGAGAGGTCTTTAACTCACACCTCCGAGAGAGCTTCTACCAGATCCCGGGGGAGGCTGGGGACATTGAGTCCGAATGGACCATGTTTTCCACCTCCATTGTCGACACGGCGGCTAGGAGCTGTGGCCATAAGGTTTCGGGTGCCTGTTGTGGCGGCAAGCCCCGAACCCGGTGCTTCCCGAACAAAACCCTGGATGTTGTTGGGCTGTCATGGCTGACACGCCTGTGCAACATCGTGTGGCGTTTGGGGACAGTACTCCTGGATTGGCAAACCAGGGTGGTGGTTCCTCTTTTTAAGAAGGGGGACCGGAGGGTGTGTTCCAACTACAGAAGGATCACACTCCTCAGCCTCCCGGGGAAGGTCTATGCCAGGGTGCTGGAGGATCTGGCCAGTGGAGGAGTTTAAGTATCTCGGGGTCTTGTTCACGAGTGAGGGAAGGACGGAACGCGAGATTGACAGACGGATCGGGGCATCGGCAGCAGTAATGCGGTCGGTGTACCGGTCCGTTGTGGTGAAGAAGGAGCTGAGCCGTAAGGCGAAGCTCTCGATTTACCGGTCAATCTACGTTCCTACTCTCACCTATGGTCATGTGCTCTGGGTCATGACCGAAAGAACAAGATCGCGGCTGAAATGAGCTTCCTCCGCAGGGTGGCCGGGTGCTCCTTAGAGATAGGGTGAGGAGCTCGGTCACCCGGGAGGAGCTCGGAGTAGAGCTGCTGCTCCTCCACATTGAGAGGAGTCAGTTGAGGTGGCTCGGGCATCTGTTTCGGATGCCTCCTGGGTGCCTCCCTGGGGAGGTGTTCCGGGCATGTCCCACCGGGAGGAGGCACCGGGGAAGACCCAGGACACGCTGGAGGGACTATGTCTCACGGCTGGCCTGGGAATGCCTCGGTGTCCCCCCGGAAGAGCTGGAGGAAGTGTCCAGGGAGAAGGAAGTCTGGGTATCCCTGATTCGGCTACTGCCCTCGCGACCCGGCCCCGGATAAGCAGAAGAAGATGGATGGATGGATGGAAGTTGCTATAACTTCATGTTCTCAAAATCTCTAAATCAGATCCATCATTTTCTCTCCTCTTTCCTCAGGCAAGCACTTTGTGGACAGGCACAAAGTTGAGCTTATTAGGAGAGTGAGCAACATTGGACCCATTTTGGATGATCTCCTAGACGAAGACGTCATCCAACAAGAAGTTTATGAGCAAATCAGAGCTCTGCCTACAACTCAGGACAAGATTAGAGAGCTCTACTCTGGTCCCTTGAAAGCTAGTGAAGCCTGCAAAGACATCTTCTATGAAAGTCTTCAGATTCATGAGAAATTTCTCATTGATGACCTGAAAGACAAGTAAACATTATGGTGCCTTCTAACAACAGATAACTATTGTTGATATTATGGGATTCTCTTACTTTGTGGCTTTTTTCAGAGTTTAAATGTTTAATCAGGACTTTTCACCTTAATGAGACAATTTTATTAGAATTTGTTTAACCAGTGAGATTTTCTGTTTTGCCTTCCTGTCAGACTATAGTTATGGCTCAGTAGGTCCCTATTCACGTACTGGGATCTACTGGAAGGTTCAGTAGGTAATAATAATTTCATAGATCTTAATTGTTGTCTTTATAAGGTACATCTTTGTGTTTGAACATGGCAACTACTTGGTTATGATCAGGCATTAAAACACTGGTTAGGTTTAGGAAAAGGTTGTACTTTGTACTTTAGGTGCATATAAATTGATTGTAACAATGTCCTCAACTACATTTCAATTATTCAATAGCATGACAACAGGGAAATTGCCTGGTTTAACAATGAGATTCAAACAAAGATGATCATGTACAAAATGAGTTAACAAGCTCTTTTTAACTAATTTTTTTTTTTTTTACTTAATTGATTTAGCTAAAGTAAAATGGATTTGATAGCATATCATTTTATAAAGCATATCTTTTAATCAAGGTTTTACTGTGGAATAAGAATTTACTATTGGAGTGTTATTGAAATGTTTTTTCTATTTTTAAATATTAAATAAAACTTTTTCATCACTGGTGGTTGTTTGCCTGAGAGGTTATTTTGCAGCCTGTTGGTGTTCTGTTTTGAGTTGCAGATCCATGCAGGGCTCGTTGTCTATGCCTTGAAATGGAAAACTCATCCCTCCATCCTTTTCACCAGACGTTCTGGTAAGACATTTTAAGTGACACTGCTTTTTGTAACAACCTGAATTTGTTGAAAACAAGGAAGTGACAGTTTTATTAATCACAGGTAACAAAGGCATCAAGCAGCAGGATGGTGCTTATTAAAATCCCAGGGCTTATTTAATTACTGTAGTTTTATATTGTGCTGTGTTATAAAATTGTGCAGTGAAATGCGCATTGATCTGATGAGTAAGAGGCTGGTGATCTGACTGTAAAATGAACTCTACCTCAGATGAAAAGACCCTCCAGGAACATTCTCCAATAGTTCACATTTTGTTCTTTTTTTGCACCTTTAAAAAGTTGTTGTTGGTTCTAAGGATGTTCCATGAAGATTACTTTTTAAACCTTTGCAGAACCTTCAAGGAACATCTCTTGAAAGGTCCATCAAGGTTATTCTGATGGTCTTTTACAGAGCCATCAATCCATCTATTGTCTACTGCTTGTCCTGGCACATGGTCGCAGTGGGCTGGAGCCAGTCGTAGTTGACTCTGGGTGAGAGGGGCAGGGTGCACACCCTGGACAGATCCCCAGTCTAACACAGAGCTGACACAGAGAAAGACAAACACCCACAGTCACAGTCAATTTAGAATCACCAATTAACCCTAACCCCAAAGTGCATGTGTTTGGATTGTGGGAGGAAGCCCGAGTACCTGGAGAAAACTCAGGGAGAACATGCAGACTCCACACAGAAATTCCCCAGGCTCAGTTAGGACTTGAAGCCAGACCCCTGCAGCGTGGTGCAATTTTAAATTATTATTCTCTAAAGTTGAGGTTTTTCAAGCAGCTTAATTGATTGCAGGAAACTTTGGTTTGCTGAAGTAAAAGGTTTAGAGAGGGTCACACTGAGGGAGATAAAGGAGTGAGAGAGAGGCCCCAGGTTCTAACCTGTAACCTTCTTCCTGTGAGGTGACGGGGGTCACCACTGTTCTGCAGTTCTGCTCACACTTTACTGAACCTTAAGGGAACTTGCTTGGACGGGTCTGTTAAAGATACGATGTGTAAAATGTGAAACATTTGGCAGCATCTAGTGGTGAGATTGCAGAATCACACCACACTGCTGCATTTCCAGGTGTGAGGGGGGAACATGGCTGGCATCTTGTAAACCCAACACTATTCTGTCTATAGCCAGTGTTTGGATTGTCCATTCCGGGCTACTGTAGATACATGATAGTGCAATGTGGTTGCCACTGTGAATGGAGACCCACACACTTTGTAGATTTAAAAAGCTCATTCTATGATTAAGTACATGCAATAGTTGCTATTTTCCAGAGATTACACAATAATGACAACATGACACATTGGCTGTGTCCTAGTTCAGGGGCCACATCCTTCATAGGCTGCATTTGAAAGCAGATTGCGTCACAGCGTTTTGATGAGGCTGGTCCTATTTAGGAGGCCCCTTCAAATGTGGCTGACAATTGCAGCCTTCACCAGGAAATGAAAGCTTCATGTGTTGTAGGTTTCACGGCCCAACATTCTTTGCACGATGGTGACGAAAGGTTTAACACAAGTTATGAATCTGTGGATCTAGACCTATTTGACTTTTTAAAATGTTTGTATGTAATAGGTTTCAACTCAGTCAGATAAATAATAATACAAATGCTTATAAACATGGGGTCTTAATAAAGCTGGAGGTGAAGCATCTTATTTTCCACCAGCAGAACATAAATAAAACAGTTTAATATTAATATTAATATTTGGTACTGACTATCTCCGGAGACACTATGAGCTGACTTCCTAAATTTACCCTCAGTTGCCAGTCTCTGTTTACACTTAGCTGCCCAAACTTAAACTGTTCAAAGTTACTTCCTTCCTGCCTTGTTCACCCTCCCGAACAAACAAAATGCCTCCTTGAATGTTCTTCTCATCCAGAGAATTTACTTCTAGATTTACTTCAGAGTTTACCCCTGAGCACAAAGGACACACTAAGTACCCTTTTTGCTCCATATCTCTGTGTTGGACCCGGGGCTCTGTCCTGTGGTCCAGAAACTCTTTACAAAATTCATCAAAAGTCCTTTATACTGAGATTCACTCAGCACATTTTTGATATCACATTTGACTTTAGTGTGGAGCATTTCTCCTTTATGGGATTTGGTTTAACAAAGATAAACCTAACAAAACTGAATAATTTGAAACTCAGTAAAAAAAAAACACACACACAAATAAGCACAAAGGAGTGAGAGTTTGTGTAAAATTACCTGTGAATTACAAAAGTTAACGTTTTTTTCACTTTTCTTTCACTGGCAGTGTTTTCAGGTTCATAGGTAAATTTCTTTATGGTCAGCTCTGGCACAATGAAGTTCTGTGTGGGTGGATGTTACAGGGCTGCATCCTCACTGGGACTGTGCTGAAACCCTGCAGGTCCTGATCCCTCCAAAAGCACCTGGCCAAAGAAACCTGCTGAAAAGCAGTAGGCCGACCTTTTCAACACTGTGTTGTCATTGGCCAGTAAATATAATAAGCATTTAAAAAATATTCTTACATTTACTTAGTACTACTCAGGTCTATATGAGTATGAATAGACTATAGTACTTAAAAATTCCTAACATGCAGACTTAAAATAACAATAAGGAATAAAAACTGTAGGTTCCTGAATTGGTCATAAATTTCCGGCAATATTTGAAGGCACCATGACAACAGGGGGAAACTTGGGCAGGCGAAGGAAACAGGGAACTTAAACAGCACTTTGAAACTTCTAGGCAAACACCCAGTAGGTTTCTGTGTCAGGGTCAAGAAATAATAATGTCACAAATATGAGCAGGAAAGACAGCAGAGGAAGGAAGACGTAAAGTTTAGTTTTAAAAATGTAGAAATACTAAAAGGAGTAAATAAGATTTTATTAGACAGAACAGGTGTAAAGAATAAGACCTAATTATTTATCCATAGTCCGGAGCAGAGGGCGGAGGCTGCATCGCCTCTTTCTGCTTTTTTTCATTGTAAGAAACTTCTGCATCGGGCTGAGCTGCAAACGACGAACAGTCTGTGTCTTTTTGCTGAGAAATGGCCTCTAGGTCCATAAAAGCTGCTTTGGCAGATGTCCTGGAGAACCTGTCAGAGGAGAACTTTAAAAAGTTCTGCCACCATCTTATGGACCTCAGAGCCGGGCTGCGTGTCAGACGCACAGCTGTGGAGGGTAAAAGCTGCTTAGAGGTCGCAGATGTGATGGTTTCTACCTTTACTGAGGCCAAAGTTGTTGCGGTGGCTGAGGAGATACTGAGGGCCATCGGCTGTAACCTGGAGGCAGACGATCTGGGTAAGTACCAAGGTTTGATGTAGAACCGGATCAGGCCACTTTAAGCTGTAGTCTGCATGAATCAACGGGAAACGATGCAGCTTTAATCCAAATGCAACATGTTTAGTGTATTTATTATATGGTAATGAAGCTAAAAGTGAACATGTTAAAGTGTTGAATCTGTCCTGTACAGCTCAGAGACAATATCGCTGTAATGAAACATGTTATTTTATAGAAGAGAAGTTTCTATAGTACAACACCTGTGTATTTGTCATTACTGGCTCATATCAGAATCAGAATCAGAATGAGCTTTATTGCCAAGTGAGTGTGCACACACACACACACACACAAGGAATTTGTTTAGGTACGGGGGGGTACTCCAGTGCAAACAGACATAAATACAAATGCTACAAAGGGTCAAACAGTAAACATAAATGCTACAGAAATGCTACAAAAAACTAAAAGAAAAATGCACAGATAACCTGAAAAACAGGATGGAAGGAGAATTAATTGGTGTGCAAAGAGCAAAAAGGTGCCAGTGTCATAGTGCAGGTGGTGGAAGGGAATGGTGGAGAGCTACGAGTTTAAGAGTTGGATGGCCTGAGGGAAGAAGCTTCCTTTGTGCCGGGCTGTCTTGATGTTTGGAGCTCTGAAGCGCCGGCCAGAGGGTAAGAGCTGGAAGAGGTGGTGGCTCGGGTGGGTGGCATCAGGAGTGATTTTCTGAGCTCTTTTTCTCACTCTGGAGGTGAACAGGACTTGGAGGGTGGGTAGGGGAACACCGATGATCTTCTCAGAAGTCCGAACTGTTCTCTGAAGTCTTCGGATGTCTGATTTAGAGGCGGAACTAAACCAGACAGTGATGGAGGAGCACAGGATAGACTCGATGACCGCTGAGTAGAACTGGGTCAGCAGCATCTGTGGAAGGTTGAACTTCTTCAGCTGGCGCAGGAAGTACAACCTCTGCTGGGCCTTCTTCGTGATGGAGTCGATGTGGAAGTTCCACTTCAGGTCCTGAGAGATGGTGGTGCCCAGGAACCTGAATGACTCCACTAGTGCCACAGTGCTGTTCGTAATGGTGAGAGGGGGGTGGGTGGGGGCATTTCTCCTGGAGTCCACAACCATCACCACTGTTTTGAGCGTGTTTAACTCCAAGTTGTTGTGACTGCACTAGCAAGCCAGCTGCTCCACCTCCTGTCTGTATGCAGACTCTTCACCGTCCTGGATGAGACCAATGACAGTGGTGTCATCTGCAAACTTCAGGAGTTTCACAGAGGAGTCACAGGAGGTGCAGTCGTTTGTGTAGAGGGAGAAGAGCAGTGGGGAGAGAACACACCCCTGGGGGTGCCGGTGCTGGTGATGCAGGAGCCTGAAGTAAATTTCCCCATCCTCACTAGCTGTTGCCTATCCGTCAGGAAGCTTGTAATCCACTGACAGGTAGAGTCAGGAACGGAGAGCTGGGAGAGTTTATTCTGGAGGAGTGATGGGATGATGGTGTTGAATGCCGAGCTGAAGTCCACAAACAGAATCCTTACATAAGTCCCTGGTTTGTCCAGATGTTGCAGGATGTAGTGCAGCTCCATATTGACTGCATCATCCACGGACCGATTGGATCGGTAGGCAAACTGCAGGGGGTCCAGGAAGGGTCCAGTGACGTTCTTCAGGTGGGCCAACACCAGTCTTTCAAAGGACTTCATGACCACAGATGTCAGAGCCACTGGTCTGTAGTCACTGAGTCCCGTGATTTTTGGCTTCTTGGGGATGGCAATGCTGGTGGAGCGTTTGAAGCATGCAGGGACTTCACACAGCTCCAGTGATCTGTTGAAGATCAGAGAGAAGATGGGAGCCAGCTGGTCAGCACAGGTTCTGAGGCATATTGGTGAAACCCCATCTGGTCCTGGTGCTTTCCTTATCTTCTGCTTCCTGAAGAGCCGACACACATCGTCCATACTGGTCTGAAGTATCGGAGAGGGGGAGAGGTTGATGGTTGGAGGTGTTAATGGTTGTTCTGGAGGACAATCAGAGCGGGTGGGGGGTGATTCAAATCTGCAATAGAACTCATTCAGATCGTTCACCAGCGTTTGATTGTCTATTGAGGAGGGGGATGGAGTCCTATAGTTGGTTATTGTCCTCAGGCCTCTCCACACTGAAGCAGAGTCGTTAGCTGTAAACTGGTTTTCCAGCTTTTTGGAGTAGTAGTATCCAGTTTGATACACAGCTGAACAATAACACTAAATATCTCCATAGCATACTTTACATTGTGATGTATTTACTTAACCTTAGCATTAAGAGCCAATAGTCACATTTACACAAAACAGTTTAAAAACACTGAAAACAGTAAACAGCCCTGTTTATTTTTTCAGCTGAAGAAACACCTGGACCTTCCAACAAACCTGGTGAGTCACAGTGAGTTGTTTTCTGATTTGGTGTTGTGGGGAAAAAGTTGAATTGGTTTTGTTAGTTTTGATATTAACATTTAATGCACATACATATTACCAGTGATGGAAAAATGTTCACTCACCTACACTTTGAATACAGAAAGCAGAAGTTACATAACATTTAAAAATGAAAACTCTTCAAATGAAATGTATCAAGCTGCTATAACTTCATGTTAACTCTGAATCTAATTAGTCTCCTCTTTCCTCAGTCATGGTATCTTTGAAGAGGCACAATCCCACGGTTAATATTAACAAAATGACCGTTTTGGATGATGAAGACGAAGACTTCTATAAAAATCTTCAGATTCATGAGAAATATCTCATTGATGCCCTGAAAGACAAGTAAACATTATGGTGCCTTCTATACATTAACAACAGACAACTATTGTTGATGTTATGAGATTCTCTTACCTTGTGGCTTTTTTCATTGTTGTCTAAATGTTTAATCAGGACTTTTCCCCTTAATGAGACAATTTTATTAGAACTTGTTTGGTTTTCATAGACTCTAACCAGTGAGGCTCATTTAAATACTTCAGGTTTAACAAACAGATGCAACAGATAGTTGTTTGTTTTAGATAGTTTTAAACTATCATACATAAAATAAGTTAACAAGCTTTTTTTAACTGATATTTTTTACCTAATTATTTTATCTCAAGTAAAATAGATTTGATTTGATTCAGTCAAGGTTTTACTATGAAATAAGAACTTCCTGTTAGAACATCACTGAAAATGTTTGCTATTTTAAAATATAGAATAGAACATTTTCATCTCAGTGTGAGATCTTTACATTTTGAGTGAGTGCCTTGTCATTTGTTATAGGGATATAAGCTTTTAGTAATGGGTATAATGAAGCTGACAGAGTTTTCAATTTGATGCTGTACTGTGTTGCAGGATGGGACTTTGTTAAAACCTGGTTTCATCAATGTCTTCTAGGAAACAAAGACCTGGTGTGGACATGATGCACAGAGGGATGACCAGTTTTTCAGAGATCAGCTCAGAAGTCAAACGTAAAACAAATGAGACAGAACAATAAAAAAAAAAACAAACTACTTAATACACTACACTTGGGGAATCTTTAGGCTGCTCTATTATTATGTCACTGCAAAGAAGCTTTCTATGTCACTTAGGAATCACATCTTTAATATACGTGTTTATAAATCCTGATGTTAGATTGATAACTAATGAGTCTTTTCTCTTTCTTTTCTGCCCAGAGAAACATTTTGTGGATAAACAGGGGCCTTCATGGAGCCAAAGAGTGAGTAATGTCACTTATCTCTGACTCTCTTCATTCTTCACCTTGATCCTTATGAAGGATGATACAAGCACAAAGCAGCAGCAGTAGTTTTTGTTGCTGTGTTTGAAAGAATCACATCCAGGCAGTAAAATAAAGTCCTAAAGTAAAATAACTGTAAAAGAGAATCAAATTTGATTCCCACAAAGTTATTAAAGAAACACATACATGCAATTTACATATATGTGAACAATTGGACAAATATGAAAAATTGTAACATTACCATATGTTGTATGGCTGTAATGTTGAAACACACTGTACAGCAGTGACATGTGAACACTAATTATTCCATGTGAGAAATTTCACTTTTGCTCCATAAATATGTTTTTCTCATTTACCAGGTAGATCAGATGGTGTTTGTCATAGAGCTGCTTTTGGAAACAATAGGAGATTTGAGTGATAAGGAGCTTGAGAAGTTTCAGCAGCTCAGTCATTATCATCACCCCTCATTCATCTACACATGGAGTCCGACACCGACAGAAGAAATAGACCTGCACGACACAGTGTTTTTAATGGTGAAGACTTATGGCCAAGAGTCTGTGAGGAAGACAAAGCGCATTTTAGGAAGGATGAAGAGAATTGATCTGACTCAGAGACTGTCAGACATCACATCAGGACCCAGAAGTAAGACAGTCAAGACTTTTTATTGTAGTTTCAGTTTGAAGAAATCTTCATATAAATAAATCATTTTATTTCCTTTATTTTCTTTCTTTCCCCTCAGAAAAACTCTCTGTGGATGAACACCTGTCTGCACTGTTTCACAAAGTGAGCACAGCTTTTATTTAATGAGATGCAGGTTTAGAATCATATCAGTGTTAGTGATGATAAATAATGTTGGTATAGACTGGATGTTCACAGCTTGTGAACCCTTTAGAATTTAAATGTAACCTAAAACATCAGATTTTCAGTCATTAGAGAAACCAATTAAACAAATTAGATTAAAAAAAATACCAAACTTGGTCTTTTATTTATTTCAAAAAACAATCCACAAAATATTTTTCCAATATCCTTCTGAATGTTCATGTGATCTTTAGCAAACTCCAACAACTTCTCTGTTTGGAGCCATGATCCTGAGCCGCAGACATGTTGTCAAGGTCAAACTGATAGATTCCTATTTTCTAACTAAAACTGGGCCCCACAGTTTTACATTTTCACTTATTTAATTAGCTTCTTTCTATCGACCTGTGAGAAAATACAAAAATAAATACACTAACATAAAAATAAAAAATTATAAAGGGTTCACTAACTTTCATTCACCAGTGTAGTTGCATTTTGATGGTTGGGGCGTTTAGATTGAAATTATATTGTTAATATTATTAAATCATTGTTTTTAACCTGTTTTTCAAAATATTAAACAAAATGCAAAAGAAAAAAACTAACATACAACTTATTGAATTTGCTGCCACCAATGCCGGTTCTTGCCAGCTGTGGAAGGGTGGGCTTAAGACATGAACTGTACCACCCAGCATTAAATGACCACGATATGGACCCTAATGTACCCAAATGGGTTAGCTATTTAATACTGGGTGGGACGGTGCGTTCATATTTAGGTTGTATGTCGCTGCCACCGGTGGCATGAATTTGGGTGGCTGAGGTGGAGGGAGACAGATTTATTTATTTCTGAATGGGGGAGGTGGGGAAGATGAAGTTTGTGAAACAACAGTAGCAGCATCGTGGCTGCCGGAGCCGCTAACACGCTTCCTTATAGGCACCAAAAATCCATGCATTGCACGCAATTACTCGTGCTTTTTAGTGCTCATGTTCTTGTCTGTCAGAAACTGAATCTGCTTCTCTGGATTCAAGGCAAGTCACGAGTGTGGAGAGTATAAGAGCTTTCACCCAATAAAAACAGAGAAAATACTGTATTTTTCTGGTGTTATTGTTTGACTGGTTGGGGCAGTCTACAGCCATCCCTCAAACTTCTTAACATGCAGCCGCCTTAGATTGCCTTTACCAAAGTACAAATCATAAAAACTAATAGATAAATTCTGTCTTTCACTTAATTCCAATTGGGTGGGCAACTCTGACGTTTGGGTGGGCTAAGCCCACCCCTGCCCATGCCTAGATCCAGCCCTGGCTGCCACACAGTTGATCAAAATCATGTGACATTCAGATCCCATGGCTTGTTTCAAGCTTTGACACCAACGTGAAGAAGTTACAGCTTAAAAAAAAAATCATAATAACCATTAACCAGATTTTAAAGGATTGAGGGAAACTTGAATCATCCTCTGCTCTGACAAACAGATGATTAACAATTGTTTCAGTAGCTTAAGGAAAACATGTCTTTAAATGTTTAAAACAATGACACTGATAAGATGCTAAATGTTTTTCAGTGAAGGAATAACATACATTTGCTTAGAAAAATCTTCAGACCATTTTTCTTTTTGCACAGTTTATTGTCTTGTAAATTTGATTTGAAATGGCAATTAGTAAAATGTCTTGTACAGTTGGGTTTGGGTTAGTCTAAATTGGAACGTTGGAAGGAGGTTTTAGAGCTTTCAAAGTGACCAAATGAACAATAAACATATATTTGCATTTTCCAGGTGGCAACAATGGCGTCTGTTAGAGAGCTGCTTCTGGAAACACTGAGTGATTTGAGACAGCAGGAGCTCAAGAAATTTAAGTGGTTCCTGCAGTTCACTTGCTTCCACAAGGGCTTAACTCAAATCCCGTGGAGACAGCTGGACTGGGAAGAGAGGGAAGAAGCAGTGGATCTGATGGTGAAGATGTTTGGTCAACTGTCTGTGGAGGTGACTATGGAGGTTTTCATGCACATGAACAGGACTGATCTGGCTCAGAGGCTGTCAGAGACCAGCTCAGAGCTGAAGGGTGAGAAACCTGTCACATTGGTCTATAATAATAAAAAATACAAAATCTTTAACTGTGCAGCCAAATATTAAAACCAGAGCAACAACACCACACAGCCCTACCATGGCAGCAGAAATAACAAAGAGCTGAATGTACAAAACCTTCACATAGTTAAAACTGTCATCTGAAACATAAGGGAAAGTTTCCCACACTGTTAAATAACTACTTCATTTTCTTATCTGGATGATGGAACAAATTCAGTTTACTTACACATACAACATTAAAACTGAAGGTGAAAATAGACACAGATTAAATTAGAGATGATTTTTAAATCAACAATGTTTTGAGGGGATGATGAATCTGTTGACATTTTTTATTAGCAAATGTAATTTAACACATTTTTGTTAGAAACATTTTTCTAGTGTATTCCACTCATAACATGTACAAAAAATGTTGACACACAGTTTATTTATCATGCAATTAAAATGTAATTACATGTGTTGCAGGGACAGAATCATCAGCTGAAACATTTATTGGAACTGCCAAAGAGAAAGGTAAGTGTCCAACACGCTGTTATAACATTTATAACATTAATAACATAAGATAACAAATATTAGTATGTGAATATAAAGCAACAAGACTTCTATCAGTCATAAGATTTGTTAGATTGTCATGACGTTTAATTCAAAAGTGCTCATTCAGTCATGTTCACATTCAGACCAATGGCAAAGAGTCTAAAACGGGCTTAATAGTGTCAGTGTATGTAATGTGACATGTTAATTTCATGCAATGGATAATTAGTTTTATGATGCTAAGTTGGTTTTCTGCTCATTTTGAAGTGAGTTTGTAACATTAGAATTCTTTAACAGCAACACAAACTGATGTCTGATGTAAAATTAGTGATCGATGATGGTTTTTATATCTGCTTTCTCACCAGAGACAGAAGAACATCACTCTGTACTGACCCAGAAAGTGAGTCATATCACATCTTCATCAACTGGCTGAGCTGCAGAAAACTAACTACTTTGATTAATAATCATATAATTCATCTTTTCAGATAAAATGCCAAAACCTTCTCTGTTTACAGCTTTTCAGTTGTGAGGACTTTCTGTTTTTCTCTGTTTTATATCATTTGAAACTGAATAACGGAATAATTTAGCTGTTGGTCCGAAGAAAACAGTTTTGGAAATACCTCACATATACACTGATGAGATTTGAATATGAAAATTTGCAATTGTCATAATAAGCGTTTTCATTTTTTCAGTATGTGTATTTCCTTTGAATTGACCAGGTAGAAACAATGGTGTCTGTTATTGAGCTGCTCTTGGAGACACTGGCTGGTTTGAGACATGGGGAGCGTAAGAAGTTCACGATGTTCCTGCGTCAGATTCATCATCAAAAACCTAATTCTGACATCTTGCGGAGGCTCCAGGAAATGTGGGATGTCCAGGACACAGTGTTTTTATTGGCTCAGACTTATGACCAACAGTCTGTGGAGAAGACCAAGGAGATTTTAGAGAAAATGAAGAGACGTGATCTGTTGGAGAAGCTGTCACTCAGCAGCTCAGGACCCACAAGTAAGACAGTAAAGACAAAAGCATCTTAGACTCATAAAACTGGTTCATAACATGTGGTATGAGTTTATAAACTGTTTTTTTACATCTTAAATCATATAGAGGAAAGGTATGCTGTACAAAAACATATATGACTAAATGAAGTGTAAATAATTTCAGAGGCAAATAACAATTTACTCTTTATACTTTGTCATTTGAAAGGCAGCTTTAAATAAAGTTAAACATAACTATGGGCTAATAACAGTGATTTGTTCTATGTCACTTTCCTCCTCAGAGAAACTCTCTAAAACTGAACAGAGCTCTGCACTGATCCAGATAGTGAGTAACATCAAGTCTGTTTGACTTTATACAACACAGCTTTCATTCAACAGATGCAGGTTAAAACATGTCTTTAAAAATGATCTTCATCCTGTACATTTTAAATAATGATACAAACATGCCCAGACAAAGCTGAAGCTGCATTTAGATTAAAAACTTCAAAAATAATTTTATCCATCAATAATGTCACGATATCATGATCATAGAGGGAATTTCATCATGTACATTTGTCCTGACTTTTGAAGTTTGAAAAGTTCATCCAACAAAAAATAACTTTAGTCTTAAATCATTTTGCAAACCATTACATAAGATATAAAACAGAAATTATAAAAGTAGTTTTGAGTCACATGATTCAGTTTGAGTCATTTCAGTGTTTGGCAGCTCTATATGTGAAAATAATTGCAGGGAGTAAAATAAAATGAAAAACAAATGTGACCAGTTTAAAAGACTTAAAGGGTAGAAGAAAACGCAAATAATTGTACTCATGTCTGCATGAACATTGATGATACACATTTGTAATTGTCCTGCTGTATTAAATACGTGTTGTTGACTGTGTGTTCCAGGTGGCTAAAATGGCTGCTGTCAAACAGCTGCTTTTGGAAACGCTGAATAATTTGAGTTATAGTGAGCTCATGAAATTCCAGGAGTGGACTGCCTCCCAGTGGCTTCCTCCAGACATCACATGGATGTTGACTCACACAGATGACAGGGAAGAAATAGTGAATGTAATAATTCAGATGTTCGGTCAGCAATCTATGGAAGTGACCAGGAAGGTTCTCATGGACATGGATTTGGTGGAGAGGTTGTCAAAGACCAGTTTATGGCTCAAAGGTAAAACTAAGAAGACACAAATTACCACAAGTGTGTAAAAATGCATTTTATATTTAATATGAGAATACAATTAAAGAATAACAGAGAATAATCTGCTAAATATAGAATCACAAACCATTAGATTTGATAATTAAATAATATAATCCCAGTTTTGACACAGTGTGAATGAAAACAGATCATGTGAAGTTTAGTGAATTTGTAGTTGCTGCAGGGCTTTTTGTTGGATCTCTTTAGATTGTGTCAGTCAGGTTTATATGTGTTTAGCAGTAAATTTTGTTAATTTTTAAAAAAATATATAAATGTTGATTGTAATTGAATGTTGGATTAGATTAAAAAATCTGTTTACTTTAAATTTCTCCTCAGAACACTCTGTGGATGAACATGGACCTGCACCGTATGACAGAGTGAGTCTGAATTTACACAGCACAACTTTACAGTAACAGTTACAATGAATGAAAAAAATATTTTTTTTCCCCATCCATCCATTATTCACTGTGGGCTGGAGCCAGTCTCACCTGATATTGGGCAAGAGGTGTGGTACACCCTGGACAGATCATCAGCCTATCACAGGGCTGACACATAGAGATAAACATTCCCACCAATTTAGAGTCATCAATTAGCCTAACCCCATTGCATTGATGTTAAATGCAACCCCAAGGGGGCACAAACCAGTGTCCTAATGTGCCGGTCCCAAGTCCAGGTAAATGCAGAGGGTTGTGTCAGGAAATGGCATCCGACTTTAAATTTAAGCCAAATCAAACATACGAATCACATATGGGACTTCCATACCGGATTGTTCGCGGCCCGGGTTAACAACGGTGCTGTTGACCTACAGGGTGCCAGTGGAAATTGGACTACTGTTGGTCGAAGAAGGAGAGGAGGAAGGCGTGTTCGTAGGCAAAGAGAGAAGAGGAAGGGCAGGAGTGTAGGACTTAGAGTAGGTACTTTGAATGTAGGGACTTTGTCAGGGAAAACTAGAGAGTTGGCTGATATGATGGAGAGGAGAAAGGTGGATATCTTGTGTGTTCAGGAGACCAGGTGGAAAGGTAGCAAGGCCTATAGATTAGGAGCAGGGTTCAAGCTGTTTTATCATGGTGTGGATGGAAAGAGGAATAAAGTAGGAGTTATCCTGAAGGAGGATTTTGATAGGAATCTTCACAAAAAGGATGGAAATGGCTGTAGTGAACACATTTTTCCAGAAAAGGGAGGAGCATAGGGTATAAGAGTGGAGGCAGGAGCACACAAGTTGATTACATCTTGTGCAGACGTTAGTACAAATTAGAACGTTGGAAGGAGTTTTTAGCGTTTTCAAAGTGACCAAATGAACAATAAACATATATTTGAATTTTTCAGTTAGCAACAATGGCGTCTGTTAAAGAGCTGCTTCTGGAAACACTGAGTGATTTGGGACAGCAGGAGTTCAAGAAATTTAAGTGCTTCCTGCAGTTCACTTGCTTCCACAAGGGCTTAACTCAAATCCCGTGGAGACAGCTGGAGCAGGCAGAGATGAAAAAAGCAGTGGATCTGATGGTGGAGATGTTTGGTCAACTGTCTGTGGAGGTGACTATGGAGGTTTTCATGCACATGAACAGGACTGATCTAGCTCAGAGGCTGTCAGAGACCAGCTCAGAGCTGAAGGGTGAGAAACCTGTCACATTGGTCTATAATAATAAAAAATACAAAATCTTTAACTGTGCAGCCAAATATTAAAACCAGAGCAACAACACCACACAGCCCTACCATGGCAGCAGAAATAACAAAGAGCTGAATGTACAAAACCTTCACATAGTTAAAACTGTCATCTGAAACATAAGGGAAAGTTTCCCACACTGTTAAATAACTACTTCATTTTCTTATCTGGATGATGGAACAAATTCAGTTTACTTACACATACAACATTAAAACTGAAGGTGAAAATAGACACAGATTAAATTAGAGATGATTTTTAAATCAACAATGTTTTGAGGGGATGATGAATCTGTTGACATTTTTTATTAGCAAATGTAATTTAACACATTTTTGTTAGAAACATTTTTCTGGTGTATTCCACTCATAACATGTACAAAAAATGTTTACAGACAGTTAATTTATCATGCAATTAAAATGTAATTACATGTGTTGCAGGGACAGAATCATCAGCTGAAACATTTATTGGAGCTGCCAAAGAGAAAGGTAAGTGTCCAACATGCTGTTAGGACACTTATAACATTAATAACATCTAATAAGGTAACAAATAATAGTATGTGAATATAAAGCAACAAGACTTCTATCGTCCATAAGATTTGTTAGATTGTCATGACGTTTAATTCAAAAGTGCTCATTCAGTCATGTTCACATTCAGACCAATGGCAAAGAGTCTAAAACGGGCTTAATAGTGTCAGTGTATGTAATGTGACATGTTAATTTCATGCAATGGATAATTAGTTTAATGATGCTAAGTTGGTTTTCTGCTCATTTTGAAGTGAGTTTGTAACATTAGAATTCTTTAACAGCAACACAAACTGATGTCTGATGTAAAATCAGTGATCGATGATGGTTTTTATATCTGCTTTCTCACCAGAGACAGAAGAACATCACTCTGTACTGACCCAGAAAGTGAGTCATATCACATCTTTATCAACTGGCTGAGCTGCAGAAAACTAACTACTTTGATTAATAATCATATAATTCATCTTTTCAGATAAAATGCCAAAACCTTCTCTGTTTACAGCTTTTCAGTTGTGAGGACTTTCTGTTTTTCTGTTTTATATCATTTGAAACTGAATAACGGAATAATTTAGCTGTTGGTCCGAAGAAAACTGTTTTGGAAATACCTCACATATACACTGATGAGATTTGAATATGAAAATTTGCAATTGTCATAATAAGCGTTTTCATTTTTTCAGTATGTATATTTCCTTTGAATTGACCAGGTAGAAACAATGGTGTCTGTTATTGAGCTGCTCTTGGAGACACTGGCTGGTTTGAGAGATGGGGAGCTTAAGGAGTTCATGATGTTCCTGCGTCAGATTCATCATCAAAAACCTAATTCTGACATCTTGTGGAGGCTACTGACGATGTCAGATGTCCAGGACACAGTGTTTTTATTGGTTCAGACTTACGACCAACAGTCTGTGGAGAAGACCAAGGAGATTTTAGAGAAAATGAAGAGAAGTGATCTGTTGGAGAAGCTGTCACTCAGCAGCTCAGGACCCACAAGTAAGACAGTAAAGACAAAAACATCTTAGACTCATAAAACTGGTTCATAACATGTGGTATGAGTTTATAAACTGTTTTTTTACATCTTAAATCATATAGAGGAAAGGTATGCTGTACAAAAACATATATGACTAAATGAAGTGTAAATAATTTCAGAGGCAAATAACAATTTACTCTTTATACTTTGTCATTTGAAAGGCAGCTTTAAATAAAGTTAAACATAACTATGGGCTAATAACAGTGATTTGTTCTATGTCACTTTCCTCCTCAGAGAAACTCTCTAAAACTGAACAGAGCTCTGCACTGATCCAGATAGTGAGTAACATCAAGTCTGTTTGACTTTATACAACACAGCTTTCATTCAACAGATGCAGGTTAAAACATGTCTTTAAAAATGATCTTCATCCTGTACATTTTAAATGACACAAACATGCCCAGACAAAGCTGAAGCTGCATTCAGATTAAAAACTTCAAAAATAATTTTATCCATCAATAATGTCACGATATCATGATCATAGAGGGAATTTCATCATGTACATTTGTCCTGACTTTTGAAGTTTGAAAAGTTCATCCAACAAAAAATAACTTTAGTCTTAAATCATTTTGCAAACCATTACATAAGATATAAAACAGAAATTATAAAAGTAGTTTTGAGTCACATGATTCAGTTTGAGTCATTTCAGTGTTTGGCAGCTCTATATGTGAAAATAATTGCAGGGAGTAAAATAAAATGAAAAACAAATGTGACCAGTTTAAAAGACTTAAAGGGTAGAAGAAAACGCAAATAATTGTACTCATGTCTGCATGAACATTGATGATACACATTTGTAATTGTCCTGCTGTATTAAATACATGTGTTGTTGACTGTGTGTTCCAGGTGGCTAAAATGGCTGCTGTCAAACAGCTGCTTTTGGAAACCCTGAATAATTTGAGTTATAGTGAGCTCATGAAATTCAAGAGGTGGACTGCCTCCCAGTGGCTTCCTCCAGACATCACATGGATGTTGACTCACACAGATGACAGGGAAGAAATAGTGGATGTTATAATGCAGATGTTCGGTCAGCAATCTATGGAAGTGACCAGGAAGGTTCTCATGGACATGGATTTGGTGGAGAGGTTGTCAAAGACCAGTTTATGGCTCAAAGGTAAAACTAAGAAGACACAAATTACCACAAGTGTGTAAAAATGCATTTTATATTTAATATGAGAATACAATTAAAGAATAACAGAGAATAATCTGCTAAATATAGAATCACAAACCATTAGATTTGATAATTAAATAATATAATCCCAGTTTTGACACAGTGTGAATGAAAACAGATCATGTGAAGTTTAGTGAATTTGTAGTTGTTGCAGGGCTTTTTGTTGGATCTCTTTAGATTGTGTCAGTCAGGTTTATATGTGTTTAGCAGTAAATTTTGTTAATTTTTAAAAAAATATATAAATGTTGATTGTAATTGAATGTTGGATTAGATTAAAAAATCTGTTTACTTTAAATTTCTCCTCAGAACACTCTGTGGATGAACATGGACCTGCACCGTATGACAGAGTGAGTCTGAATTTACACAGCACAACTTTACAGTAACAGTTACAATGAATGAAAAAAATATTTTTTTTCCCCATCCATCCATTATTCACTGTGGGCTGGAGCCAGTCTCACCTGATATTGGGCAAGAGGTGTGGTACACCCTGGACAGATCATCAGCCTATCACAGGGCTGACACATAGAGATAAACATTCCCACCAATTTAGAGTCATCAATTAGCCTAACCCCATTGCATTGATGTTAAATGCAACCCCAAGGGGGCACAAACCAGTGTCCTAATGTGCCGGTCCCAAGTCCTGGTAAATGCAGAGGGTTGTGTCGGGAAATGGCATCCGACTTTAAATTTAAGCCAAATCAAACATACGAATCACATATGGGACTTCCATACCGGATTGTTCGCGGCCCGGGTTAACAACGGTGCTGTTGACCTACAGGGTGCCAGTGGAAATTGGACTACTGTTGGTCGAAGAAGGAGAGGAGGAAGGCGTGTTCGTAGGCAAAGAGAGAAGAGGAAGGGCAGGAGCGTAGGACTTAGAGTAGGTACTTTGAATGTAGGGACTTTGTCAGGGAAAACTAGAGAGTTGGCTGATATGATGGAGAGAAGAAAGGTGGATATCTTGTGTGTTCAGGAGACCAGGTGGAAAGGTAGCAAGGCCTATAGATTAGGAGCAGGGTTCAAGCTGTTTTATCATGGTGTGGATGAAAAGAGGAATGAAGTAGGAGTTATCCTGAAGGAGGATTTTGATAGGAATCTTCACAAAAAGGATGGAAATGGCTGTAGTGAACACATTTTTCCAGAAAAGGGAGGAGCATAGGGTATAAGAGTGGAGGCAGGAGCACACAAGTTGATTACATCTTGTGCAGACGTTTCAACCTGAAAGAGATCAGTGACTGCAAAGTAGTGGCTGGGAAGAGTGTAGCCAGACAGAATAGGATGATGGTGTGTAGGATGACTTTGGTGGTGAGGAAGATGAAGAGGACAAGGGCAGAGCAGAGGACTAAGTGGTGGAAGTTGAAAAAGGAAGAGTGCTGTGTGGCAGTTGTGGAAACTACAGAGGAATAAAGCTGATGAGTGACACAATGAAGTTATGGGAAAGAGTAGTGGAGGCTAGGCTGAGGTCAGAAGTGAGCATTTGTGAGCAGCAGTATGGTTTCATGCCAAGAAAGAGAACCACAGGTGCAATATTTGCTTTGAGAAAGCTGATGGAGAAGTACAGAGAAGGCCAGAAGAAGCTGCATTGTGTCTTTGTAGATTTGGAAAAGCGTATGACAGGGTGCTGAGAGAGGAGCTGTGGTTTTGTATGAGGAAAGCTGGAGTGGCAGAGAAGTATGTTCGAGTGGTGCAGGACATGTATGAGAGCTGTAAGACAGTGGTTAGGTGTGCTCTAGGGGTGACAGAGGAGTTCAAGGTGGAGGTGGTCCTGCACCAAGGATCGGCTTTGAGCTCCTTCCTGTTTGCTGTAGTGATGGACAGGTTGACAGATGAGGTTAGACAGGAATCCCCTGTTGACCATGATGTTTGCAGATGGCATTGTCATCTGCAGTGAGAGCAAGGAGAAGAAAATCTAGAGAGGTGGAGGTTTGCTCTGGAAAGGAGAGGAATGAAGGTTAGCCGCAGTAAAACAGCGTACATGTGTGTAAATGAGAGGGACTCAAGTAGAACGGTGAGGTTACAGGGAGTAGAGGTGAAGAAGGTGTAGGATTTTAAGGACCTAGGGTCAACAGTCCAGAGCAACGGAGAGTGTGGAAAAGAAGTGAAGAGATGTGTGCAAGCAGGTTGGAACGGGTGGAGGAAAGTGTCAGGTGTGATGTGTGACAAAAGAGTGTCAGCAAGAATGAAAGGAAAAGTGGACAAGACAGTGGTGAGACCAGCAATGTTGTCTGGTTTAGAGACAGTGGCACTGAGAAAAAGACAGGAGGCAGAGCTGGAGGTAGCAGAGCTGAAGATGTTGAGGTTCTCTCTGGGAGTGACGAGGATGGATAGGATCAGGAATGAGGACATCAGAGGGACAGCTCATGTTAGATGTTTTGGAGAAAAAGCCAGGGAAGCCAGATTGAGATGGTTTGGACATGTTCAGAGGAGGGACAGTGAATACATTGGTAAAAGGATGCTGAGGTTAGAGCTGCCAGGAAGGAGGCCTAGAGGAAGACCAAAGAGGAGGTTCTTGGATGTAGTGAAGGAGGACATGAGGATAGTTGGTGTGGGTGAGGAGGATACAGAGGGATAGGGTTGAATGGAGGCGGATGATTCGCTGTGGCGACCCCTGAAGGGAGCAGCCAAAAGGAAAAGAAGAAGAATTAGCCTAACCCCAACCTACATGTTTTAGGACATTGAAAGGAAGCTGGAGTAGAGAAGACCCACACAGACATGGGGACAACATGTAGACTCCACACAGAAAGGCCAGAGGGTCTAGATAGTGCTAACATCTGTGCTGCCATGCATTTTTAAATTATTGCCATTAAGCTGAGGTTTTTCAAGCAGGTTTAAAGACAGTGACACTGAGTAAGACTGAGACAGAGACTTTGTCATGTCTATGTTTTCCTGACTACAGTTATTGGTCCTCAATAGTTGGAACATAAAGAGTAGAAATCTGCTTATCTGAATGTTTAGTATGTTTCCCTCCTGCCTATGCAGTGATTGGCTGCTGTCTGGTTGGCTCAGTCTTTTATAACATAGATTTTGATGTTTGTGCACAAAGAGGATATTGAGTCATCTGAAGTCAAAGGGATTTACTGGTGCCTTTTTTTGCAGGTAGCATCATGGGATTCTGTTAAACAGACTCTTCTGAAAACACTGAGATATTTGAATCACAAAAATCTAATGAAATTCCAGTGGTTGCTGCAGTTCATTTACTTCCAGAAGGGCCTCCCACAAATTTCATGGAACCATCTTGTCAGGCCAACAGCAGAACAACTGGTGGATCTGATAGTGAAGAGACATGGTCAACAGTCCGTAGAAGTGACCAGGGAGATCTTTAAGGACATGAATAGAACTGACCTGGAGGAAAAGCTGTTACAGACCAGCTCAGAAGGTGAAGGTAGGACAAAGGACAAATCTCATAAATGTCTATTACATATATTTTACAATTCACAGTAAAAATGAAACAATTGAGTAAAACATGAAAACAGTAAAGTAACAGTAAATATGAAAACAAAGCAACATCATTTATTACATGAATGATCTGGTTTCTCTGGTCATGTAAATACTTGTAAATGCATCATATAAAGCATAACTGCACCACTGGTGCTTGTTATTTCAGATTACAGCAATTTGTTTACTGTAATTTATACCCAGTGATAGTGCAAAACAGTTATGCTTTCACCCTGTGATGGACTGGTGACCTGTCCAGGGTGTACCCCTGCCTTTCACCCAAAGAGAGCTGGGATAGGCTCCAGCAGATCCCCGTGACTCTGAATAGGTTAAGCACCTAGAGATAATGGATGGATGAATGAGTTATGCTTTCATGAGGAAAGGTAATTAAATAGCTATATGTACTTTGTAGATAATTGAAACACTGACTTTGCTCAACAGTTTGTTCTGCTTAGCTTATGTTGACATCATTTTATACATCACTATAACATCATTTAAAAATGTTTTTAAATATCTTTTAACAAGGGCCTTCAAGAAGCTTGGAGCTTGTCAGTTGTGGAAGCACCATGGTAATCCCTTTGATTTATGCATTTGTTCAGTTTATTTGTCATTGTTTTGTTAATTTATGTTGTTGCAAAAAGGCACATTTCCAGTTGTTTACAAAAATAATTGTCCTCTGCAGCAGGACTGCAGTGACTGGACTAAACTTGAACCTGAAGTGAACAAGGCAGATGCAGATGAGACGCCAACGTACAGGTAAAAATTACATCCTAACTACTGCAGCACAGTAAACTGAAACTATGGAAAAAGGTAAGCTTGGGTTTGTTTGTTTGTTTTTTTTTTTACAGGATGCAAACTAGAAAACTTTTGTGTACTTTCACTGATGCAATATGACAATTGTTATGTCACTACTACTTTTTGCATCCAATACAATAAAGGCATAAACACTCAAAATATATATTTTATGCATCTTTTACATTATTTATGTTCATGTACACAACCTTGTGTTCTTCCCATGACTTAGCCTCCAGTCTGGAGCAGGAAACTTTGAATGCAGTGTCTCTGGATTACGCTGGGTCTGTAAGAATCAGGTCGGCTTTAAGTACCAGTTTTACTCTTGGGAGGAACATGTGGAGCGGATGGAAAGCATACAGTACATGCCTGCAGGTCCCCTCATAGACATCAGAGTCATTGCTGGGAAGTTTGATGAAGTGTACCTGCCACACTGGATCTTCATAGGTAACTGGGCATGTATAAAGAAGTAATTATAAAAATAATGTCAGTGCTTTATAATGTGTGTATAAGACCTTTTTTTCCTCAGTAATTACGTGTGTTTGTACTTTGTACAGATGACAACCCAACAGTATTGGACAAGTTTGCAGTCCTACACATAAATGACTGTGGAGATGTTGTGGAAAAAGTGTCTGAGGTCACATCATCCCATGTCAAATTACCTGAACCCATTTTTTCTCCAAGAGGCGTCCTGGTGAAAATTGGTTTTCCACTGAAAATAAACTGCAGAGTGTTAATATATAGGACCAAGACAGCTTTCCTGACACTCCATGTTTATCTGATCCCAAGTGATCCTGGCCTAGAACAGGTCATTACTGTAAATATCTTACTATCACCAATACCAGTCATTAAAAGACAGAATGACACCACAGATACACCGATACATACACAACACAAACAATGTTGGTTACTGTAACATCATCACTACTTTGGGTTGAGAAGATTTTGTTTTGTTTGTTGTTCTTTCACAGGCAATAGAGAAGAGGGAAGTGTCTTATGGATGCAAAGTAATAATTAAGCCCCATCCAGAGAGGTCCCTGCAAATGCATGAACGTTTTATCCTAACAGCAGATTTGGATGATGCAGAAATATGTCCTGAAGTATGTTTGTTATGTGTATCAGTCTTCCTGAAACGCTGAAAAAATATCAGTGTTGTTCAAAATGTAACTTCATTTTCCCTTCATCACAAATAGTAGTAATAATATAATAATAATAATAATAATACAAAAATGTTTCAAGAGCCCTTTTTTGAAAATGATATACTATGAAATATTTTAAGCAGCATTTTATGTCCATTGTCCCCCCCACGTTTTTTGAGAAGGACAAGGGGGAATCTTTGTGTTTTCCCTGTGAATAGTGTTGGCTCTTGGTATCTTCAGCCAGTGAAATAAGTAGTTTATGATGTTTATTTAACAGGCAGAAGAAAACGCATTAAAATATACCTGCAGTCATGACTGTTGACAGTTTAATGTGATTATCATCCTGCACTGTGCTGTTTTTTCTTTCACAGAATTTAAAGCTCAGGTATGAAAAAAATTCTCCAAATTTCTTTGAAATGTTCATTAAAAATCCAGAAAGAAACTTCACACTCAAGCTTGCACAAAAAAAGGATCTTCAACCAGTGTGGACTTGTATGATTCGACAAGGTTTGTTTTAAGTAACATTACAAGAATTTAACTATACTGCCTATGTACCACTTAAATCAATTTATTGTCTTTATTTTATTGACTTTATTGCATTTAATACTCATTAGTAAAACCAGTGTCTGCTTTTGGATATGCAGCGAATTAGCAACAAATCGGTGACTTGATATTTTCTTTGCCTATGCATTTCTTTCAGATGAATACCATAGCACTGGTCATATACAAGGTAGGACATTTCAAATTATTGATAAACTGCATTTTATTCAGTTTCAGAGACTTTCCAGAGAATATAAAAAATGATTTCCTTTTATTTGGTACTGTAGATTTCAAATATAGATTTTTATAAATATTTTCCCTAAAAAAAGGGTGAATCAAATATTTGTTTTGTGTATTTTCAGAGAAACAGTCTGTGGCCAAACACTTGTCTGAACCGATACAGAAGGTGTGTAATGTCACATCACTCTTTACACAGCTTTAATTTCATAAAAAGCAGGTTTAATACTTAATTCTCACAATGCTATCCATGTGAATTTATCATCTATGACATTGTTCACTAATAAAGCTATAGTCAAATCATATTTCTTTGATTTTCGCACAATTCATCAGGCAGCGGCTCCCACAAGGGTTCGGGAAATGCTTTTGAAAGTGCTGGAAAATTTGAAAGAGGAAGAGTTCAAACAATTCAAGTGGTACCTTCAGGACAGTGACATTGTGTCACGCATCCCACGCAGCCGACTGGAGAAGACAGACATGCTGGACCTGGTGGATCTGATGTTACAGACCTACGGCCAACAGTCTTTGGAGGTTGCCCAGAAGGTTTTCAAGAAAATAAACAGGAACGATCTGGTGCTGATGTTGTTAGACAGCAGCTCAGGATATGAGGGTAAGTAGCATAACATCTACAATAATCACTGGACTTGCATTCACAACCTTTTCCATTTTCATCAATGACAGCTATATAAATGATGAATAATTAGGATTGAAAATTTAGTAAAGAACATTATAGTTGGCAGACTGTGCATTTTTGATTTAGAATTTTATACTCACTCGCATATTTGAATGTGCAGACATGTCTTTATAAAACCACAATAAAATGCATTTCAGGCACTAATGCATCTTTCATCATAATCTATAAAACATATATGGCTATGAAAGGCTTACTCAGCATAGTGAGAATTAATATTGCATTAGTTCTTTACAATATAAAGAACTAATGCTGTCAGCAGGAAGTAGTCAGCACCTGTCAGCAGGTGGCGGCAGAGGGCGGAAGTACAACGTAACTGCGGCAAAATGAAAGACGAGGAAGAAGTAGCAGCTGTAATTAACAACAACAACAACAACGCCAAACATGTTAGTTTTGTCCAGTGTGAGGTTGTGGGTCATGTAACGTTAACGGTGTTGACTAAAGTGCCATAAACAGGTTTGTGCTGCAGCTTTTATGTAATTTCTTCATGTTTCACTGGCGGTAAATTTGATTTGTTGCATTACTTAGCTAGCGTTAGCCTAGCCTGCCTCGTCTTTGTCGTTGCAGTTTTCTGACATTTAGCAGCTCTATCCGGCTCTTTAGCAGTGAAATAAAACTGATCTTAAAGTAAAGATCTTTCTTTAGCTGTTTGTTAATCCCGATGTTTAGTTTGGAGTGTTGAAGAGCCCTGTCTAACTTATATGACCTTGGCTTTTTACACTACACTATGCCTCCCAGCTCCCATCTACTTAGTTGTGTATTGGTGTTTTGCCTTGTGAGAGTTTGGTTTTAATAGGAGTTTAGATTCTGTAGCTGTCAAAGGCTGAACATTTCTTCTGTTCATCCTAAAATGATGCTATGGGAATTAACGGACCTCCAAACCATGGTTTTGTCCTTGTGACTGTGTCCAGCTGCAAAGTGACAGGCAAGTAACTGTAACTCAAACCCTCTGAACAACAGATATGCAGATCTGGACCTGACTAATGTTTCTAATTTGACATGTTACTTTGACGAGATTATTTTACTCTGTATTAAAGCATATTTATGCTGCTGGCAGACTGTTCTGATGTGTTCTTGCTTCCTGACAAAGGATTTATTTTTTATTCCTGTAGGATGTCCCCTAACTAAGAGAATAAGACACTTTCTTTACATTGAATTTAAATAGTATTTGTTTTTATACCTTTTATGTTTTAAACCCACAGGAGTGTGCTAGAAATGAGCTACGCTTTCCGCCTCCTGGCTTCATGCAGTGAGTTCTACCCTGACCGGTTTCTGCTGGTCTTGTCTCGACAGTTCCTGTTTCTCAGAGTGCTCAGCTCCAGCCCTAAGATCAGCCGCAATTTACAAGAGAGCTACAGGCTTCTGCAACTGCCTGAAGAGGGATGCAGCAGTCCTACACAGGTGAAAGAGGCCTACTTACGCCTGGCAAAGCTCTACCACCCGGACTCTGGGGCTCCAACTGCAGATGCAGTGCTGTTTGCTCGTGTAGAGGAGGCCTATCGCGCTGTACTGGCACATCAGTGCAAGACCAAGCAGCCTGATGAAGGGAAGGAGGTGGATGATGAGGATAAGACCAGAATCACCGCATTTCAACACAGACACTACCTCAGCTATGAGGGTATGGGTACAGGCACGCCAAGTCAGCGTGAGCGCCAGTACCGGCAGATTCGTGTCGACCGGGCATCTGAGCAGGTTTTGAACTACCGGCAGAGGGAGCACGAGAGGGCAGCAGCTGCAGAGGGGGCACTGGTGGATCGGGACATGCGTCAGCGCAGCCAAAAAATCAAGATCACCCAGGCTGTGGAACGGCTTGTAGAGGACCTGATCCAGGAGTCCATGGCCCGTGGGGACTTCAGGAACCTCAGCGGAGCTGGAAAGCCCCTTAACAAGTTTGAGCACAATCCGTATGCTGACCCTATGACGCACAACCTCAACCGCATCCTTATAGACAACGGTTACCAGCCACCCTGGGTCGTCACACAACGCGACATCCGAGAGGCCACTGCTCAAATCCGAAATAGGTTATTGGAGGGAAGGGCCAGGTTTGGTGACTTCATGACCTCCAAAGAGGAAAGCCAATGGGAGCAGCTGTGTGAATCTGTAGAGGAAGAGTTGCTGAAACTGAACAAGATGGTGGACAATTACAACCTCATTGTGCCAATGCTCAGCATGCAAATGGTTCACTTCAGTTTGTCCAGAGAGATTGACCGCGCTGTGAAAGGGGCCTGCCAACGCAGACTGGACCAGCAGACAGAGAGAGAAAAGGAGCGACAAAGGGGGAAAAAGGAGAAAAAAAAAGCCAATGGCATACCTAATCCAAAACATACCAGACAAGGCCTGATGTCTTGGATGCAAAGGTTTCTCACAGGAACACATTAAAACTCTGAAATAAGTAAAAAATTATTTGAGACCAGTTGTATATTTATTTTTTTCACTTACTCCAATCATTTCAGCTTGTTCATCTGTTTATTTACACATAGTCCGAATCAGAGCTGGAGAAAATGGTTCCACATAACCAGATTTACTCTAAGGTACTACTGATATTGTGCAGATATATAGGAATGTAATCAGGTAGAAGAACAGTGTTGAAGATTACAACATTCATGGTTTGGTGACAGGGAAGGAACTGCCAGTGTTGAAGATTCCAACATGATATGAATCGTTTCTGTGAAATTGCTGATACAAAAGTATACAAACTGTAACTTTTGGTTGCTATGTAACATTAAAAGTTAAGGTAATTCAAAAGTTTGCGTTCTAATATTTCTGTGTTGAGAGCATTGCTTTTCCAGTCTCATTCTAGCTCGGCAGCTGCTCCAGGGTTGCAGGGTTGCAGATGATGACTGGCTCCTTGCTGCTGGGTCTGCCACCTACAGCCTCCCCGTGCAGAGCCTGAACGACAGCACTGGATGGAGTCATCACCTTGGACCAGTCATGGGCGATGTACTGGTGGTACAGATCATGAGAGCTCTCCAGCTTCTTGGAACGAATGTAGCTGAGCATGATGCCAAATGTGAAGAAGCTGAACATGCCAACCACCAGAAGGATATACATGATGCTGTCAGACTCAGTGTGACTCCTGGCTTCAGCCACATGGTGTGGTGTCTGCTGGGTAGTGTAGTTCTGTGGTATCAAGGGTGTTAGCATACGTGTGCTGTTTAGGCATTGCTGCAGGAAGGAGAGCAGGAGCGACTGCAGCTCCGTGGTGTTAATGTGTGACATGGCTGACCTCTGGTGGATGCACAGAAAACTGCGGCAGAGGGAAGAGGTGACGGTAAGAAAACAATCTCCTTAGGACTGTATCACATTAGTACTATTTAGTGTGATGATTACTGGCTTTGTGTGTCCTAACCCACTTAGAAGAGAACAAGCATGATTTCTGATTCACACATAGCTGAAGATGCTAAGGCATTTGACATTTTTCCTTTAAATCCACTTTAGCTGCAGTAAGTGCATATTAATCACAATAATGTTAAATAATGAAAACAAGGACAAATCAGGTTAATGCTCCATAGCAAAGCACATTTACAAAAGTGTATTAAATTACACTTTGGCCAAATCAAACATGTGAATCACATTAAATTAAACTTTAGTATATCATCATGTTAAAATTGGATAAAATGTGTACACTAGCCCAGCAAACCTGAGCTTGAATTCTGGATATACATTTTTTAAAATATTGACCTGGCCTTACAGAATTCATTTTGATGAGAGTGAGGGATGAAAATTTGATTCCTACATTTGCATTCTTATTCACACTTAAGTGAATAGAAAGAAAAAAACTACCTTTCAGAAGTCTGGAATCAGTTTTGCTGTCATTGGCATCATCAGCAGGCTAAGATCATTCCCAGTCGTGTCTTCAGCAGGACTAAAGCAGCTGGTAACCGGGATTTCCCAAACTACACCTCAGGTAAAAACATACAACCCCTGGTCTCTTAGTCACATAATGCGCCCTCCTTCCATGCTTATACGCAGAAAGATATGCAGCATGTTCAACATGTCAACAGGTTTAATGAAATGAGCTCACAGGACAAGGTCAGAAGCTCAGTGTGCTGCAGGTAAAGTGACCAATTGAGTGTAGAGTTGGGATGAAGTCTCTGTCAGACCTCATTTGAGCAGTGCTTAAACACATTTATGCTACACGTCTATGTCAAAGTATCAAATAAATATTAAGAATTACTTATCAATTTTTTTCTGTCTCACTTATCCCTGATAATCAAGACTGGTATTTAACCTTTTTTTGTGACATTGTGCAGGGTTAGTAGTAGTTGTCCCATATATTAAAAAAAATATCCAATGTTCACATTTTGCAGTAGGAGTCTGTGGTTGCGTTTGGAGCTGACACAAGACAACAAAGCTGCTTTCAGACCAGAGGACAGCCTGTAGCACTGCCCAGACTAGATTAAGTTACAACACAATCACCTCTAAATGTCCTTTAAATGGTCTTTTAGTGTAGTGGTGTTTTTGTGTGCATGTGTGTGTGTGTGTGTGTGTGTGTGTGTGTGTGTGTGTGTATTTTGTACTGTTTGTTCTCTAGTGGGAGAAGAGACCAATGCTGTATTTATTTTTTGACAAAGTCTTAAAAAACATTACACAGCATTTGCATTGGGACCATTTCAAGCAAAATCCTGAAAGCAAATGTAGTTGCTCAACAGTGGCTCATTGTCAGTTAACACTGATTAGCTTCATTAGCTTCTGCAATAATCGCCAACACAGAAAGTGCAGTGAACATAAAATGATCTAAATAAACACTGACTTTATTCTGTTTCATTTCCAAGCTTGTATATGCACTAAAGTACTTTTTTGCTATTACCAATGGTAGACAAAAGGCATCCAGCTCATGACTAACACGTATTATGGCTTTGGGAGTGTTATCAGTATCATGATGTCTCACCTTGAAATTAAAATCTCAAAACCCCAAGATGTCTCAGATCACCAATAAAATGAACTCTTATTTGGCACAATTAAGACACAATCAGTAAGAATTCAACAGGGCTTTTATTAGATCTTTCAAGTTATGGGAATTTCATATTAAGTCAGCACTGTTGATCCTATAGAAGTGAAATCAGCTCATATTGCTAAGGCAGATACCTTTCATCCAAGTTGTTTATATTCTGCAGTTACAGCATGACAGATTCTGCTTGCATTTCTGCATGATGGCTAAATACTTTTGTTGTTTGGATTTTAGCAAAATCTCAAAAAGTAAAAACATTTTTGTTGTATTGTTGTAGCTTGACTTCCATTTTTTGATAATTAAATTATGTATTTAATAAACAATCAATAGATTATACAATAATAATCATAATCACTTAGATTCTTCATTATCAAAGACATTTAAAGGCCTTTTTATTAATCCACAGACTTTAAGACTTTATATTTAACAGCCCTTTAGATGTGCTGCTCCACTGAACCCTGCCCTGCTTGCAGCCACCCACATCGTCAGCTCCTATTTCCTATTAATCATACAGTACAAGTTGCATATACATACACGCAAGGTCAAGCTGTTCAACATCAACTTCTTGTACATAAATTGTCAGTGAACCCATGGTGCAGCAACCAAGCTTAACTTTTGCAGAAATTTCTTTTTACCTGTAGAGTACAAATTTCAAAATAAAAACAACAGTTACAGGGAGTTATACTTTGTCACAGTATCACAAGCCAGTGAATGTTTCTAACAGTGACATGAAAGGTAAATTGAACTCACCAGTAGTGTTACTCCAGCTGCACCCCGTCACAATTGTCTTTTGATTCCAACAGTCTGGAAATGTGAAAAGAAAGCGTCAATTACTTTGGTCAAACAATCAGTGCACTGTATGAAATCTACATGATTATCTAAGATCCTTGACTCTGTCATCTTGTTTTATGATCACCTACACATAAAGGACAAATGACTCACGCTGCCTGAGCCTTGAGAGCTTGACGAGCCTCTCGAGCTTCTTGCTCATCTGAAATCTTCTTGTAACAGTAGAACAGAACCCCAATGAGCCACAGCTGCAGAACCACAATCAGCACATACATCATTATTTCTGAGATCACCGCTGTCAGCTCCCGATTGGCTGGGAAAGAAGAACCAACAATGTGCACCAGGGTTAGAACTATGTTTTTGTGAAGATTCTTACAAGCAATTATGGATAAAGTGTTTTTTAAGGCAGAGATTTTCAGTGTTTAAGAACGCATAGGATTGTTGCTGTTTGAAATATTCTTTTAAAGTTAGAGAAAGCCAAAGCTGTGTCCCTGGGAAAGCTTATACCATCTTTCATTGCTCCTGTAGAGATAGAACTACAGTGGGTACGGAAAGTATTCAGACCCCTTTAAATGTTTCACTCTTTGTGTCATTGCAGCCATTTGCCAAAATCAAAAAAGTTCATTTTATTTCTCATTAATGTACACTCAGCACCCCATCTTGACAGAAAAAAACAGAAATGTAGAAATTTTTGCAAATTTATTAAAAAAGAAAAACTGAAATATCACATGGTCATAAGTATTCAGACCCTTTGCAGTGACACTCATATTTAACTCACATGCTGTCCATTTCTTCTGATCCTCCTTGAGATGGTTCTGCTCCTTCATTGGAGTCCAGCTGTGTTTAATTAAACTGATTGGACTTGATTAGGAAAGGCACACACCTGTCTATATAAGACCTTACAGCTCACAGTGCATGTCAGAGCAAATGAGAATCATGAGGTCGAAGGAACTGCCCAAGGAGCTCAGAGACAGAATTGTGGCAAGGCACAGATCTGGCCAAGGTTACAAAAGAATTTCTGCAGCACTCAAGGTTCCTAAGAGCACAGTGGCCTCCATAATCCTCAAATGGAAAAAGTTTGGGACAACCAGAACTCTTCCTAGACCTGGCCGTCCAGCCAAACTGAGCAATCGTGGGAGAAGAGCCTTGGTGAGAGAGGTAAAGAAGAACCCAAAGATCACTGTGGCTGAGCTCCAGAGATGCAGTAGGGAGATGGGAGAAAGTTCCACAAAGTCAACTATCACTGCAGCCCTCCACCAGTCGGGGCTTTATGGCAGAGTGGGCCGACGGAAGCCTCTCCTCAGTGCAAGACACATGAAAGCCTGCATAGAGTTTGCCAAAAAACACATGAAGGACTCCCAGACTATGAGAAATAAGATTCTCTGGTCTGATGAGAGCAAGATTGAACTTTTTGGCGTTAATTCTAAGCGGTATGTGTGGAGAAAACCAGGCACTGCTCATCACCTGTCCAATACAATCCCTACAGTGAAACATGGTGGTGGGAGCATCATGTTGTGGGGGTGTTTTTCAGCTGCAGGGACAGGACGACTGGTTGCAATTGAAGGAAAGATGAATGCGGCCAAGTACAGAGATATCCTGGAAGAAAACCTCTTCCAGAGTGCTCAGGACCTCAGACTGGGCCGAAGGTTCACCTTTCAACAGGACAATGACCCTAAGTACACAGCTAAAATAACAAAGGAGTGGCTTCGGAACAACTCTGTGACCGTTCTTGACTGGCCCAGCCAGAGCCCAGACCTAAACCCAATTGAGCATCTCTGGAGAGACCTGAAAATGGCTGTCCACCAACGTTCACCATCCAACCTGACAGAACTGGAGAGGATCTGCAAGGAAGAATGGCAGAGGATCCCCAAATCCAGGTGTGAAAAACTTGTTGCATCATTCCCAAGAAGACTCATGGCTGCACTAGCTCAAAAGGGTGCTTCTACTCAATACTGAGCACAGGGTCTGAATACTTAAGACCATGTGATATTTCAGTTTTTCTTTTTTAATAAATTTGCAAAAATTTCTACATTTCTGTTTTTTTCTGTCAAGATGGGGTGCTGAGTGTACATTAATGAGAAATAAAATGAACCTTTTTGATTTTGGCAAATGGCTGCAATGACACAAAGAGTGAAAAATTTAAAGGGGTCTGAATACTTTCCATACCCACTGTATGTTCTGGATAATATTAATTAATTTACATGTCCTATTGTAGTCACTGCTCTCTGTTTACCCCTCAACAGTTCCACACAGGCTCCAATTATTTCCAGATTTCCTCCATTAGTTAAAAATATGCCAAATTTCAAACCCAGATCTAACAACCTTATAGAAAGCTATTGATTGGCTAACCTTGAGGTTGGATTAAACTACCAAAATATACATGGAATACCTTTAATTACCATCACTACAACCAGTGAAAACAGAAAGATTTATGTCATATATTAAGTTATAAGACCCTTTCAGCAGTGTACTTCTACTGTTGATACTTTACATATGTTTTGTTGATTTTCTACTTTTATGTTAGCAGTATTTTAAATGAGCTTTTAATTTTACTTGTAACATTAATCTTAGATTGTTGCATAGGTACAGCCCACCATACCTACAGCCACCACGCTGAGCTCCACCTCCTTCTCCACAATGATGTGCTCATCAGACGATGGTAGGAAGAGGGTGCGGTGGAAGGTGCAGCGGTATGTCCCCGTGTCATTGAAGGTGACACTATCAATGTAGACACTTCCTATCTGAATATCACTGTTTAGTGTCCCGTGCCACTCTAGACGGCCACTGAAATCTTCATGCAGAATTGCAGCACTTGGGTGGTCATAGTGGAAAATCTGAGAAGGAAAAAACTATGAACGTTCTTGTAATTCAGGAAGAGTTTGACATTCATCCTTGTGTAACCCTGCTCACGATGAGTACTATAAACTGAATTAATGGGCTATGAAGAACTACCGCAAATATTTTATTAAATGTGATGGGAGTACCATGGTGGAAAGCTCAAATGAGATGAACATTTTTGGATGTGATCATGTAAATTGAGGTAAATATGTTTTGATCATTTGTCACTGCAGGTGACTTTAAAAATGCCAGCTGTCCAATTTCCAAAGTTGATGGGGAACTAACAAAATACATAAGATACATAGAAGTCTGATGCTTTAGAAGAGGGTTAATGACTTAGAAAAAGTAGACTAATTAAAAAAAGGGCTATTAAATTATATTTCTGTCTTTGGTAAGTGGCACAGTTTCAGAGTTGCTCAAGGGAATTTTTAAAGTAAAAGACTGCCCTTGTCATTCACAAATCCTAATCAGAGTTAAAAGACAACTCAAACCTGGTCCCTCAGTGACTGTTGAACTCACATGCCTGAACTCCTCTTCTCCCAGCGGTTTGAAGTGCCAGTCTATGGTGGCTTGGGCAGGGACCTCCTCTCTTCTTTTACAGGAGATGCAGCCCAGCAGGAATCCTTTAGTTGCCACAGCTTCAGTCAGGGACTCCACTTCCGAACAGCCAGCATGGCACGAAGATACTGCAGGAGAAAGGAATATGATTAAAGGGGAGAATATAAATTATAGTACAGTCGAAGATATTAATGATTATAACACATTTGAATATAACAGGAATAGAACTACAGGCAATAACAGCTTCACTGATGAAATACTCCCCCACGGTGGCTGCTGATTGTCTGAGTTTCATTCAACTAAATATCTGTAATCAAGAACATGCTTTGTGTTTGCTGACAAGAAAAACATACTTATTAAGGTCACACTCAAATGTGTACCTTTAGCCAGACATCAACATGTTTTCATTATTAAAAGGTGAGGGCGTACATGACACTGGACTTACCAAAAAGACTGAAGACAAATAAAAGAAAGTGACACATCATTTCTGCTGGAGCAACTAAAGGCCAGCACTTGTTGAATGTTGAATTTTCCTTGAAGTAAACCTGTGGAGAAATATCTATATAAACTGAGATTACATTACTGACATAATGCTTTTTGATTCCTGATTAGTTCCATGTTCCAGTCCAGCCTTTAATCCAGTTCAACAATCTTACAGGTCAAAAGTGTTTGAAATCCTCAGGACACAGAAAGTGTTTACTAAAAGAACCTGAGTCTTCGTGTTTCTTAGCAGTACGTCTCCTCCGCGGTCCTGTCCGACTTTAAGGCAGCTATATTTAGAGTGTGTGAATCCAGGAGAGTTAGACGTTGTGAGCTTGTGAGAAACCTGAGATGATGAGACAAGATCCATAACTACACCATGTCCGTCCAAATCCAGACTAAAGACATCCTCTTCTAATTTATACATTGACAAAGGGATTATCTCTCAAACTAGAGATCTTTAAACCTAAGAGTTGTTTTGTTTGACTCTTAGGTGGTGTATTATTCTGTGTCTTAAAAAGTGGATCATATTACTGAATAGCGTAAAGTATTTTAAAGATTTTAGTGACTATTATTTTATGCCTTAATATTATCATTGTCAAAATGTACTGAGGCTCTTCTGTCTGGTGGCTTTTATATCAGCTCTCAAAAAAAAACAGCAGCAGAGCATCTGCTGTGCAAAATAAGCCCTGACATGTTTTGTTAGTCAAATCATTTCAGACAAACACCTGCTTAGAATAAAACAAATAGCCACACAGGGGCTAAAGGGACAGACTCATGTACACACACGCAATACAGTTCTATATCTTTGTATGAATGTGCTGCTGTCCATCTACAGGTCAGAGGTTACGGTCAGCCACATCAGCATGCAGCTGGCAGGAATTCAGGGTTTTGTTCAAGGACATTTCAGGAGGAACGAAATGTCAGTGCTTTCACTGCTAGTATATTGTGCATGTTAGCAGTGAGTCAGTAATTATTATTATAATAATTGTATATTTTTATTTGTTTGTATTATTTACAGTTATTATCATTGTTGTATTTTGTTAAAACGTGTTAGACTTTACTATCAGATTTATGTGAAAGCATTCTGTCAGGCCTGTTGTTGCCTTATCTATACTCAGATGGGTCAAAATCACATGTCACTCAAACCCAGCTGCTGTGTCTTTAGATGCTGCTATTTAAGCTGCAGTTGTGGTTTAGGGTAAACCCAGCAGCTGTTTACTTTATTAATGACCTATTCACTCCTAGAGAGGTCAGTGAGGTCCTTCATCATGCACACACACATTATAGGCTAACTTTTGAACATTATAAGCAAATTAAATGTTGCTTCTTTTGGTAATAATGCACCACCTCATTATTGAAGTGAGGACATATGCTTAGTTTGCCAGAAATGTAAAAGTCACAGACACAAATATTCTGTATGTGCTGTCAAAAACACAAATTCCCCAGATTTACTGGATATTATAGTAGATTAGAATTGAAGTAGTCTGCTGCATCAGCTAATAAAGGTTGTCCAGTCTCCATCTTGGGGCCCTGGTCTTGTAGAGTTTTAGGCTCTTGATTCTCTTAGTTTGAAAAACTGGGAAAAAACTATCAGGTTTTGATGGTATCAGTGTCAGTATTTTAGGTGTTTATTTAATATCAAATAAAAATAGTGGGCAATTAAATGTATGTGAGTCGTTTAAGCCTGATTGAATTGCATGATGGTAAACTTTAGACCCTGTCTGACGCTGCACTGTCTCATACAACCTGTTCAGCGTCCATTTGAGACGCTGAATGATAACTTTCCTGCTGAAGCGTCAGTGATTGATTGCGTGGTATGAAAACATGTTAGTTCAGCTGCTGTTCACTTTTATGTGCGCACATTATTTCATCAGCTGGCGTATTTTGCGTAGAGCTGCGGTTTAAAATACTCAAAGTTCCGGTTTAGGGGAACCAGTTCTAATCCGCAGATAATGTGGTACAGATCATCGTGCTGAGTTCCTGGTTTCGCTGATTTAATAACGCACATGTGGTACTAACATGTCGCTCGTTCTCCAGGGTGAGTTGAGTTATATTTGAATCATTTAGTAAATTAACAATTGCAAACACATTTTTCAGTGTAGTGTTTACTCTCAAGTATGTTCTGCACATCAGTTTTGCTTTAGAAACGCACAACAGAGTCAACAGGGTGGTGGACATTTCACTTTGCTTGTTGTTGAGGAACGATCTGTTGAGTAAAAAAGGCGATAAACGTTGCCAGGTTTTGAAACTCGGTTGTGAAACTAAACGTGTTTCATGTCAAAGTGTAACTGTTCTTAGGATGTTTGGAAACTGACTACCGCTTTTTGACCCACGGATCTCACCAGGCAAGATGATATAGCCTGAATGAATGGGAGCTCTTGAAAAGTGAAATATCATCTTTCTATTTAACAAAATGTCTGTACAGATAAATTGAGGTTACAAATATTCTGTTTTAAAACTTACTGTACAGTTTGAGTAGGCTATGAACTCCAGTAACATATTTGGGGTTGAATAGGTTATCACAGGAACATATATCTGCACATCTCATTATCTGTGCTTCAGGTATCTTATCCTTTTGAATGCAGTAAACTAACATATAATAATATATACATGTAATTCATATAAATTTGATATCAATAAGCATTCAGTCATTTTGCTTTTAAAGATTGGAACTATCAGGTGCTGCTGCAACCTACATTCATTAATTATATAAATAAATCACTTACAAACTAATTTCACTTTGTTTTCACATTTTCCTCTTGTTCAGTTACTAAAACCAGAGAAAGTCACCAGTGCACAGTCTCTGTTCTTATCACTTTTGATATCTGCCATCAGAGGCTGTGACAGTCAGTCAGTACCAGCGGGCCAGTCAGAAAAACAAGGCCACTGATGTCAGGGCTGACAAAACAGATACTGGCTGAAGGCCTCAGCATGCGTGCTGACTACACTGACAATAAGATTTGTGTGGCAGAGACAGTCAGCGTGTTGATGTGATGAATGTAATGAGGTCCCTCCACCCTTTTTTTTTATTTAAAGGGAAATGCAGTGTCACAATTTAAACATGTCCTGTGCTGCAAGGTCATACAAAAAAACCCATATGTCATGTATAGTTTACAGGGTCAGGATATTTCCTGTGTTTCTGTTATAGGGTGCATGCAAGTGCTTGTGGGTATTTGTTTATTTTGGCTGTGCTGGAGGTCAGGGATGCTGTTATGATGTTACCAGATGACACATGAAGCACTGAGCTCTTGACAAGGGTCCTTACCTCTTTTAACCTTGGGGAAGCCTCTGAATGATAACGGTGATAAAGAAAACCGAGCAATCTGACATACATTTGACCATGAGAGGGTGAAAGAAAGACCTTGGGTTAGACCATTTATAAAGGGGGGTAGATTCAAGGAAATGATGGTATATGATAAACCCTGTATATGTGTGTTGTGTGTGTGTGCGATTTATTTACTGGAGTGTGCTACACCTCTGTCATCCTACACACAAAGAGTGACACACCTCCTCTCTTGCTATGCTGGTGATGTTTTTTTATTTTTAGCACAGATCGAGTTTCCAGTCCCCGATTCAGCAGCCAGAAGTGCTCAGCAGCACAACTCCCTGTAACCTGGAGTAGTTTCTTACCCAGACTGAGTATGTAACATAGACGTGCGTCCTCTGTTTTGAAGTAGAGCCAGTGAAGCGTTGCTTTCAGATGGCAGTCACAGGGAATGGCAAAACAGACGATGTGTTGTAAACCTATGGAGAATATAAATTTGCCAAGTCATTGTGATGCTCTGTCATCGATTTGAAAGGAAGCAAAGCAACTGCAGACTGATGATCAGACGTGGCAAGCAGGTAAAGAATAAATCATTACAAGATTTGTATATTTTCATTTAAAAAAATCTGCATGAAGTGATAAGTGTGACTTTGAATCTACCAGGGCTTTAAATTTCTCTTTTTTGTACCTTCTAAAGTTTAGTTGCTGAAGTGTGAGCATATCTGCTTTGTATTTGTATTTTAAAAGGCCTAGTGCAATAAGTGCTTAGCAATATGGAAATAAGATTTTTGCTTAAATCAATGAAAACTTGCTTATTCCAGCTTCTTACCTGGTGGATTTGTTGCATTTCTTTGTCTTTGATGCTAAACTGAAAATCTTTTGGGTTTGGATTGTTGGTAAAATAAAATTAGCTAGTTGAAGATGTTACTTTGAGCTATAGGAAACTATGATGGACATTACTTATTTTCTCATTACACTGGGAAATTGTTTAAAATTAATAATGAAAAGAACTGATAGTTGCAGCCCTAAAATCATCAAAATTTCGGGTCAATGCATTCATGCATCATTTTATCTCAAAGTGTCTTGTTAATGTAGGATCTTTTGTTTTCAGCTTCATCCAAGGTGACCTGTCATTGGCTCTGCTTACTGTATGTGTCCTGGAGGAGAAGATATCCAATATCTTACAGGGTGCATCATACTTTTAATAGTTCATGAGTCTATATGAAGCAATGCTGCTGCAGGAGCCAGAAGGTGAGGTCGACATACACAGTTTCTACAAAATACACATTTCTGCAAGTTAGGACCCACCAACCTCATATATAGTTTTATAGCAGTTTAGTGAGATAAAAGAAGCGTTATTAATCAGGGGACAAATGTCTGCACGCAACCCTGTTAGACACAAGGGGTCGCTATGTTTCTCTCCATTAGTTATAGTCCATAACAACTCCCTTCAAATTAACTTTGAAATTATGCTAAATATGTGGTTTTACTTGCAACTGTTGTTGATGTTGCAATAACAAACAGCGATGCAACAGTAATTGGTGGTGACTTAATATTTAGGATACAAGAAAGCCCTGAAGGTGAAACTGTAGGCTGATTTAGATACTGGGACTGCTTTATTTTTGTCGGGAAAAAAATAAATAAATAATGAAAAACAAACAAACAAAAAACTGCACCAGTAGTACATCGAGATCCGATTTGTTTTAGGGTTAATTGGGAGATTATAGGCAATGAACGATAGATTTAAAGTAAATAAACAGCCATGTTTTTCTCGCCACATCCTCTGAACAGTTATTCTCTCGGGACTGTACCACAAAGTTTGTCGGAGGGGTGTTCGCCTTGTTTTTCTGCCGGCTGCGTGTAGATTAGATAATATAATAATAAACATTATTTTAATCATTCATAGAAAATCGCGAATCACTGTGTTTTGGGGTTAATGTCTTATTAAAATGCGTAGCAGGGACACTATTTTTCTTGATGAAATTTCTTGAAACACCTACGTAGAAACGAATGGATCGTCTAACTGACTTTTCCTTTTCACTTTTCGACAAAAAACGTTTTGTCTGTACTTTAAAGACAAGTTACTACGCTACTGGGGCTGAGCTAACTTTGGTCGTTAGCTTTAGTGTTTTAAACCGGGTTGTTTTTAAAGTGAAAATGGAAGAATTCGGTTCTCTGTTGGAAATTAAATCTCACTAGTGAGATTATTTTGTGAGCGGTTGGCCTTCAGAGGTCGGGAGTTAACGCTAGCTCAATCTGGCTGTCTTTAGCGTTAGCTGGCTAAAGGCTAACTGTTGTCTGCAGCCGGCAAATGCGTCTTTATGCAGCTAATAATGCTGATGTGCTCCTGTGAAAAGGTGGATTTTAATATCACTTCCCGCACCGTCGCTCGGCTTGTTTTTGAGGCCGAGCAAGATAACAGACACGGAGGAAACTCATCCAATGGAAGGTAGGAGTTTGAACTTTGGTTTTCTCGGGCTGTAACGATTTTCTGTGTCATTATTAAACGGTTTCTTTCTGCACAGCCGTTGGTCATCGTGTTGGCAGGTTTTCATGCTGTGTTTCACATAACTGCAGGTCATTGGAAGTGATGTGTTTTTAAGACAAAATGAGCAGCGCACAATCACACAATCAGCTGTCCCTGAACACTTGCTTCACACTCCAGACACTAAAATTCGCTTCTCTGTTACACACTGCTCTTCTGTGTTGTGCCCGTGATTTATGCCAAAAAAGACCAGGCTTGTGTGGACCGAGGATTATGGTAGATTATTCTGGACAAACGAGTCTGTGCCAAGATTGTTCTTGTTCAAACAGATCGCAGTATAATACTGTCAGACCTGCTGCGCCCTTGTCTTGGAAGCGGTAATGGACAATGGAGTTACGCACACCTAAACCGTCTCTGTTGGAGGACACATCTGCTGTATGTTTTCATATAGTTAGTTATGGCCTTGGTAGCCTGTAGTGGCAATCAGACCTTGTTATGGTCTATGTATTTTTAAAGGGTGTGCTGTTTGTGTCTGTTACAGGGTCTGCTAGTTGCTAGTATTTATCTTTCTGAGCAGTTTTAGGATCAACTTTGTTTTTGTATGTCAAGGTTTGGAGATTGGAAATGCTGGCATTTAGATAGGGCACCTGCTTTTTTGGTCCAGTGGTTTGAACTTTGGTTTTCTCAGGCAATAATGATTTTGTGATTGATTTAATGATTCTGTGTCATATTATGGGCTTTTCTTCCAACATGTGGGGATGAAATTTCTCTCAGTATCTGTTACTGTCCACTGATAAACAAACAGTGACTTGTGTCAAACGGTCTTGTGTTCACCCAAGATTAGCTATTTCTAAGTTACTTGAAGGGAGATATATTAGATAATACTGTTAAGATAATAAAGCACTTTTCTAAATCTCTGTAATAGAATGCTTTTAACATGACCTAGTGGACCATAAATAACTACCCATAAAAAAACCTATTGATCTGTTTTCTAACGGGAACAGTATTTCATTGCAAATGATTATCGTCATATGATACCTCATATTCCCAGAACTGGCAGACCAGACTGTATCAAGGACCAGATTTAAAATAGCTCTAGTTTCACAATCATTTGGTTTAGTCTTAAAAGTTAAATGATTAATATTTCAATAAAAACGTTTATAAAGCAAAGTGGTAGTCAGGTGCACACTTCTGAATGCAAAGTTTCTGTTCTTTTCACTCTTCAGGTAGCTACTTCCAAAGACAGACTCTTTGTATCATTCTTCAGCTCTTGCAAAGATGAGTCTGATTATGCAAATGAAAGCTTGAAGTCTGCCAAAGGGAGGAGAGGTAAGAAGTACTGAAGAAAAGTGACACTCAACAGTGCAGGAGGTGCAGAGGAGGAAGGGGTGAAGCACATAAGCAATATACAGAAGAGTGATGATAAAAACTTTAAGACATTCTTAGCCCCTATATGTGACCAACTGGAAATGGATTGCAAAAAGAGAATGACCTTGATCTGACAGGTTCCTTCCCAGCTTCCTGCTGCATCATTTTTTTTTTCTTAACCGAGAAGGAACAACCACACTACTGTGACCTTGTGAACGGTTTTGCGGTTTTATTACTTATGGGGATTTTTCCTTGCCTGACGTAAAGACACTTTCTTAAGTTAACAGAAAATGTGGGCAACACTGAATAATTTTTAGATATGCTCAGTGCTCCTTAGTCAGAGTGGATTGGCCTACAGGGAGCACTTGATGTGTTTATCAGTCCAGTTTCTGACATCTATATAGCACAAGATTGACTAACAATCCAGTCATGGGACAGTCTCAACTCCAAAAATGCAGCAAGCCGTTGATTGGTACCCTTGGCTGAAAGAGAAACTATAGCCCTGGAATACTTTGATGACGACTATGTCCTCTCCTGTGGGACCAGAAGGTATCACTCTGGCTCAGCCCATCCCCATCCCAACACTGACTGTGTTCCCACCGTCCTCAGATACAGAGTCATGGTCCTGCTCACCTAGCCCCAAATCATCACTTCTCACCCGCCAGGGCCGTTCTCAGCACAGCAGAAATAGGAGCAAGAAACGAAATGAAGATCAAGGCTGCACCCATAAGCAGGGAAAAACTCAGAAAATTGTAAATGAGGGGTCTGCAGAGAAGGGAACCATTCAACATCGTAGCCCCTCGCCTTCCCCCACTGTGGCCACTCAGGTGGAGGGGGAAGAGCAAAGTCAGGACAGCCCCTCACAGGACCTCCTTCTTCCACCATCTCGCTCATGGTCTCGTAGTCCCTCTCCCATCCGGCGCGCTCGTTGGTCCCTCAGGAGCCTGCTCAGCAGAGACTCTGACTGGGACAGCTGCAGGTTAGTGTGCTTGGCTCGTCCCAAATAACCACCCAGTGATTACAATTATGATAAAAGAAATGAAGCACTTGTGTGCAGCATTTGTTTACTCCATCAAGGGCATAGGGAAGGTTTCTTTCTTTGAATATGGGCTTACTTATCTTACAGCAGCTGTATAACATAGGCTTCCAATGCTTACAACAGTGTCAACAAAGTGAGCACTATGTTTGACTGTCTCATAGGTGTTCTATGCTTAGAATATCTATGTAAAACCACTCTCAATTTGCATTCAGGCCTATTGAGACCAGATTTAGCTGCAGTGACAAACCAGAGGGAGTAGCCTCTCATTTGTGCATGTTGGTGCGTAAAAAGGGCAAATCTGACAGGTCTACGGTTGGTTGACTTTTCTCAAATGTCAGCTGAAGTGAACTATTTTGGAACATAATAGATTTAATTAAATAATGGATAAAACTAGTTATCACAGATTACACTTTTAAAAGTCCCGATTAAGTTGAATAAATTTATGGTATACTGTGTCAGATAAAAAAAAAAAAAGAGGCCAGCACACAGATTATAAAATTGAGCCAAGAAATACCTTTCCTACAGTGCACTAAAACACTCACACTACAATATAAGCCTTTAGAAGAGACTGCCTTTTTAAATAAGCCAAACAGCAAGGTTATGTACACTGTAAACAAAGAAAATGAGACTGCTGTTGTAGCAGCAAGGAAAACAGAGCTTGGCCAGTCACAAAGAGCTAGAGGCGGGGTTCATAAGCGATTTATCCTTCCTCTGAATCATGACATCACCTGCAGCCAATGGAAGCAGGCTGTTAGTCATGTCATGATGTCACGTGAGTCCAATCAGAGGATGTTGTGGGCACCACTGCAGTGGGCTACAGAGGGCAGGCTGAGGGTAATACTCCCCTGTGCTTCCTAATGACAGCTGTGCATTATGCTCTTTATATACACATCATGGTATTGACCCAGTTATACCAATTTGTTGAATAATAATGAAACTTAGAACCCAGTTCTATGTTATGACTCTACGGTGTCCTTTTACAGTGGAAAAACAAATGTTTATACAGCTCAAAAATGTGTTTTAAGTTATTTTATATAGATTCTGGTTGATATTATTTTCAAAACAAAGGCCCAGCAAAAATGATAATTTGAACAATAATTTAAAAAAACCATTAAAGAAACATGTAAACATGCAATTGATGGTTACTCCAAGTTATATCAAGAAAAACACATTGGTTTAGGTTAATTTTGAGAAGTTGTAACATACAGCTAAAATATTAGATATGGTTTGCTGAAGAGCTTGGACAAGAGAAGTTTGTTAAGGGCAGACACTGCCCCTGTGGTTTTATAGCAAATGTTTGCTGTCCTTGTTTATCAGTGGAATGTTTTTATATGCAGACGAAATCAGATGTGACTCAAAAGGCAGTTGGGATGCATTGGAGATTCATTATGACTCTAAACTGAATTATCCTTGTCTGAGTTCATTAAAAGCTGTCAGGGCAGTATTTACACACTCACATTCACAATTCATTGGGGACAAAGTGTTATTTTGGAAGAAAATCTTATTTGGATACAGTGACCTGGTGACTGTTGGGGATTCATTTTAAGTGTGATCACTCTTTCTCGTTGTGTCACATTGCATCAGTACAACTTTGTAACTCCTGGTTCACACGACCTGCCTTCTGCTTGTGTGTTTACATGCACTCTGATTGCATTTCAGATTGTCTGAATTCACTTATTCCTTTAAAATGTCTTTGGCTGTTTCTGTCTCATGTCTAGCCTAATTGTATCTACTTTGAACCTATTTCAATAGCAGCTTTTATAGGTATATTCAATTTTACAGTTTTATTCAGTGTGTATGTGATGCTCTATGGATTTGGCACAATGTGTATGCCAGAAGCTACATCAATCTCCCCTCAAACATCATCACTTGCTCTGCTGTCTTTTCTTTTTCTCTGGGAGATTTATTTTTAGACAGGATGGAATGGCCATAAGAGTAGAACATTTACATCTTGTGGACTATACCATCATCCTGTACCATTTTTGGTTCTTGTTTAAAAATGCATTCTGTCTCTTTTCTTGCCCTTTTCTCTGTGCCCCCTCTGCTCATGGAGCTCTGGCATTATGGCCACTGGTGAACTTTAGAGAAGCAGATTACACAGGGAGACATGATGGTGGAGATATGGGCCTGGCTGAGCTCAGCAGATTATGATGCAGACTAATCCAGAGGGATGGACAGAGGGATTGAGAGTAAAGGGATTGGGTGGGCTCTGGGCTTTGCTCAGGTTGATTCACTGCAGACAGGCATGGACTCTATATTTACAGTCATGCTTTTAGCCTTTTTTTAAAATAATGATGTAGCTGATTTGCTAATTTCTAATTGTAGATGTTTCACATCCCCAAGTCTTATGCATGGTTTATTTTTTTAGATATGCTTTCTATACTTGGAGATGAAGCATAACTCAGCATGACCCACATGAATGATTTTCTTTATTATGGTTAACTATCAGAAGAAATCCACTTTGACATATTTATCCTAAAACTTAACCTCATCAATCTTCTACAATTAATCTTTTTTCAAATCATTGTTTGGTCTATATTATCTCAGTATTTAGTGCCCCATAATTAACATTATGCTGTTATAAGATTGTTTATTTTGGTCAATCAGCAGTCCAATATACAAAGATACTCAGTTCACTATCATAAATTTGAGAAGTTAAAAAAGTAACTGGCACTTTTGACTGAAAAGAAAATATTCATTCATTATCCGAATTGTTGATTAATCCATTGATCATTTACTCATGAGGTTGATAAATCCATCATCCAAAACATTCCTGTTTTGTTGTTTTATGTTGTTGGAAATGCTATGGGATCCCTGCAATGGAAAGAGGAGGAGACAGTAATGCTGAAGCTTGCAGCATCTGTTTGGCTAACGAAGAGAAGAGCTTGCAAACCTCATGAATGCATTAATGTCAGTAAATGTTTTGGTGACCTACTGTCTGTGAGGTACCCGTCCTCTCAGATAAACCCTTCCGTTTTGACTCCTTCTTATCGTCCTTATCGGTGCCCCCCAGTTCAGCACCACCTCGTTCTAAAAAAGCAAGGCCTCACTCAACACATGGAGCCGCCTTCCCCCTCCCTCTCCGGTTGCAAAGGGGATTACAGATGAACGCAGACACAGCAGCCCGTTACCGGCTCCTGCAGTCAGCGTAGGGAGCAGTGGTCGTACCGTTGCCTGGCCGCGAGGTGCAGGGGCGTCGGCCGAGATGGGAAATTAACATCCGACCGGGGACGATGGACGATGGCCTCATTTTTACATCGAAGCTAAGCGAAGGAAACAAGGCAGAAGAGCGGACACACACCGCAACAGCGTCTGCCTTGCGCTAGCTGCACACACACCAGGGACACCGGTGCTATATTAACACCACAGTGAGCAACGACGTTTTTGTGTATATCAGCTGGATCGCAAACGCCCCATGACATGTTCGAGTAAGTGACTTGAGCCGTCTCAGGTAGTGCGATGAATGGCGTGTATTATGCAGTGATGTGTCTGTGGTCCTCGGATACCGTTCATTCACATGCGGTGCGGTCAGATGAGTCACAGCCTGTAAATGGCTCTGATCATATCTAGGTGGTGCAGACACAGTTGATGTGCAGGTGTAGGTCCATAGTCTGATAGTAGCTGTGATTATGTTGATAATGTCGGTGCTTCGGTCACCGGAGACCTCCACCCTCCATCCCGTTTCTCTGACCAAAGCAACCTGCATCCTTCAGCAATCTGGTGCTTTTTGACGGAAACGAGTTGCAGACCTCCTCCTAACAACAAGTGTGTTGCTTCGGGTCGCGTCTTACGTGTTTGTCAAATTGTAATGCTGTGAACGAGTTAATTGGACCTTGTTGTTTTGGTTGAACCAGTAAGCTAGCTTCCCATTAGCTGGTGATCTGTGCTGCCGGGGAGCCTTACACATCAGAGCTGCTGACGGATTTAGCTCCGGTTTGTAAACACACGCTGACACTAACGTTATGTCCTGCTCACACGCTTTGACTGGCTGCACAGCACACCAAGACTATTTACAGCGCCCTGCGACCTTATGTCCGTTTACCTAAAGATATCTTAATGCTGCCAGTCATGATACTGCACATATCAACATTGCATCTTATGACAACTTCATATTTAGGGATTATTTTCCTATAAAAGGAACCGGTTGGCGTCCAGAAATGGCTCCTCAGCTTCACTGGTCCTTGTCTGAGCCTGAGAAGTGTTGCCTTGGATAATAATTTTCTCATTTCCCTGTATCTCCAGCTCCTGTCACTGATAGCTGTTTCCAAATTCAAAAGATCTGAGCTGGACCAATGCCATTTTTTCATTTTCTGTTATTTAACCAAGGAAACTTGATGAGCTTCCAAAGAGAATTGAAGGAAACATTTGGACTAACACAACAGTCTACACACCACTTACAATACGTACCTACTTACAATAGTAAGTTAATATTCAAGTTTAGAAACTCACCTAAAATCAAGTAAGAATAATATGCACTTAACAAATGTTTTTAAGAGTGCATCGATGTTAATGGTAAACAGCCCTTATGATTTCAAGTCCTTCTGTACATCATTCCAGGAGAAAGGGAAAGCAGCTTTTTAAAGCCAGGCCAGTATGTAGTCTACATCTTGGATGAAGTAAGAACAATCAGAGAAAGACTGAAGAAGTTATGAACTGAATTATACCATTAATGGTATAATTTCAGGAGGAGAAGTACTAAAATCATTGTCATAATCATATACAGAGTGAAAACTTAACGGCTGTTGCTGATAGTAAAATTAGCAGCAAAGCAGTGATTACCATAGGAATACCATGAGGTATGTGTATACCATGGTTTAGTGTGTGAAGAGCACCTGTCCTTAATAGGAGAAAAGAAAGTAAACCTCCTGGTTTAGCTTCATTAATTAAATTATTATGGTACCTGTAGCCTAGAAGGAGCCGCAGCACATAGTTGCGTGAGTAAGCAGCACATTCATCAAGTTGGAGCATGTCTTAAATGTGGAGTTTTAAAGCTAACACTTGGGCAGCTCCGCCTGATTCTGGGTGTCGCCTCAGTATAATGACGATTATAAATAGCTCTATGTATGTTTGGCAATTCTTTAAGATGAATGCTGGTGAATGTGTCAGTTCCTTGGGTCACTGAGGCAATATTCGATGCAGTTGTTTTGGCAGCAGCAGTCTGACCAGATGACAGTAGGACAGTAGAGACTGAACTTTTTCAGAAACAAAACCTGAGGTTGTTCTGTACAAGTATTGTATTGACCTCTTCAGTTTTTACCCTCTCCATTGACTTTGGGCATACTTTCCTAAAAGACCAGTCATATGTGAAACTTATTGGTTGCATTTCTATGATGAATAGAATATTTCACTGTTTGATTGTTTGATCTCTAGACCACACTTTTACTTCAAAGTCAAGATGATGTAGCAGCTTTTATATATGTCTGATGCATTTATTGCATGTCTGTCAACAGAATTCTCTGGAAGACAGTCAGATTGAAATATGTAATTACAAACTCTGAAATTTTGACCTGCTAATGATTCATTGCAGTAGAATTGTGAGTCATGTGCTTTGTTCTTCTTGATTTATCAGTGTTAAGACACATTACTAAATAGCTTTAAATAGCCGCGCTGTGGCTGCCGTTCCGGTTGAAATAACTTCAGCTGATAACATTAGCCTCACATGGCCTTTCTTTGGCCATCCATTAGGCAGTTGGAGGTGCTATTATGAGAGAACACCTGCAGTTTTTCATTATAGCTTGACATTTAATTCATTATGGTCAGAGCTGAAAGTTTCTGCTCTTCCTCCCTGAGCTAAACCTCTATCTGTGCTCTTTCTTTTCCAGTACGGCCAGTAACTCTCCACGCAGCACCCCTGGCAGCTCTCCCTCCCTGCGGCGCAGGGTCCTTGGAGGTGGCAGGGTCAGTGAGAATGAGGGAGGAGGAGAAAAGAGCAGTGGTGGAGGAGGAGGAGGTTCAGAGAGCCCTCTGCCCTCCATACCCTCTTCCTCCTCTCTCACATCCGCCTACCCACTTGCTTCTCGCCATTTCAGCCGCAATGCCAAGGTAACTCAGACTTTCTATGTTTGTAAGTTTTTATCTGCACCAGATAACTTGGGTTAATTAGGAGCACTATGATAAAAATTGATGCAGTCCTAATACATTAGTTCATGAATGTTATGTTGAATTTTTATTAAAACAGTTTTGGAGAGGCATTGATTTAACTGCATGATTATTTCTGTAGATGTTGTTAGTAGAGTTATTGAATTGTATTGCATTCAAATTTTAAAGTGGCATACTTCACCAGTCTCGTGAGCTAATACATTTCCTTACCTGTAGATCTTCAGTAGCTGTACCCTTTTATTTGTATAAAGAAGTTTGATTAATGTTCTCTACTAAATATTTTATTTTCTTTACAGAAAATGCAGAGCTGGTACAATGTAAGTACATTAATGGCCTCTTATTAGACTATTACACACCAGAGCATTTGTGTGTTTTTAGTTTCAGGTGAATGGAACTAGTTGATACAATGAAATGCTTATCATTGATATTTAGTACAGTATTTTAACGCAGTATTTTTCTCACTTATTTAAACTAAATATCATCGGTCAGTCAAAACATGTTTTCTTTTCTCTTTCCTGTTCTCACACTCAGGTTCTCAGTCCTACATACAAACAGCGGAATGAAGATTTTCGTAAACTCTTTAAGAAACTTCCTGATACAGAGCGACTAATAGTAGGTGAGTGAAATGTTGCTGTAATGTTGTGTGATGAGCTAAATTTGTGTCAGCACAGACTCAAGTCATACTCAGCTTTGCACCCCCCTCACTTTAAATATAACCTCTTGTGTTGTTGAAATGAATCTGGTCTTTTTCTTTTCTTTTCTTTTCTTTTTTCTTTCCAGACTACTCTTGTGCCCTGCAGAAGGACATACTACTTCAGGGCCGTCTTTATCTGTCAGAGAATTGGCTCTGTTTCTATAGTAACATCTTCCGCTGGGAAACCACTGTAAGTCATGCACACGCTGTGTACACATTCATACACATAAAATCAAACACATGACTGCTGTAATCTGGTTAATGTCACACCTGCAATCTGATAGGAGGCCCTTTAAGTGCACTTGTTTGCAGATCGATCCTGACACACTCAGACCCTTGGTGAGATAAGAGTAGTGTACACAGACATGCACACTGAAGCACACGCACCATAAATCTCTCCCCTTCTTTGTTCAGATCACTATCCTGCTGAAAGACGTGACCTCTATGACCAAGGAGAAAACTGCCAAGCTCATCCCAAATGCCATCCAGATCAGCACTGACAATGAGAAGGTCAGGCTTAAGCGCAAATGCTGCTGGGTCCTACCTAAGACGTTTTTAAATTACTGAAGACTTTGAATTCTACTGTTATCAACTGCTGCTAAAAACAAAAAGTATTAAAAATGTTAGCCGTTGATGCATTAAACTATTGTTTTGTGCTAGTGAAACAGTATGAAATGAGCTGACGAAGTTATCTCTGACTGTGACATCACAGAGGGAAGCAATCTGTCAAATCTTTAATCTTTTTTCCCTCTTACTCTTTCCTTCCTGTCCCGCTGTTATTTACCCTCTCAGCATTTCTTCACATCTTTCGGAGCAAGGGATCGTAGCTTCATGATGATTTTCCGTCTGTGGCAGAACGCACTGTTGGACAAGGTACAGCCTCCTCTCCCATTCTCCTGGTGATTTATGCAGCTGCCTGGTGTGTCAACAGCTAGTACTTAGCAGCTTAGAATAGAAGACAGTGTCAAGAAGCAGGAGATGGCCACCAAAACAGTCTTGGGAAAACAATTCAAATCACTGTTATTTGCTGAGTTTGAATATAGACATTCCATTTGCACCGCACTGGTTCATAAACATGAAAGCTTAGTTATAAAACACATGGTAAAAGACAACAAGGCGCAATGGAAACCTTAAAAAAATGTAGACTGCATGTCAGTGCCTGGAGACTTGTGGATTGTCCCATTTTCACTCATATCCTATTAGGGCAACACCTTGTTAGTGTAACCATCCTATTTTCAGTTAGAATTGGGTGACATCTAGAATTAATCAGTAAGCGCACACTATAATTCAAAATAGCCAGAGACAGTCCACTAGTTTAAATACCTCACTGTATCATTTAGTCAAGGTTATCAACACTAGAGATGTGTTCCTGTACCTACATATACTCCTAATCTACAGATTAAAACAGGAAATGGAAAGCTGTTTAATGTATTATAGCAGTATATGAATTTAGTCATTTTAATTTGATCCTATATGGAATAAATGTTTTTTGTGTATTTTCAAAGTCTCTATCACCCAAAGAGCTCTGGCACATTGTACACCAGTGTTACGGCACTGAACTGGGCCTCACTAGTGAAGATGACGACTATGTCTCCCCCACTGCCGAACACATGAACGGCCTACTGTAAGTGTTCACTGTAAAAGTATAATAACATATGGTGCTGTGCATGTATATGTGTACATGCTTTGTGTTTTATGAACTACTGTTTTTAATGCCAGCTACCATAACATTTCCCTTAAATGTCTAGTTGGTGAAAGATTACCTACCTCTCTCACTAGGTTTTTTAACAAGCACTTGCTCACTTTTTCTCAGTCTGGCATTTTGTGTCTCACTTCCTCTCCCTCTGTTCCCCAGGCCAGGAGACGAGTCAGTATCTGTCACAGATCTGCTGGACCTTAGCTCAATGTCGGTTCCCTCCATTGGCAGCTCTCCCCCTCCCCTGGTGCCCTGCGGTCCAGTGAGCTCTTCCTCTGCTACAAACCTCGGGGGCTCCTCTCCCCCTTCCTCTGCCTCTTGTCTGCCCATAGAGGTGCCTTCCTCATCTGGACGCAGACTCAGCTCTGACCCACTTGAACCCAGCCCACCCAGCTCACAGAGCTCATTACCATCCACCATTCCCACCAACATCTCTGCCTCTGCTGCTGCTTCCTTTGTGAGTGTTTTTCTCGACAGTCACACTTCCGTAGCACTGCAGCAGCTCATTTTCAATGCACAGTCTAATTGCACCTGGAAATATTTTTTATTACTTTCTGATTCACTTCAATAAGAATAATACTTGGACCATCTGTGAGGATGGCATCATTAGGTATGTTTAAAAAGATACAGGTTATAGTATACATCAATGGACTATCAGTAACAAATGCTTAAATTAAATAGACACGTACACTTCAATAATCACTTTAAGCACAGACATAACAGAAGCATCTACTCACTAATGTGTCTGATCCTGCTATTTGTGTTACAAGATGTCAGCCTGATATCTGAAGCTTGTTGGCTCGCTTTAGCTACATTATAGGAACTGACTGAATAAAGTTACCTCAGCAGGAGCCATGGATTCACATCTTGTAACTGGAGATACCTCATCAACAAACACAAAGAGCTCAGATCAGTGTGCAGTCTTTTTTTCAGTCTGGCACTGAAGCAGAGTTGACCACTAGAGTCATTCCAAGATAGTCAGAGCCAGCTGACCAACAGTAATAATAATAATGCTGCCAGAATTTACATGACGCCTTTACCCTTTAACTGAAATTATGCGTTTCATCTGTATGCATGTTGTGATAACTTACTTTTTGTAATGTAGGGATTTTACACTTTTACATAAAAGAAAAAAATCTTAAACTGAAGCAAATTTCCATGCAGTGTAATCATTTTTCCACTGGTAGATCTCGTGAATTTTGTTTCATGTAATGTAAGGGTTTCAGCAGATAAATAATAGTGTCTGGCTAACTATGGTTCATGGTATATTGAATAAACAAATCTGCTTTGTACATTTGGTAACATATTAAGTACCAGCTGGTATTAGTAGTGCTTAGTATTTGGGTTTTAACACTGAAACATGTAATGAACCTGTTTAATTCTTTTTCATCAGCTCATGATGTGAGAGAATTCCTAAAAATTGTTAAAGTATTGATATAAATCAGTCTATTGTCTATTTACTGTAATTATTTTGTAATTGGACTTAAATGACTGTACAGTATAAACCAGACAGTATGGGCAAGGCAGGTAAACACTGGAACATTTAGATGTTTAGAAAAATAATGCAGTAAAGCACAAACATAAATAAGGAGTACCTTGTTAGTTAGATGCAGAACTTTCTCACATAACAGCAACATCCATTTTTTGAGTCCTACCTGGGACTTTTGCCACATGTCATGTTCATATCTGTCTTCCCTTGTTCCCTCTGCCTCTTTACTTATCAGCTCTCCTATCAGCACAAGTGCAAAAACAGATAACCACAAAAGGATGTGGATAAGTAATTATGGGACTTTTATATAATTAATGGCTCTATGTCCAATCAGTTCTGCTCAAAATCAGCGGTTTTGGTTGTTGCCCTCTGCAGTCTTGATCTTGATATGGGAAGATCAGATCCATGCCAAGCTACAGTGAGTAAATGGTGTGCTGTGTTGACTGTGTCTGGTTTGGATTAATTGCACCGTTGTAGTGGTATGTCTGTTCAGGCTGCGTCAACACGAGGTAAGGCCAGCTGAGGCCTCTTTCCTCTCAAGTCATATGACTGTGGGGTGATTTTTCTCTACAAAACTCTTGCTAATTCTGCTCTTGTGTGCTTTTTTTCCTCCTCACTGCATTAGAATCTAGAAGAGGGTGGGGAGAGCCCATCTGAGTCCACCAATCACATGCTGCCCCCACAAACCGCCAGTTTGGGGAACCTGTCCTCACTGGACATTACCAATGATGAGGAACTGCCAACAGACCCCAGCAACTCCTCTGACACACAAGAAGAGAGTAAGTGTTGTTTTCTCAGAGTAGACCCCCACAAGAACCCAGTAGAGATGTCCCAGTATATGAATGTATGTATGAATATTCGATTAGAAGTTACATACTCATGTTGCAGTCTTTTATTCAACAGCATTTATTGGTAATGATGTATTTTGTGAATAGCGTAAACTAAAAATCAGGATATACACACCAGTTGTTATGAAATTGCAGCAAGCACAATTAAGTCATTGGGAAAAAATCTATTTAGGATTTAGGGGGGGTTAAAACTTCAGTTTCAGACTCCGTTTAAAACTATATTCTCTTGGGTTGTCTTCTGTGTTCACTGTGCTCATTGAGGGATATTAGGTTTAATCTGTATAATCTGAATTTTGTCTTTATGAAAGTGCTAAAGGGCGTTACCAAGAGTTATAATTAGTTCTAGTTTCCTCCTTTTGATCTCTGAATAATTTGTTTTTGTTTTTTTTGCTTCATTGCTTCCACCTCTTTTTTGTTGGTTCAGCAATAATCGCACTAAGGGTTTTTCAAGCCATAACATGGAGTGATCTACTGCTCTCTGGATGAATGTGCCCTGAACTATAATCAACAAATTTCTTTGGAAAAATAATCTGCATGTTATTAAATGAAAGTCATGTTGTGTTGGCATAGTGAAATGATTTACCTAACATGACCTCAAAGCAAGATAATGAACCCATTGCCTGGAGCTTGAAAATGTAATGTGTAAACCAGAATGTCATCATCTGTATATCTTCACCCATTCAGAATGAACAGCGACATATAGCAGCAATCTGTATTTCCTGAGAGTTCATTTGGATGTAAAGTCACTACCAGTGTTAAAGTGTGGTTACTATAATTTGCAGCTAAAACTAAATTAATGTTGACATATACTGTTTTTAGCATTAGACTAATAACCCAGAACAAAACATTGACAAATGTTTCTTCACAAGTAAAACTTTTGAGTGCAGTAAAACAACCAGAAAAAGATGCCAACATTAAACCTGAAGAAAAACATAACACTAATATCTTCTCCTCGATGCTAAGGTGAAGTGGAGTCATTCTGCACTGATCTGAGCGGGCGGCTGCACATCAACACTGTGGTCCGCATGAGTGTAGACAAGCTGCACGACCTTCTCTTCTCAGCTGACACACATTTCATCCAGCACCTTTTCTCTCAGCGACACTTTACTGGTAGGTAATTAACAGCTAAATTAAAGTCAAGTTTGAAAGATTTTAATTTCTGACTTGTCAGACTGCTTTGATGATGATTCATCTGTTTACAAAAATGCATTTTAGCAACCTTTGCAGAACCTGCATTAGCTTGTTGCATAACATCAAGTGGAAGAGAGCAAGTTTTTCCTGTTGAGACAGTGGCAGTTATGGTGTTATTGCTCTGTCAGTTGCTGGACTAATGAGGCTTTTGTATTTTTATGTTGTTGTTAAGCTCAATTGTAGGTAGGTGCCTACTACTATGCATTCATGTTATCACTGTGCTGTTTATGGAAATAAACGAAGCAAACATCTGTAGTCAAAATGCTTAAAAGGGTGGAAACATGTTTTTGATTCTGTTTTTCTGGTGCTCCAAGCTGCTGTGCGGTCCAGCTGACAAATACAAATATGATATTGTGTCCAACATGTTGTTCTTTGCTAATGAGAGTGCCGTATTAGCTGTTCATGCTGTGTAAACCATCCTTCATTATTGGTTCTCCTTCTATTCATTTAGTTTTTCATATCCTATTTTCTCAATGCATACCTCTTTTTTTATTGATTGATAAATTCAGTGTTTATTTTAGACATTTTTTTTCTGTAGTTTAAATGAGGACAGAGGTGAAGCCATGGACCTGAATTGGCCATTGGTTACCCCAGATGGAGGTCTAGCACACTAGGGAACATCGCTCTAATTGGGGCATTTCTTTCTTTCTTTTTTTCTTCTTTATGAAAAAGTGAATCATTCTTTCTCCCCTCTCCCTTCTAAATCCCATTCTAAATGGACTCTCTGTTTCATTCATAAATTCTTAACCTCTCATGCTGTTTCCACAAGATTGCTAAGGACTTTGTGCCTCTTGCACTCTTTGGTTGTACTCATGTCCTGTCTCTTTTCAAGTTTCAAAAAACTTTATTAATCCAAGGGGGAAATTGCTTTTCTATCTGTTTTTCTCAGACCTGTCGGTAGGCGAGTGGCAGCAGGACAGCAGCAGTGGGAATACCAGTCGTGTGCTCAGTTACACCATCGCCCTCAACAACCCCCTTGGCCCCAAGACTGCCCCTGTGGTGGAGACGCAGGTCAGTCCTGACAAACACCAATCATTTTTACTTTGAGCACTCAGGCTTTGCAAAAGACAAATAGACAAAAACACTGTGCTTCTTTAGCTGGAACTGGAGTGTTTCTTTCTGTACAAGGTTTATGGTGACCTGGAAATCCACAAATGTTTGATTTTGCATCTCATTTTAGATCTTATAAGGGCTCAAATTCAGGTTTCAGTCTTAACTGTGATTACAAAAATATTTGTTTCATTTTGCATCATGAAAATGAGTAATTTAGTTCAGAAATGATGTATGGTAGCTACAATTTGGAAATAATGTTGCTTCTTCCTAGATCAAATAAGAATATCTTTGGCTATAATTTAAAGTTATATGATGGTACCATTTTCTGTTAATTTAAAATAGTGATTCACTTTAGGTTCCATTTTTTGAATGATCTTTGTTTTCAGAATGAACTAATCCCATTGTTTCTGGCACTTGTTCATTTCTCTGATGTGGTGTTGTATTACACTGTGTTTACAGTGTGTGACTGCTGTGACAGGGTAATATAATGTTGTATATACGTTAGTTTTTTTTGTTTTTTTTTTGACCACTCAACAAAGTTGTAAGATTGACATATATTTCTCTAAAACGCTAAATGGCGCTCCTAAACTTACGGCCAGTGAAGCGGGAGCTTGGATTTGTCATGTATCAGAGAAAACCAATATGTTTGCATATGATTAACTATCCACCTCCACTTTTCCTCCTGCTTCCAGACATTGCATAAAAGCAGCGCCCGGGGTGAGTGCTTTGTAGTTGACTCAGAGGTCATCACATCAGGCATTCCCTACCAGGACTACTTCTACACTGTCCACAGATACTGCCTCACCTCCATCAACAAGCACAAAAGCCGGCTCAGGTAGGTTTGTGTCTTTTTTTTTTTGTCTCGCTGGGGTAGAAAATGTTTATTTCTTTAAACCACAGTCAAAACAGCACAGCCAACAGCAGAGAACTATAGTATAATTCTCAAGGTTACACTCTGAATGAGTAATTGGGAGAGCTCATTGGTTTCATTACAGATCCTCTTACTGCTATGTCACTCTGTTTAAATGGTGATGTTGTACTACTTAATGCCCTGATAACCCTAACCCAAAACATGTCAGTGCATATGCTTTACTGTGTTTGTACAAATTGTTCTTTCAAAGTTTCTTAAAAAAATGAAAGTTGAAAAATTGACAACTCAGTTTGCACAACTTTTGGGTTTTCCACTGATGACCTATATTATACCTGTGCCTGCAAAAAACAAGATGATCTACAGCACAGAATTAAGCACAGGATTTAGTTAAACTTTACATTATGAATATTTGCCACATAAACCCTTTTTTACACCATCGTGTACAGTATGGAGTTTTTTGAAGCTTTTCTGGGCATGGTTGCCATTTAAAATTAACTCAGAGGAAATGCAGACCACTCTACTGTTTGTCACAACTTATTTCTAGCCTTTTTTTTTTTTTTTTTTTTTGACTGGTGTTTCTTTTCCAAGAAGAGGTCTTTGACTTAAGGGTTCAAAAACCTGGAGTTTTCACTCGTGTTTTCAATCATATTTGTTGTCAAACACTAGTTGAAAGTTACGGGAAATGTGTGAAATCATCGAATGAGAACTGTATGAGTGTACAGCCTGTTGAATTGTTCTTCATAAACAATGTAAAAATTGTTTAAAAAAGAAACCATAAAAGAAGGATTGTTTGCTTTTACTCTGCCCAGAGTTTCCTCAGACATCTGCTACAGGAAGCAGCCGTGGAGCCTAGTGAAAGCATTGATTGAAAAGAACACCTGGAGCGGCATTGAGGAGTACTACAGGCACATGGGTGCGTCACATGTATCTCTGCACACGCACTTTCGAAACAGTGGATGTTGTATTGTGATGGCTGTTCAACCATATTTATGTGGTAGTTTGGATAAACTTGTATTTGTCCTCTACTTCACCTTCCTGGGTCTGGTGTATGTTAATTTACCTGTTTACTTTTCCTCATGCAGAGAGCGAAGTGTGCAAGCTGGAAACGCTGCTGCAGTCTGAAGTTTCAGTGGTAACGTCAGCCGAGGCAATGGGTCCTGACAGTGCCAAGACCCCACCGACCTTGCGCCGCCGCAAACGCACCTGCTCTCGACGCCCGGGTGAGAGGGAGAGAGAGAGGGAGGGAGGAGGCAGGGGCACTGGAGACCGAGGAGACAGAGGAGTCGGAGAGGACAGGGACAGGAGAGACGCCAGTAAGTCAGTCCGGATACAGCTGTTGACATGTTCTGGGTGGTGGTAAAATTCCCATCCTTGCCACCTGCATTTGGGGGTCACACCTGATTTTGTCATCTGTACCACACTCCCCTCTAGTGGATCTGTCTGGAATTACATTATCGAAACAATCTTTAATCCTCCAAGTTGCTGTATAAAAGTTCAGCAAACAAAGTGAACAAAATCATATGGTATCTGCAGGTCTTGAAAATTCTTAAAGAATTCATTTAGAGTCCCTGATTTCTGACATTAAATGTATTAGTTATTTTTCATGGTTTAGTCTGTCTATTAAACCACCTTTTTCCTCTTATGTAGGTCCAGATTATATTTTATGATTGATGGTATTTTTGGGAATACCTGAGGATGCAATGACTGTGTAATACATGTAAATAAATAGACATGTATTACACACTGTATCATAAACGCAGGTTTTAGCTTTTAGCTTTCATACTTTGGGTTGTATGACTGTCAGACATTAAGATGCATTCTTTGTGATATTAAAAGTGTTGTTTTTTTGTTTTGTTGTGTTTTTTAGGTGCTCAGTATATGAAGCTGGGAGAACATTCACGTGGTGCAGGACACAACGGCATATCAACCATCCTCCTCATAGTCAGCTTCATGTAAGTTTAAGTGTGTGTTTATGGGTCCTTGTTTTGAACTTCCCGTCTGAATATTTTAACACAAGATTGTTTCCAGTATGTTTTATGTTTTACTGAACACTGATCATATGAATCTCATGCTTTATTCATTTTCACCTCACATGCAGACCTGATTGTTTGATGTAAATGATGTATTTAAATACATGTACAGATGTGGAGTGAAACTCAGTCCACACATAACAGGATGTGTGTCCTTGCATGTGGTCCTTAGTAATGCAGTGCATTCTTTCCTATACTGTGTAGTTAAGTGAAATTTTTCGGACTGCATGCTTTATCAAATCCCTCGTTTGATTGTATGTTTTTGATTATCTCTCTCCTGTCTTGGTTCTATCCACATCTGAATGCTCCCTCATTCCAACACTTTGGATGTTGTACATACTAACAACCTTAAAATACCTGTCTTGCTATGTCTCTTCTTTTTCCTTCCTTTCTGCAATACTTCTTGTTCATAGGATCTGTATCAGGTTCGTATGCAGAGCTTTGATTTTATACCACTGGCTGCATAAATATGAGCAAACAGAATTATATTGTGTTATTCTGTGAATCATCAATTTAATTTGCAATTTACAAAACCCTGAAATATTAAATCTGCTCATTTTGTTCTGTATTTTTTTGTTTATATCTTGCTGTTGGTTCTCTTTATGGATCATTCACTTTTTTAGTGATTTTTGAGTGTTTTATACCTGTCAAATGGCAATTCCTATCTCTCTGTCCCGGTCAGTTTGGTGGTGCTGGTGGCTCTTAACATGCTGCTGTTCTACAAACTGTATGCTCTGGAAAGAGCAGCCCACACACTGGAGACATGGCACTCCTATTCTGTTGCTGACAGGTAAACACAAAGCACTGTTTTCCATACACACATAGACTCTGTTATCTCCATTTCTCACCCAGCGGGATCATCTTAATTAGTGTTTATGGAGTTATTCTTGTGGGACCTGAGGTCTGTAATGTCTCTTGTAAGTTATTGCGTAGCAACAATTATTGCTGTGGCTTCTTAGGGTCCATAGGTGTAAATGAATTTAAAGCAGCTATAGCCAGTATTTTTTTAAACAGTGAATCACATCGCTACTTGTTTGAGAAAGGGGTCACTTCTAATGGTAAATCCACAATGAATTACCACCCAACTCTACAGAGTGATTTGTTTCACACTCACCATTCTCAACAGTCTCCTTTTTTTGCCCACAGCAGGCAGCTGCACACTACCTGCTCAGCAACAAACAGCACACAGACACAGCAGCTAGCTGGTGAACATAGTGGAATATTTAGCAGCTGAAAAGCCAGATGTTTCCCTCAGGAGCTGGCAGACATAAAGAAGCTTGAGTATTGAGATCATTAATCACAATGTTTGTCTGTATCTGCTAGATTGGAAATAGGCAGCTGTTTGTTTCTGCTGCCCCCTGGTGCAGCTTTCTACTACTCCTGGCAATAGACATTTTAATGATGTGGCTGCTCTTGTTTTGTTCTCTCCCTGAAACCCCCATATTCCTCAGTCCTCTGCCGCAGACGGCTGGAGAGTGGGCTCAGGTCTTGCAGCTCCAGAGGCAGTTTCACCAGGCTCAGCTCAGCAAGTGGCAGCAGATCTTACAGTCCTCTGTCACACTTCTCGACCAGGTATGTGTGTGTATTTCTGTTCATTTTACTCTGAAGTACAATGCTTATAATGCACATCTGCAGGAGGACCAGGAAATGACAAGCTTCCAGTGCATGTTTTTACTGTATTATGTAATTCAATGTCTGACCTAATCTTCCCTTCAAACTCTCACCCTCACCATTTTTATCTCACAGATGAAGCAGTCTTTAGAAAAGCTTCACCGGGGAATTGTGGTCCCGGAGGTGCAGCAGGATCCCACTGACACCCTTTCAGAGTCCCTGACTGAGGCCTGAACACCTCCTCTGAACACACCGTGGTGAACTGCTAGAGTAAAAATTGTGGGTAGGTCATGTTGGACTGGGAGACTGTTCCCAAAAATCACAGCCAGGTTTGGGACTTGCAGAGGAACTATATTACCAAGAACTCTCCACCTGACTGACTTGAATTTACAACGTTCAACTTTAGCTTCAACCAGTAACAAACTTCAGTGATCTCATTCGGACTGGAAGCTGTCGGGACCACAGCAATAATTTACCAACAGCTACAAGTCATCTGTATTTAGTGTAGTGGCCACTGGTGGGCCTCTTCACACCACCACTCCTCAAGAGTCGCACAGACATTTCAAATGGCTGTCCGCTGTTCAAATAATTTTAACTTGAACGTTTCCAGTTCCAGAACCATCACTGACTACAGTTCCTCTTGTGACCTGCAACATTTCATAGACTATGGAAAGTGGGAGCTTTTCCTCTTAGTCCTGGGAACATTCAGATATCTTTGTCTCTAGTGAATGCCTGCTGAAACAAAGAGGGGAGCACTACACACTGTGTGGATGTGAGGAACAAAAACCCAGAAAGAGAGTAGAGTACTGACAGGAGCAGGGCATCTCTCTCACTCTTTCCATCAGGAATTTGTTCCTTCACGTCTGAATTGCACCCCATCAAACACTGTTAGTCCTCTGCAGAAGAGGATGAGGAACATTTCAACACCAGACACTTTAGTTTTCACCCTTTAGTTTTAGATGTAATCTGCAGAAATATCCCACATGCACTCCTGCTCCTGCCTAGGTTTTATCTTTTTTGAACATCAGTGTGTGTTGGGTTATATGGTTGGACAGCAAGCTGTTTTTCAGACTGTTACAGTATTTATTATTACCACTGACTTTTGACCTGAAGTCCTGTCCTGCTCTTACAAAGTCATGTGGTGGGTATTTTGTGCTCTGATTTGCTGTTGTGGGGCGGACCAACAGGAGCTACATGAGAACGATTACTGGTCACAGCAATAATGACAATAGTGAGTCTAGTACTTTTTGAATGTTTGAAACAAAGTAGTATATAATGATAATAATATTAATAATAATGATAATGGTGAATTGTGTGTGAATGTGCATAGAAGCAGTGAAAAAACAAGCAAAGAAGATGTTGACAGACGTGTGTGTGTTCATGAGGAGTCATCAGTTACATTTTCAGATTGGTGTTTATTGCGTTAGTTTTCTTGTTTGAGATTTCTCTTTCATGTTTGGTTTGTTCATTCTTTGTATCACAGAGCTGGATCTCAACAGTTCTAGACTTGGTCAGGAAGTAATCAGAAGTAACAGAACAGCCTGCTACTTCTTTACTACACATTTCAAATAAAAAGGACCAACCAGGATTCTACAGGCCCAAGTGAAGAAAAAGGGAATCTCTTTTGCAGTATTTCATGTGTTTGTAAGATTAATTTGACTCACTCATTGTTCTTTTTCATTTTCTGTTTTTATTATTTTGTCTGTTTTCGCCTTGTCCTCTCTTTACCAATGGCCACTGAAGTGAAAACATCTCTCATCTGTACCCCTACTTTTTCTTCTCATCACTCAGCCCTGCTCTTCCTCTTTTCTGTGTGCTTGCTCTTCCCCTTCGCTGACTCTCTCTCTGTTTCACTGAAAATGGAGCTACAGAAGCACGTGGGCCCTGCTGTGCATGGCCATCCATGGATAATGAGAGTATGTAATATTTATTTAGGGAGAGATGAATGAGGAGCAGGGTTGAGAATGTACTGTAAAGATGTGATTGTACACCACGCCATGGAGAGAAATGAAATGTTCTAAAACATGCAACAAGTCTTTGCTCGTCTTTGAGTCTGTGTGCTTTTACCTTGAGAAGAGTTTGGTTCAGATAAGGCAGCAGCAAATCAATAGTTTCGTTCATCCATTATCTATACCCACTTATTCCAATTTAGGGTCACAGGGATCTGCTGGAGTCTATCCCAGCTCTCTTTGGGTGAAAGGCAGGGGTACACCCTGGACAGGTCACCATATAGATTATGTATATAAATATTATCATATTTTTAAGAATGTGTCTAGAAATGGGTTTGAGCTGTGAGTTGAAATATATCAGCATTTCAGATTCTATCACATGGATTATTTTCTGCATGGAAGATCTGAAGAAACCAAGCAAGACGTGGTGATTTCTAAGTACTTCTAGTACCACTAAGTACTTTATTATTTTCAGCGTGTCACTTTTCTTGTCTTTTTTAGCAGGCAGCATTTCCACACCTACATATGAAGTGAAATCTGCAGTTCTTTTGTTACTGAAAGAAAACACATGGACAACAAGCAGACAAGCAGACCAACAGTGTGGGGAGCAGTGAGGTTTTCATTTCACTGGTTCACCTGTGTAGGAAAAGGTGATTAGAGGATGTCGACTGATCCGTTCCCAGACGGTAAATCACTCAGCACTGTATACATTGCTTCAATTATTTCAATTCAGTTGTTACTACTAAAAAACCATATTGTGGTCTTTATCACATCAGTAAGCATGCAGTTATTCTGTATTCATTTATCTGTGTGTGGTGTGTCCCCCTCTCCATATCAGAACGTATCAAAAGCGATGTAATCATGCAGGAATAGTAAACTGTAAACGGCAGTGTGTGGCTGCCATCTAGTGTCCACCAATACTCTTTTTTTTTTTTTCTTCTTCTTCTTCTCATTTTAGAAGCACTAAGGACTTGTCAGCTCTTTTCTGTACCTTTCTGGTTTCCACTGGCTTCACTCTGGGAGGCACACCGGACATGTTTTGCCCATGGCAGTTTGATAATAGTAATTAGCCAAGCCCTTAAGGTTCTACAAAGACATTAAGACATTTCTATGAAAATACACATCAGTGGGAAAGTTTTCACTGAAGATAAATTCAGCCTAAAGTGATACATATCAGCTTTCTGGTAAAACTGCATTCTCTTGGTGTAATACAAACTGGTCTGGGCTAAAAATGTTCATCTTCTCCTCATATGTCACAGGAAGTTCCACTTTGACTCCAGATTTAATTTTAATCTGGTGAGAGGCTTTTACAGCACTAAATCCTGTGAGCAACTTTGAAGATCAAACTAAAGAGATCATCACAGCCAGTTTAAACAGGCTGCGATGGTGTTCTGCTGAAAATGCTGGTCACACTTTAATTAACAGGGAGCTCCACTGAAATCCAGCTTTAAATTGCTATTGCACAAAAATCACTTTCTGACATTGAGCTGTTTTATACATTATGAGCTCACAGGGTCAAAGAAAATACATTTAAAAAGTCAGAACAGCTTCTCATTTCCCAGCCCAGTATGAAGTTTTAAAAACATGGCTAGTGCTGTGTTTAAAGATTAACCTAAATCCTGTCTGAGTTTTATTCTTTTTTGAGAACTAGTGATTCAAAACTCTGAGAACACTTCAGGTGTTCATCAAACATCCTCGAGTGATGAGTTAACATAACCAGAATTAAATTTAAGAACATTTCTTTTAGTGAGTGAATGTGTGCAGGTGAAGGGCGATCACTTTTCTGCTTACTTATGTTTAAATTTGCAGAAACATCTATATGTTGTATCTTAAAATGTGAGAAATTAAAATAAAAGGTTCAGTTGGGTTGCCAGTTTGACTTACTATGTTGGTCAAATGCAGTTTCCTGTGACTGATTTTAATGAAAATCTGAGAAAAAAATGAAACATTGAACATTAGAACACATTATCAGCCATTTCACTTTTTCCTCTATAGTGTTTGGTAGCATTCAGAATGACTTTGCAGGCAAATGTTCTTGTATTTAAAAGTATATTCGTTCTTGCTTTGTTATTCCATGTTTTGATATTTTAACATTAAAACATTTGTAACACAGCTTCATAAATCTACAAAGGAAACACTGAAATAGCCTGTGTTGGTTGAATCCTGGTGTGTAATGAAATATATCCCAACTCATTCAAAGCTTTTGAAAACCTCGTGACACACATCAGAAACATGTTGTTTTGATAAGATCTTAAACATGCAGTTAGTGAATATACAGTAGGCCCATAATATACTCTACATTAGATTATCTGTGCATACTTATACACCTATATACAGTACAACTCTCTCCCTCTGTCCTGTTGAACCACAACCTGATGCTGCTAACCTGCCCCTCAAAATGGGACACAGTGCAGTCCTGCCCTTAAGTTATTTAAAAGTTTTCAGTGAAGGTCTTTCTCCTCTCTGTGTTTCCACTATTCCTTCATGTGGAGACAAGGGTGGGAGGTGAGTGATGGCGAGAGGAGACAAGAGCACAGACGTGGACGTGAGGTTCCTCAAATTTGTCTTTGACCTCAAATCTTCTTTGGCCTGAAGTTCAAAAAAATAAAAACAACAAAAAGTCCAGAAAATGAATAACATAAATGTTGGGGTGGAACTGGGGCAAAAGTGAGAAGAATAAATCAGTCTTTCACTGACCTGCTCATAACCTATAGACATATATCCTGTAATGACAGGTACGATGAGTCGCAAGATAACAGATACAGTTTGGCCTAGCTGGTATCTTGACAGGTTAATAATAGTGCATGTTTTATATGAAAAGGCTAAGTTATAAATATGACTTTAAAATCTTAACATGATGGCAATATTTCCTGAGTAACTTTTTAAAGAAAAATTTAATATCATAAACATATTAAAAGCAGAGAAATTACTTTCATTGTGGTAACAAGTCTAGGCAAATTTTATAAAGGCCTAGATTATTAACAAGGAATAACAAAGAAAAGCACAAGGAAAAACAAAAATTCAAAGTTCATGTTTAGTGTGACTCCAGACCTACCGGTGCTATTCAGCCACTTGTACACCTGCACAATTATCTTTACTTTCCGATGCTATAGCTAAATACTCCGCCCTGAGGAAACCCAAGTGGGAAGAAAGGAGAAAAAGATGAGAAAGGCAGTCAAAATCTGTGAATCAGAATCAAAACAAGGTATCAGTTCAGTGAGTGGAAAAAGGGCAGATTGAACCAGATTGTCTCTGCTTTTCAAACAGGGATGAAGAAGAAAAAGCCAGTGTGAAGGCTGAAGGTGGGAAATCAGGACATTTGGACAGCCCAGCAGGATTTGGAAATTAATAGCCGGCACCGGGAAGAGGCTGGCTTTGTATGTATTTGTGTATTGTAGATGTTACTCACGCGCTTTCTCTCAGAGCTTCCTCTCCTGCTGCTGAGATCTTTCTATAGCAGTAAATCATCTCAACCACCAGCCAGAATTGCAGCCCGATGACCGAGACATACATCATAACCTCAGACAAAATGGATGCCATTCCCCTGGTCACTAGAGAGACACAAAGTCATAATTCATGAGCTTTTGCCCTGAATTAAACTGTCACCATTCATTATTCACTAAATGCTGCTGTAGACCCAGTTAACCTAAAGTATCTGACATCATCTTCTAATGAAGATTCAAGGATCGATCATTGAACCTTGGGGGACACCTCTTTGTGAATTTTGCTCACATAATGTCTATGATCTTGCAGGAGAACTTTGGTTTCATTTAAGCCAATTTTCTAGGATTTCTTCCCTATTTAGCTGTTGTTATTTTTGGATGTTTTTTCACAAGAAATAAATTAACCATTGCTTAAGGGTTGTTTATAAATGTTTTGAGGCAGTAAATCACTTAATAAATGTATTTTATTCCAGTTATAGCAAAGAAATTATTCTAAAGACTTTGAAAACAATAAACTGATAATGAAAATGACTTGGGTGTGACGGACAAGGTTTGTCCAGTCTGAGTAAAAAGTTAAAGATTCAAATCAGTTTTCTGATATAGTCATTGGTAATTTTCTTACTTTTTGGGACCACGTTAATGACGATAGTCTTGTTGGGGCTGGTTTGAAACTCGTAGTCGGTGTACATAAGGATGCGGTTGAATATGCACTTGTACGTTCCCGTGTCGTTGTAAGTGACATTGAGGATGTAGATGGAGCCGTCCTGTAGGTCTTCGGTATTCTTGCTGCCATTCCAGTCCAGTCGCCCGTAGAAACGTGTGTCAATTACTTCTCCGACTTTATTTTTATAGCTGTATAACTGGAAGACAATTGCAGGGGAGGATCCTTGAGCTGGAGCCACAGCAAAATAGACTGAACATTCAGAGAAGTGATTTGACAGTGTTCAGATGAAAGGCGGAAACATAGGTATCAGATATAAAAGCCCTGAGAGACCAAACCCGTTTAGCTAATTTGCTACAAATCATAAAAGCTTTGCACCACATCACCTTTGACCTCATCCACATCAACACTGTATAGAGAACTGCTGTGGGTAAGGTTTCAATCTCAGCCTCTCTGCAGCTCTGCTCATTCAGTGTGTTTTTACACTTATTTTTGCATCCAATTAATAAACTTTAGCTGGTGGTTTTGTTTATTTACATATATAAACAAATAAAAGTTCAGAAAGCTGCTGTTTTCTCTTGGATGCTGGGAGGTGTAAAACAAACTGATGTTCTGTGTTGATATGAATATTCATACACATGCAGTTGTTCTGTCCTACAGACGGATAGCTGGTCTCCTCTGCTGCTATTTTTCCAGTATCGACCGTGCTGCAGTTACGGCCTCACATCTGCACTTTCTGGAGAATTAGTGGTTACAGATTCTAAATGGCACCTTAGGGCTAATGGGATCTCTCCTGCTATAGATGCTGTATATACTGTAATGGGCACTTTGCTGTGCCTGGTGAGGACATCTTTGGTAAGTAAGAGCGCAGCCTTTCAGTCGGCACAAAGAAGGAAAAAAAAAATCTTGTCATGAAAAATGCAACACTCTGCTCTCTCATGATAAATGCATAGTGGCCATTTCCCAGAAGAGGAGACAAAGAACACTGGGGTGATGGATGAGTATGTATTGCTTTATCTGGAAACAGGATAAATAATTACATCAGGGAGGAAGCTGGCTGCATCTAATGTAATAGATGCTAGTTTATTGCTGAAACTGTGAAACTATTCATTTTTTTAGTATTTTATTTTGGAATTCCATTTCTCAGCTTTTATACCACAACCAACACCTCAGAGTTTTTGCCTGCCCACTGCCACTTATTCAGCAGCAGGCTTTGTGCTCATTAGATAAGTCTGGGGTTTGGTTTCCTGCATTAGGCCTTTCTCAGGAAATTAAGGAGCTTTATTGGTTATTTACGAATTAAACTGGGAAAAGCTTACAAGAGATAAGTTCCCTTTATACTTTTAAGACTTTGCTGTATTGACTAATGCAATTTTGTATGCAGAAATATGGTGAGCGATCATGCTAAAGCTTCTGTTCCTTTTTAGTATCCATGCACCAGCTCCCATTTTCAAGTCACCTGTAAAATACATGATGCTCTAATTTCACTTTTTTTGTTAGTTCAAACACTAAGTTAATACTTATTTAAACTGTCTCTTTTCTTACATGGGAGAACTCATCCTCATCTGAAGCCTTGAAGTACCAGTTGACAGAGGCGTTGGCCTTCACCTCACCCCGCATTTTACAGGAGATGCAGCCCAGCTTGAAGCCTTCATGGGCCACAGCCTCTGTGTCTGAGTCCACCTCCACGCAGGCTCCATGGCACAGACATACTGCAGAGTGAAGGGGATGAAGAACACACAGTAAGAAACCTGTTTTCAGTTTTTGCTTGCTGTCTATTTGCAGGTCACAGGGTTCAAAGGCAGAGCTTTGCATGTCCAGCATCCTTTTTTTTATGTACCCATGACTTGAGGGCAAGGTTGACACATGGGCAGAGCTCTGGTGTTTCTAGTTTTTCAGTACTTGCAGGCAAATGGTTTAACTACTTAACAATCTTAGTTATTACAGTGTTTGTATTTTTGCGTGCTTACTCCCAATGCTCTTTGCATGCGTGTTTATTGTATCGGGCAGAGCTTTTTTCTTGCATTTTTTTTATTTCCACTCATCATTTCAGTTCATAGGTTGTTGTGAATTTAATTAATTAGTTTGTTTAGTTCTGTGGACATTTACATTTGGTGTGTTTTTTAATCTGTGAACTGAGGGGAAATAAAGAGGTTGCAGTGAGCGATGTTATTATCTTGCATTCTGTCAACTGCTATCTGAGCTAAATTCATATATAGAAGCATGAGTCTATATATGCCATCATCATCATGACACATACTTCTCATCGGCCGGGAGTTACACACCTGTAACTCCAAATGTTTCTTTCTCACACTGCACCTTGCAGTTTCCACTGAGGCTTCAGCTTCGCACTCAACCAATGATCTTGTGCTATTCTCAACTTTCACCTCTGGCGAAGCTTTTGTTTCAAATTGTAAGGTGGGGAAGGAAAATGAGGGAGAGGACAGGAAACACATAGCACAACACTGGTAAGATGAACTCTGAGGAGTCATTTAAAGATTCCAGTGGCTGCACATCATCCATGGCCTCATGTACACAACTATATAAAGACAAAGCTCTGGTTTTTACTTCCTAGGATACAGATATTGCAGCACTATAGGGAGACATTTAAAAGAATCACAGAAATAGAAATGACACCACACTGCAGAGAAACATGGACAGGATGAATGAAGGAAGAGGAAAGAAAGAGAGAAAGTTAGCACAGGCTTTAGCAGTAACAGCCGTTTCTACAAAAGCATGGGGAGATGGGAAAGCAGGAGGGCAGAGGCCTAATGCTGGCTGATGCACTGCAGAGAGAGAGAGAGAGAGAGAGAGGAGGGAAAAAAGGGAAATAGAAGAGAACGTTAAGAACATAATGTAAGATTTCACAAGCCCCAAAAAACAAACCCAAACATAACTGGCCCCATTGTACTTTAGTTTAAGAGATGAACCTGTGCATTTATACCAAACATAGACCTGAAGCACCCAGCTGGACCCGAGAACGACTGAACCCAAGCCAGTTCAGGTTTAGTTGACCTGAACAGACCTAATGTACTTTATACGTTTTTCCTGATCTCCAGCCTCCAGTTTGCTGGAGTGCTTGTAGCAAAGCCACATTCAGTTCTGCTGAATTTTGAGGTGATAGATAAAAATGCAGCATGCACTGATGAAGGTTTTATTTTCCCAGTTCCTGTTGGGTTGACGCTGGTTTCATACAACTTGGGTCTTATTTTTCATTTTAAATTGTGCCTTTTAGTAATAACATTACACAAACTGTTGTAAACATTCATCCCAGTTTACAGACTGACTTTCTGGTCCATCGTTTTACTTACTGAATGTGCACACAATTTTTATGTTACCAATGTGTGCTAAGTTTTAGTTGACCTTCAGAATAAAGTCATTTAGATCACTACCCTTCTAGCCCCATTACTTATAATTGATACAATGAATTAAATGTCAATGTTACAATGTTTTGTACATTGTTTGCATTTGCACCAGTAGCATTCTTTAGCACTTCTCTTATACTTACTGCTAACTACTCTCAATTAAGTTAGTTTGGTGGGATATGTGTGTTGCACAGGAAGGAAGTTTTTAATCAGTTATTGTGACAATGAAACATATTGAGGAACAGTCTAATACAAATTTGAAAACATTTAGTTTTTTTCTAAATGTGAGTATATGCAGATATTATTATTTAGCAGATCAGATATTCCATGATCTTTCCACCATGTTGTAACTGCATAGGTACAATCTGGTGCAAACATAATCACAGGTTTAGTTGGCTTGTTTACAACCTGTTGTTTTTCAACCGCACTGTTGAACTTTATTATGCCAATTTTGCCATGTTCCCTGACCCCTTCAATTATATTTATGATTTAAACATAATAATCACACTCAGAAGTAACACATAAAACTAAAGTTGTATTGAACCAGACTTTTCACATGAGAAACCTAAATGTCTAAACCTAACAAAGTTAGTTTTAAGGCTGGGATCTTGGCTTTTTGGGTTTCCTGGGAAGCTGGTCTGCAGAGGATCTCCAGATTATCAAACAAACCTGAAGCAAACAGCATTTAGAAACGTTCTGTAGATTCACACAAAACAATACAGTGACTGGAAAATACAAAATGGTTGCCTATTTTTTATTTTTCATTTTAACCTCGGCTCTAATTAGCTCCCTCGTCTCTCACAAATGTGACTTGATTGTTTGTGTTAATTACATGGTGCTGTAAGCTGCACCAGCTGTCAGTGCTGCTGCTAATCCTTGGCTGCCAATAGAGGTCGATGAAAGTCATTATTAAAGCCCCTGTACAATCACAGAGGAAAGCATCTGAAAACTCAACTAGGAGACATTTTGATAATAATCACCACATTTTAAGTTAAGCATTAATATAAGACAATATTTTGTCAGGTCTGTAAGAAACATCATGATTTCAGCTTTTACTGTATAGAAAAGACAGAGAGAGACACCACAGGCACAGGAGCAAGACATCCCATGCAGAAAAACACAGAGGGGTTTGAGCTGGCTGACACACTGACTGCTTAGAGAAAGGAAGATGAGACCTGAAATGCAGACAAAGGAGACACATTACAACAACAATGAAGCACATGTTGGATAGCGAGAGGAAATCACTTTGGTTGCAGGACAGGAAGAACAGAGGCAGATGAAAACAAGGACACCAGCACACACAAATCAAGAGGCAGTGATCCTGAGGGAGGTTGGTGACACAGCGAGAAGCCAGAATGTGCAAGGGGAGCACTGATGCTGCTGACTGTCCAAAGCTGAGACAGCAAGTTTACAAGACAATGAAAAGACAATGACAGAGAGACAGCGAGCGAAAGACAAACATGCAAGCAGACACAAAAGTAACTGCTCTTCCCAAGTACAGACTAAACAGAGCCAGAGCTGCTTCAGCAATGATTTTCACTAACAGCAGCAGGACACATAGACACAGAGCATCAAAAACGCAAATCCATTGCGTAATCTGTGGACTGAAGTTCAGGATTATGCAACGGATATTCTAGAAATTGCAGATTAGGAGTTTTTTTTCTCCCTGACAGGGGGGCTGAATCCCTCATATCAGTTTCTGTATGCCCCTGAGGCCTATAAAGCAAAAATAAATAAATAAATAAAAACAAACTGATTTATAGCTTTAGCTGCACAAATGACCAGCCACCCTCTGAGTTTAGCTGGATTAGCAGGTTGCTGGGAGCTGAATAAAATGTAAAAGGTTATTTGCTGAACTAGTCGTAACAGAAAGACAGAGAAATAAAAATTGAATAAGTGATAGCAAAGGAAATGAGGGAGGACAACACCTGTTTCTATGGCTGAGTAACTATGGCCATAAACACACAGACATGCTGTAACCATACATAACCAGGGGAAATGCCAAGCATCCATGACATTTCCCTTGACACCAGCCAAGCAAGAGACTTTCCAGTGGAACAAGTAGATCAGACAAGATCACTGTGCTGTGAGCGTCTCAAAACGATCTGTCCATGTCCTGATTCATAATGTGCTTTTGTCCTTGACTGGCCTTGTGTGACTTTGCCACACACACACACACACACACACACACACACACTGCAGAAACACAGTTTCCATAGTTATTAGCTCAGTAAAGTGTGCAAGGGGTGTGAAGCAGTGCATCACTGCAATGGCAGCTTTTAAGAGCCGGTCATGAGTGATGACGCTTCTTATCGGTCCATGTCTCCAAGACGTCAGCTCTGTCTGTCTGTCTGTCTGTCTGTCTGTCTGTCTGTCTGTCTGTCTGTCTGTCTGTCTTTTGAGAGATTATATTTGACATTGGCAACTTTTGATATTAAGGATGGAATCTTATATTCACTCACTGGGCACAACAACAAATGTTTTCTATTAGGACAGAGGCATTCATAAAAATGTTATCTACTAATCTGTAATCACCTAACTGTTGCTGTATATGTTAAACTACAGACCAATACATTTAAACATTCTTACTGACTGATCTAATACAAATTGTTGTCGTGTGGACCACAACATATTCATGTATTTCTATGGTGTTAGCTGTAATTATTGATAAAGTTATTGATAAAGTTTCCAGCTCAAATAAAAATACTGCCTCCCCCCTCCCTCTGCCTTTAGCTCAGGTGTGTAAGTGCATTTGTGTGTCTGCTTTGCATATTGTGTGTGTAGAACCAGTGAGCAGAACACATGCAGCCTGCAATCAGGTCGCTGCACAGTATCTCGCTCCATGACTCTCAGAATAGCAGAGCCTCAGATAGTTTTAAAATGAAAGTCTCTGATAGCAGCTGCAGACGGGGAACAAATGAATGACTGTTACCATTTTAAAAGTCACATTCATGCTTTTGTACAGACTGCAGGACCACTCAGATGGAGTGCATCAATCAAGAACTCCTTGTTTGCAATGCTTGCTGCTTGTATGAGCCATAAATATAGATCCAGGCATCCAGTACTGTAAACTGCAATTGCAGGTTTAACAAGATCTTATAACCTTTTGTGAGAGTGATGGCATCATGTTTCATCAGGGGTTAGCACACAACAACATGAGCACTTCACACAGCACAGCTTGACGGGTACCGATTCTGTTAAATTGTTCAGATTTTATGGAAGGTCCACATTGGCCAGACACAGGGACCTGAGATGTAAATGCTGATGAATCTGCAAAACACTAATATGTTCCTTTCACATATGTCCTTCATTCTAACGTGTTGACAACTCGTAGCTCTGAATTAAAAAAAAAAAAAAACTTTTCTAAAGTACAGACCAAAAATCAGAACTTGCTCTAGAGCATCATTGAGTAGTCATAATTCATTTATGTTGTGCCCATGCTACTTAAAATGATGAGCTTCTGCGTAATGCAATTTCCAGTTTGTGCAGAAGCGGTGGTTAGAGTGGAGTGATGGAGCAGATACAAGTCCAAATGGCTCAATGGTGCGGTTGTTGAAATATCCTGACAGTGATCTCCTTTGACCATAAGTTTGTGGTGGAGGCATTTGCAGACTAAATGGCTCTACTGAGCTACAGCTGACTGTTGACACAAAGAGGCTCTGCTGTGTGCATTAGTTAAAGTTGCCAGCAGATGCATTAAATTTTATGAGCCTCTAGTCTGGCTTAAAAGCAAGGACACATGACTCAATCAACTGGCTGTTTTCTATGCGTCATATCTGAAGACAGTATGAATGAAATTAAACTTCACAATCATTGGCTGAATGTTGTTTATGCTGATGTTTCTATTCCTGTAAATGGTTATGAAATCAAAAGCTTTCCTGTGTTTTCAGACTTGTACTAGGTATTCAGGAATGTGTCTAAGCTCTTTTCTCCTCATATACTGTCCTAGATGAACCTGCAGCTCAGCTTCTGTCGACTTGTTTAAATAATGTTCTTTTTGCACTTCCTACATAAGTCTTTTTTTTCTTTGCTTTTGGGGGTAAGCTGTCCCAGTATTTCTGCTTATTCATTTTTCTTTTTCTGATTATATTTGCCTTCAGCTTCACCAAACTTCATTTAGATAGCACTTAGAGTGATGGAGCGTGGGTGGAGCTTGTGACCATCAACAAACCACCCTATGTAATATTGAACAGTTATAAAATGTGTATAATATGTGCCTAAAAAAATAGTTTTTTTACCACATAAAATATCAATTTTGAAGAATAAGATGAACATGTCTTGATGTTATTATTAGTCTTAATTTGTTCCTTTTCCTTTCCTGGGGGATTCCAGCCCATTTCCCACTCTGTCTTATATCCTCATCCTCACTACATCCAGCTCCAGATGTGCTCACTCACTTCAGTCCCTCAACCAAACTGTCTGTCTCTGAGGTTTTATAACCTTCTTAAATTTTCACTTCACTGTTGTCTATCCTGCTCCCCAGCTCCACTTTCTGCAGCTCTGCCTGCTTGTTACAATCTTACGTGTCTTATGAACAGCCATTTTCTTCACAGGAATAACAACTGTACTGGTATTTGTTTTTACTTTTTGACTTTATGAAGCTGTGTTGACGTGTATGTATGTGTGGTTAGTAGCATTGTTGTTGTCAGTGATGGAGCGTGAGACAAAAAGCAGCTGGCTGACAAAGATAAATTTCAGTAAATTTCCCTTTTAATGCATTGCTTCTTTTTTGTGCTTCATTTTAAATCCCAGTGCTTAAAGTAAGATTATCTGTGACGACAACATGCCACCTAAGAAAACCTACTGCCATGTTTTTTTGACATTATAAAAATACGTAACATTTTTTTAACTGTCCATGTTTCCATGGTTGTAACCCATTTACCAATACCTACAGTACACCTTGTTAAAATACCCTCCAGTCATTTTCCAATTTAGAATATTAGCTTTAGATATAACAACTAAATCATAAATAAAGAGATGTTGGCTGTGATAGTACATTTCTTATTTCCTTCCTTTTCTTTCTGTGGGTGTCAGGAGACTGACATCAACGTAAAGGTGGGGGATTATGTCACTCAACCTATTTTCACATCAGTGGAAGGTGTTTCTCATGCTATGAAAGAATAAATGACAGTAAACACCTTCTAGAAGTGGGAAATTAACTTGTGATATCTAAAATGATAGAAATACCAACAGGATGAGTGAAAAGATTGAAGGAAGCTTAAATTATTGCCACAAATTTGAAGGATTTTCAAATAATTCATGATGCTAATTTTCCAGGGCTCTAGTAGTAGCCTATAAAGTTTGCATATACAACAGAGACCTGACCAAAGAGAAACACACAAACTGCAGTACGATGCAGCTGAATGTTGTTACAGCAAGTTTACGTATGAATAAAGTGCCAACAACATCAAGCATGCCGAAATCATTAACTCACTTAAAACATTTATTTTGACATTGATGATGTCCTTTAGGACACTGTGACTCTTTTTTCACAATTTTATAGAGAAATTATTGAACTGATTAATCCAGAAAAACACTGGCATATTAGTCGACAATGAATAACGTCATTAGATGCAGCGCTGAACTGCAACTATAGACATTGCTCTGCATGTGTGTGTGTTTTTACGCGTGTGTGTCTTTGCTGGTCTCATCTAATTACTCTGAAAAATAAAAGCCGAACAGCTGGGCCTTTAGCAAGCAATCCAGCACAGTCAGGGAAACACGTACGCTCACTCGCACATCTGCGTCTGGACACGCAACCAACACGCATCCATCCATAAACACGCACACTCTTGAGGCAAACCCCAAAGCATCACTTACAAAAAGAGCAGGCAGTGGTAGACAGGCCAACGTCACACAGCAGTAGACACCCCAGAGGTAAAACACAGCACAGACAGTGAATGGGTAAATGGATGGTAGCTCTTATGCATGCCAAGGTGTTGCCATCACAGCGTCGCCATGGCAACGCAACCACTGTCCACTCACCTTGAAGCGCCAGCAGGGCCAAAGGTAGCAGCAGCAGCTCTTGTACTGTAGACATCCTGACAGGAGAAAGAAGACTGGTGGCGGCTCTCAATGGCATCAACACACCACACAACACACACTTTCAGATGAGACACACAGTCAAATAGACAGAGCAGCTATTCCAGCTTGGTGATGAGGACTAATATACCAAAGACGTCCTGACTATGATTAAAAGTCTGGGAGGTGAAAGGAGGCAACTCTGGGTGTGGTCTGCCTGGATGTCTTCTTGGTTCCTCTTGTTTTTTCAGGGGTTTGAAGAAGGGGTGGGTGTGTCTCTTGCTGCCCCGGTCTTCACCTGAAAAGCTTGGCAGCAGCAGAGTGGAAGTTGTGCTACCTTGGCCGTTCACCTCCCAGGATCTAAATCACTCTATTTAACTGGAGAGTCTGTCCAGCCTCTCAGTGTGTGAGCATATAGAGTTACCAGAGGGAGGAATCACTCTTGAGTTTCGGGTTTCGGCCTTTTGTTGCTCCAAAATGACCTTTGTTCAACTACTTATACTCGCCCCAGGCCTCCACAATGAGACCATGTGCACCAACTCATGCCAGTATCATGACTTGTAGACTGAGGCAAATGGCACTGTTAGTAATTAACAATAAAAGCTATTGGAAGACTGATACTTAGGCTGATCTGATAGGTGATGATGCTGAGGTGTCCGATGGGATTTGTGCTGGAAATGGAAGACGCAGGACGTGTGAGAGAGTTGTGCAATGAAGCTGGGGTGACTGTGCAGTTCAGAAGTCTGTTAAAATGTCAAAATGTTGCATGCATGAACAGGAAACATTTAGCTGCACTGACTTCTCCCTCACACAGGACTGCAGATATGACCTGAGTCTTGACAAAGCCACAGTGTGAGCAAAATGACAAATGGAAGAAGTGTGAAGTGTCCTCTTGCTCGTTTTCAGCTCTTTGGCTTTGGAAGAAATTACAATTATCACCTTGTTTTTCTTATTGCCTAAAATCAGTGTTATTGCTTTCTTTCTACGGTCCCAATTGTTGATTCCCGCTACATATCTCAACCAGATAAAGCTCCAGGCAGCTCTGGGGCTGAGTCTGGTTGCTTCTGACTTATCCAAGAGAAATCATCAGCTGTTTGTGCACATTAGCTGCTGACTGCGCATGGTGCACACAGGCACAGGTGGCTCTGCTGCTCAGATGGGTCACCAGTACATGGAAGCAGGCTGAAAGGCATGCAGCTCAGGGGGGTTTATTTACACCGGGGCAGCGTTTGGTGCGTCTTTGGAGCCTTACAGTGCGGTATTTTGTGCCTTCTAGCAGTGGAGCGATGAGTTAAGAATAGGGTGTGACTGTGTTTGAACTCGGGTGATGAAACAAGAAACTACATCCAACTAATGGCTTGTCTGGAATGTGTGAATTTGCTAAAAATGCATACAATCCTGTCTTTCGTTTTAAATTCCCATAATCGCAGCAGAGCCGAGCGCTGCGTCTCTGTGTCCTGTTACCTGTCCCCTCTGGTCAAAATTCCCTTTTTGTAAACAAATAATGCGCTTTTTCTCACTGGTGTCCTTCAAACGTCTCGTCCTACTGATGGTCAGAGGCGGGCGGCTTCCATCCCGCGGTCCATCAGGCAGTCAGATGCTGGAAGTCCCTTTGCTTTCACACCGGGGACCATCGGAGAGATTTTAGGATCAGAGCACGACACGAAAAAAAAATCTTCTTTTATCTCCTTTAAGTAGAGACACACGGTGGGAAATTTATTTTGGAGACATGCATATTCCTCCTGGAGAGACGTCAGATAAAAAAAATCTGTACACACACACACACACACACACACAAAAAAAAATCAGTAACCTCCAGAAATCACATAGTGCGTCAGTGGATGGATGCCGCACTAATCAGTGTTTGGGATGGGTGAAAGCTGGGGGAGGGAGGCGCATGCAGGAGGAAGGAGGAGGAGGACGGAGGGTGTGATGCATTGCAGCAGAGGGCTGGAGACAGAAGAAGAGGAGGAGGGATAGGCAACAGTGATTGTATGTGATGTTTCCATCCCTTTCAGAAACCCCCACGTGTTGGCAAAGACAACAGTCACGTTTTAAGGTGACTAAGTGTGTGTCAATATATCAGAAAACTATTGCATAATAATTATATGAATTACATGTTTCTAACATTAACCTCAAATGTTTGCAATTTTCAATCAGTGCAACACACAAGTCAGTAAAACCTGTAAACAGAGTATATCCCAAGGTGTTGAAGAACAAGGTAGACCCAAAACTCAAAGGTGTTTTATGTTACATGTAAGTATACGTAATGTGAGATGCAAGGCTGTGCTAACACACTAGTGTGAAAAATCCATCCATCCATCCATCATCTATACCCCCTTATTCCTAACCAGGGTCACAGGGATCTGCTGGAGCCTGTCCCAGCTCTCTTTGGGTGAAAGGCAGGGGTACACCCTGGGCAGGTCCCCAGTCCATCACAGGGCCACATAGAGACAAACAACCTCACACACTCACACTCACTCCTATGGGCAATTTAGAGTCACCAATCAACCTGACATACATGTTTTTGGACTGTGGGAGGAAACTGGAGTACCTGGAGAAAACCCACACAAGCACAGGGAGAACATGCAGACTCCACACAGAAAGGTCAGGTTGCAAACCCACGACCTTCTTGCTGTGAGGCAACAGGGCTAACCACTCAGCCACCATGCTGCCCAGTGTGAAAAATAATTAGGCAATAAAAGAAATATAACAACTTATAATAGTTAAACATGCACAATGCAGGGCAGCAAAAAACATGTAAAAGACAAGACATAAAATAGAAATAAAAAATAAGTCTTTAATTCAGAACATGCTCTAGTTTTTTCTAACACAGATAAACAACCACAAATATATAACACTGCTTGAAATTCCTTGAAAACATTTGCAGATGGAAGAAAATATATATTTCTATGAATTTAAGATATTTTTACTCCTGTTTACATGAGGGATAATACTGAGTGGTTTTACTGTGTGCAGTCAACAATATTCACACACATCTTTGTTTTCAGAATCACTGTCGTCAAAATATCATAATATTAACCAGACTTATTCTATGCCACCGTGAAGCCAAACAGGAAAACACAAAGTGCTAAAACTCTCCGGTTTATTTCTAATTGGTTTTAGCTAGTACCTAATATTATTAGAAACCAATCCCACATAAAACAACAGCACAGTAATTAACTTTCCCTTTGGACTTTTTTAAAGTACTGTAGTTTGTGTTTCTAGAGGAGTGCACACATTCATTCACTCTTGAATAAGTGTCTTAATGTGGTGACTCACATTGAAGTTTCTAATTTACTCATCACTAATTTCATATTCTTAATCTGACATTTGAAGTGAAAACTGTTATCAAACCCACTTCATGTTCAGGCATACACACACTCATATTATCCATGTAACATGACCGCAGGCGCACAGACGCGCTGATCTCTCGTTTTGGCCATTTCATTATACCAGGAGTGAGGATTACTGTGCTGACGGCATCCCTGTCCTTGCACTGACAAATGCATCACACAATGTGGCAAATGGTTTTGTGTGGTTTAAGGTTAGGACTAGGTTTAGGTGAGGGTAAGGGTTGAGGTTAGACATTTAGGTTAAACAATGGGATACTGCATTAATTGTGTTATATACACAAGTTAAGACAAAAATGTTCTCAGGCAGTTCAAGGAGTTCAAAAATGCTGACCGATGTTTAAAAGTGTATAGCTAAACACAGGGTCTCTCGGCGATGTCGTTTTTCAGACAGTGCTGAACCTGCAGGGCAGTTACCAGGCCCAGCAGGACGGTGATGGGCACCAGGAGGAGAGCCACATACAGGAGCCACGGCTCTGGAAACTCCACAACAGCTGTTTTTGAGAAACACAAAACCACTGACATGAAGTGTAATGCTCAAATGAAATCACACCTTGATTTAGCATTGGATTTACTATCATTATTTCTCTCGTAAATGCAAACTGAAATTAAAAGGAAGCTTTATCCAAAACAAACAAAAGAAACTGAAAATTCTGCCACCAATCTGTATAGGTGCTAGATCTACAAATGTCTTGTTGATCCTTTAAGCAGAAACTATGAAAACATTTTTCCAAAACAACATAAGGAGCAGAAAGTGAGTGTTCGCTGCTGTTTGGGACAAACTCACCAGAGACAGTTGTTGAACCTGCTGTCAAAGCATTTGTTCCACCACCTGCAACTTCTACAGTCACTGAGAGGGAAACGTTTAGATCAAACAAATCTTCACTTTAATACTGGTTGGGCAATCAAAGACCATAAACTATAAATGTGTGAAAGTGCAGTTTTCAACACTCTGTTAAAGCTGCTGTGGGTAGGTTCATATCTTTGTCTGTTTTAAACAATACTGACATGCACACGTGAACACTGAATCAGGATTTACTTTGTACAGTCCTTCCTTTTTGAAAAGTTCCCTTATATGACTGCTAATATAACCTTTAGTGGTCTGATCAGACAGAGATACAGTCTGCGTTTCATCAGACAGTGTTTCAAACTGCAGCGAACAATTTCTAGTGTAACAGACTAAACTTTGCAATGCATTTTTCATGGAATGAGAACTGGATTGCTGACACCTGATTACTGTTTTAAGACACACTTGAAAAAATGTGACCCTTTACGTTAAAAACAGTGGCAGAAATCAACTTTTGGTTTATGTTGGCAACAGACAACAAGAACCTGATTCAATGATCAGTGATCAATGAATGGTCGTTATATATAATGATGGTTGCGTTTTTACCAGAAGCTGTAGATCACGTACATGCTTTGTTTTGTATTAGTAATGAGAGGTGTGTACATTAACAGTCATTGTCACTTATAAGAAAAGCGTTCTGAGTGCAGGACAGCTCTTATTTCTCAATACTTACAACCTGAAATAAAAAGTAATTGATTACATTTATTTAAGTACTGTACTAAAATTCTGTCCTAAAGAGCAGTATACACAATAATGGACCAATATTGTTATAATTCATATTAAAGTGAAATGTGCCAATCTGCACAAGAAGTATTTTTAATTTTGGTATGTAAAATATATTTAGATTTTAATACTTTTGTACTTTTACATAAGTAATTATCGAATACATGACTTTTATTTGTATGATAAGATATTGTACTTCTACCTTTTTAAAACTTTTTTTTAATAAACAAATGCTGATGAATCAGATGATCAGTCTGGAAATAGAGCAGCCAGTGTATAATGTGTGTGTGAAAACTAGGTCTGATCAGGAGGGAAATTATTACCAGACAGATGGTAGTGGAAGATGCTTTTTGTTATCAGCTTTTCATTGAGGTGCAGCTGACACTCATATTTTCCACTGCCCCTTAGAGAAAGAGTTTTAGAAAGTGTCACGTAGGGCTGTCCTGGTACAGCATCTCCTGAAGCAACAGTCTGCAGTTTTGTTCCATTATGAGAAATGGACAAAACAACTCCAAATTCTCCAGTCACGGTCACATTTATTTCACACTGGAGCAGAGAGCCATTGTCATTGGTGAGGTTAAAGATCATGGTGTCTGAAATTAGATGCAAACAGATGCACGGTTATGTACACTAATCATTAAAGTACATAAACACAAATATTTGTATTGCAAGCTTTGTCTAAATTTTTAACATCTAAACTTTGAAGCAGTTACTGCATAGTGCACATCATCTGACAAATCAAAGCCTTTACCGTCTGTACTAAAACTGTTGCCAAAATCTAAAGTTTTAACCCTGAAACATGACTCTGCTCCTCAGCTCAGAGGCCACTGCAGAGTTTATATATGCATGCACTGAAAATATTTGCACAAAAAAATAATTATCTTTTCACTTATTTTGACAATTTTAACAAAGACTATGCTAATGATCTTGTGCCCATGTGCTTGGGAAATGTTTAACAAAAGGAGATTGTTCTGTTTCTTTTCTATACATGTTGCAAAAGTCTGGAACAAATCAGTCAAATTAGAGAATGTTTTAAATTATTGCAATTTAAGATGCAAATCAAGAGACGAGTTAAAGATCAATCAACAGTGTATTGTAATCATTAGCCTGACTTTTTATTTAAGATGAATGTGCATCTTTAATGATCTTATTTGACATTGGTTTTTATTTCCCAATATTTTTTTTTCCTTTATGATTTTTATTTGGTATTAATTCACTTGTTTATTACAAATTACATTTATTTTGTATTTTGCTGAACAGATTGTGATATTTGTTTGTTTGCTTTGTGCTATTTGTAACATTTTAAGTTCATGTGGTTGGTAATGTCTTTAATCAATCATATTGATGTAGTGATTTCTCCTGCCCAGGGACTACAGACAAAATGTAGCTACTGATGGTGGTTGCCACTGGCCACCCATTGTCCTGTTTAAATAAGGAAAGATAAACATAAAGCTTTTCTTAATTCATCTGATAAATCAAATCTTAATTCCACTTTTGTCTTTAACCAGCCAAACCTCACAGAACCCTAAAATAAACCTGTGAATGTCCCACTTCACAGTAACGCATTGGAAAAAAATGTTAAAACTTTATATTTACCATAAACCATCAATAAAGTTTCATTTCCTTTTCTCCTAAAACTGTTTTCCCTCTTTGTGGTAATAGAGAGTTTGCACAGGTACTTCCCACTGTCAGCCCATTGGATATTCTTGAGAGCTATGGACTTGTTTGAAGAGTTGTCATTTTTGTCCACAAGGTTTACACGTCCCATATACTTGTCAGACGGGATCCACAGTCTGGGATTGTCAGTATGTGTTGTGTACAGCCAATACAGAACTGGTGGAGCAGTAATTTTCTCATTAGAAGGTAACCTGAGCTCGCATGGCATGATAACATCATGACCCAGAGCAGCGATGAGCACATGAGGCTGGTGGACTGTGACCCAAGTGTGAGTACCTGAAAAAGAGCCATCAATATAAAACAATAAAAAAAAAAAACAATTACAGGATGTTAACCATAATAGTTTTCCTGTCCAAAACTATTATGCAGAAGTGCTCAAAGTTCTTGATTATGTTGTTTTATTAAGAGTCATGATACTGTAATTGGAAATGTGGTTACAAGCAGCAGTTAATCTGAAAAATGCAAAATTACAATGTTTGTTATAGTTTTTTTTAGGAAACTTGACCAACTCATTTTCAGGGTGATGGTGCAAACATTTTTGAATTTCTGATCATGTTATACTCTGAAGCATTTGTCTAGCACCTACATATACAGGTTATGGGTTATTCAAATAAACAGCAACCGCATCGATATATTTTAAAAAGTATCTGTAGGTCTACCCCCAGATTTCTCAGGGAACTTTTTATAGCCCAAGAAGTTTAAGCTAACAAATATTTGTAGAAAATGTTATTTTACAGATTTATAGATTTAAAACATTTTCAAAAAAGAAGTAGTGGCTCCATTAAAATGAAAACTGTATATGCTGGCTTCAGATTTCACTTGTTAAGTGTTGTTAAAACACAGATCTTTGAGAGCAAAGAAATAAAGTTTTAGTTCAACCTTGCTTCATTGTAAGTCATGACAAGTGATCTTGGAAAATTTTGCAAAAATTCCCTTAGAAAACACTTTATAAAGGAAGGAAACTATTGCATGGATCAAATAATGTGATGCCAAATGCAAAAACAGTTTGATTAAAAGTCATTATAATAATAGAAGCTCACATGACTAATGATCTAGGGCATCTAAATAGCTGAATGGTTAGGGTACATAATACCATAAAACCTCTATGTGCCCAAATTGGTTTGAGGTGGTTATATACAAACCCTCTTTCTCAGTTGTTTTCTCCCCTGTGCATCTAAGCTGTATAATATAATAAAAGTGAAAATAACAATCTTAACAAAGACCATGGTCTACATATTTCAGACATATATTAGAAATACTATATAAAATATAATATAAATATATAATATATATAATATAAAAATTAATGTATTCTACAGAGCATTTATAGTTAAACACAGTTATTGACACCAAATACCTTTCCTGTGTTGGGATCCCTTTCACAAAAACACACATGCAAATCAGGATAATTTAGAAATTTTTACCTGAGACAATAAAGGAGAAAAACATCCAGGACATCCACCCCTGTTTTGATAAAATCCAGCTGCAACGAAACTCAGACAAAGTAAACGTTAACATGATTCTCCGCTCAAGACACATTAAACAGACAATGGTACTGCCTAAGATTCGAGACAGTTGAAGTACATCTGTGTATCACTTCCTTGTTTACACACTGAAGCTTTTAACTTGAACAATTCTGAAACATACTGGCTTATACTCCAATTATTTTATTATTCTTTTGATGCTTGTAAGATAGCATTTCCCAATTTCTGCCTAGGTATGATATCATTTTCATTTTAAAAAAATGCCATTACATAATATATCATAATGTAAAAATATTTCTATAGAAAATATGTAATTGAAACAGAAAGAACAGTTACAGGATGTGGTTCTTTTGGTTTAAAGACTAATGGAGAACAGGTGTTTAATTCTTTAACACCCCCACTAATAAAAAAAATACAGTTTGTTTTTAACAAACTAACTCTTGATCTTGGACACAGCAGTCAACAGACCACTCTCCTCTCAAAGGCCACTTGCTTTGCTATTTGTGGAGGGTCTGACTGTATCAAAAGCAAGCTCATTAAATCAAACTTTAGTGAACAATAAATCCTAGAAGTTCTACATGTTGGTATGAAATTGAAAAATGTGATCACAAGCTGTAAAACTAATCTTAAATCTGCAACGAATATCTTATTTTGAGACTTTTGCTGATGTCCCTAATTTACTTTACTTTACTTTGTTTCGGAATTGCCTGTGTGGGTACTTAATAGATGACTATACCACTAGCGTCACAGAAAAAGACAATAGGCCTACTCCTAACAGACAACGGTGTCATTTCTTCCCCCTATGTTCTTCCACAGAAGAGAAAACATATAGTTTTAGTGCTGGTATCTGTACTTAACAGTGTGTGCCAGTTGAACCGTTGGAAGGAAACCACATACACCACATATGTGTTATGAAGACCTTTATTCTCTATACATGCTGTGCAGACGTTAGAAGACCACCTACTTCGCAGCAGGATATAGTCTACTATACACCTAAACTTTCTGCACTCTCCTGTCTGTGGTGAAGTTATGTAAAAATTATTTGAACGGTGTTCATGTGGTTGTAAATGTGGAAAAAACAAACAAAAAAACCCCGAGACACTTATTGTCACAGGTATGTGAATGATAAACGTCACTAAAGAGTAACTTCTCCTCTAAACTTCTTTTTAGTATAAATAACTTTAAATTATCCCAAACTTAATGGAGCATTACTGCCATCTTCTGAACTGGACTATGAACCAGAGCCAGGACAAATTCTCTGATCTAACCCTGTTCTCCCCTCAAAGCAAATAATGCTTGGTATGTCTTATGATGAGCTTTAAATTTCAATACTTATTTAAAATCTTGTATACTCTCTTTCCTCAGCTGCTCTCTCGCGTGTTGCCCTTCCTGCTCATGTCGCATATACTCCAACAACACATGCTCTATAGTCTCCTGACCCCCACATAGCCCACATTTCTCACATGTATGCTTCCCCAAGAACTACAATATGCTATTTAGCCCTGTATGTTTGAATCTCTCTACATATAATTTATTTTCCCTTCTATTTCTACAACTACTTCTGATAATCACCACCTTCTGTTGAAAGTTATTATACCAGCATCTTTCACACCCTCTATCTCACTCTTCCTGCAACTTGTACTCACCTCATTCTTAATGAAACTTTTAATTTCTGCCTTATTTACTTTCATCTCCACTTCCCTCTTTTCCATTGCCGCCTTTGCCTATTCATCCACCATTTGATTTCCCTCCACCCCTATATGAGCTGCAGTCCAAATGAGCTTCACCATCAATTCTATTAATCCTAAACCAAGCTGGTCAAATTTCTCATGCTCTATTCTGCCTTGACTCAGATTTCAGATGTCTAATGCTGATTGAATGCACAGCTTGAATCTGACCCAATCATTACCATTACCATTACCAATCACTGTGCTATTAATGAAGCTATCATTTATCCAGTGACCATCAGTAGCCTATCACTAATCCTTTTACTCATTACCATCTCGAGGCCTATATCTGGAATATAATGCACCTGCCACCTTATCATCTTTTGTCTTTAATGTGTCTGTAAATATTTTCATGTACTCCCATATATCTCTTACATATATCTACCCACTAAGCCTTATCCAAATCTTCCTCCTTCTTCTCTAATAATGTGAAACTACCTCAGATTAGACATAGTCTTCCATCACTAATGTGTAAGAATTTAAACGCCTTGACCATTGGACTGGACTCCATTACCCAGACAACCTTTCGTCAACGTATTACGTCAGAACGGCAGTCGGTAGGCAAATTTTAACATGGACGATTTTGTAGCTGTAGAAAAGAGCCCGGTATGTTTTTTGTGACTGTTTCCTGTTTTGTACTTAAAAATAACAAAGGTTCAGTGGTAGGTTTTGGTAAATATGGGTTTGGAGTGTTGCTGTCTGTAGGTGTTTGTCTGACTCTTGTTCTGATTGTGAACTTATTTCCGCTGCCGGAATGTAAACCTGCCAATTCATTCTCTAACGAACGCTAGTACAGTTGCTATGTCATGCAAGTTAGCTGCTAGCATTAGCATGGTGTTAGCGTAAGAGGGTGTTTTTTGGGGCGGTTATAAAAGTATGTTTACCAAAGGTGGATATTAATCAGTTGGATTGTTGGATTTTTACTTTAAGCTGTGCGCGAAAACCGTCTTTTCGACGAAAGTTCGTTTGTTAGCGAGACGCTGAGGTTAGCTAGCTCTTGACGAGCTAAGCTAACTTAGTGTTTGCCCCCGTTAGCAAAGTCAAACCGTGTATATACATGTATTTATGTTAAATGTTTCTAAGGTTATGTTATTTTCACTTTAACAGGACGACATGCCGGCGATACTGACCTCTAGACCTCAGACAGGTCTGTCTTTCCTGGCACCAGAACCAGAAGATCTTGAGGACCTTTATAGCAGATACAAGGTCTGATACATGCTCAAACATTTGTTTGTTTGCTCGAACCTAACGTTAACGACTAGTTAAAACTGCTCAGTCTGCCAAACTGCTGGCTTGAATGTGAAAATAATAGGTTTATATATATATATATATGTATGTGTGTATATATATGTATATATATATCTAAATGGCCTCACATAGCTTTTCTACATTGAAGTGCACTCCATTGAAATTTCTGATCTTATAGGTGTTTAAATGAATTCTAGATATAACTATTTCTTTTTCTGTCAGTGATTTCAAAGTATTTGTTGTTAAATGTTTGTTTCAGTGATTCTTTAACTTGTGCGCATAATCCCCCAATTTAGATATGTGATCTACAGAATTTGGGTTTATGGTACATTAATCTCCAGCAGGCTCTCACCCCACTCCTCTTCTTTTGTTGTGTGCTTGTAGAAGCTGCAGCAGGAGTTGGAGTTCCTTGAAGTGCAGGAGGAGTACATCAAAGATGAACAGAAGAACCTAAAGAAAGAGTTCCTTCATGCCCAGGAGGAGGTGAAGAGGATACAGAGTATTCCACTTGTCATTGGCCAGTTCCTTGAAGCTGTTGACCAGAACACAGCCATTGTTGGCTCCACTACAGGTATTATTAAAAGAGAAAAGCCTTCTAAATATAAAAGAAATGCACATACTAAAAAGAACTAATTATGTGTTTTGCCAGGGTGAATTTTAATTAAAAAATATGGAGAAGAATCTCTGTTTGAACCTTGGCTGAGTTGGTGCTCAGGATTTTGGGAAGATAGATGTAGGATGTTAATCTGCCCTCTAGTTTTCACCATAAAACACTACTAAGGAATTGGTTGTTTCATATTTTGGTGTGTGTGTCACAACTTAATGCCCAGTTTATTCTGTAGAGATATTTTTTACAGTTTCGAGAGATAAATAGAAAACCAAATAGCATACATTAAAAACACAAAGTTCATGATGATCTTGAAACCCTAAATAGCTTAAACTGATGATTAAAAATGAATCAAATAGCAGATGATGCGTACAAAGTCTTGTTTGAATGCTTAATCATATTCAAGCTTTCAAAGATCTATTATGTGCTGGTGATTTCAATTATTCAGTGTTAGGTACATGCTTTAAATCAATAATGAGCTCTGTTCCTGTGTTCTTTCTATTTTATTAACCGTTGTTCTGTTTTCAGGGTCCAACTACTATGTGCGCATCCTGAGTACCATAGACAGAGAGCTGCTGAAGCCCAATGCCTCAGTGGCCTTACATAAGCACAGCAATGCCCTGGTAGATGTGCTCCCTCCTGAAGCTGACAGCAGCATCATGATGCTGACATCAGGTAAACACTATATCCTTGACATGTTTTAATAGCTCCTCAACAAAGATGACCTTGGGCATGTCTGGACTCATCTTTTTTTTTTTTTTTTTGTTTTTTTTTTTGGTAGTGTCACTGAACGTTTATAAGTCCATCTCCTATTCTCATTGAATGGGGAAGTATGGTATAATTTTATAATTTTTGTATAATTTTTTTTATGTTTTTACTCCTAGATCAAAAGCCAGATGTGATGTATGCTGACATTGGTGGTATGGACATCCAGAAGCAAGAAGTCAGAGAAGCAGTAGAGTTACCACTCACACACTTTGAACTTTACAAACAGGTCAGATGTTTAACAGAAATGTGACATTTCAGCTGAAGAAGCTGGCAGATAATTATCTTGAGCAATGACAAATATCTTTTGTGGACTTTACTTTTATTGTAAGATATAAGATGGAAATAACATGGATTTGCCCACGCAAAAATATTGAAAACCTGTGCTAGAATAACTCTGGTGTATTTCCTTTCTCAGATTGGCATCGATCCACCCAGGGGTGTCCTTATGTACGGTCCTCCAGGTTGTGGTAAAACAATGTTGGCCAAGGCTGTAGCACACCACACCACAGGTAAACCATCCTTATTAGAGGCCTTTTTTTGTTTTCACTGTAGAACTTCGACCCTCGCTACGCTGCTGTTGGCTGTTATGAATTTATGGATATTATGAATATATCATTACTTAAACCACACAAACTACCGTTAACTATAAGTGACATCCACAGTAGATAATGTATTTCTGTTGCACTTTACTGATAAGGATGTACAGTGAACAGAAAAAACAACCTTTGTCAAATCTCTTTGTCTGCAGCGGCATTCATCCGTGTGGTGGGCTCTGAGTTTGTTCAGAAGTATTTGGGTGAAGGCCCTCGTATGGTGCGTGATGTATTCCGGCTGGCAAAGGAAAATGCACCAGCCATCATTTTCATTGATGAGATTGATGCTATCGCCACAAAGCGTTTCGATGCACAGACTGGAGGTATGAATGTGTATGGCTCACATGTAGATCTATTTCATACAAACCCAACTCATACTGTTATATCTAGTATGCCCTGAACACATTCTGGTAAATGTGGTCTAATGGTAAAAATGTAACCTATTAAGCTTGTTGTTTTCTTGCATAGCCGATAGGGAGGTGCAGAGAATCTTACTTGAGCTGCTTAATCAGATGGATGGCTTTGACCAAAACGTCAATGTCAAGGTGAGCCAAGTCCACCAGTCTCAGAAATGTCTTAACTTTCTCTATGATGATTCCTGGTGTCAGTGATGGAGCGGTGTGTGAGCCTTCCCAGCACCCAGACCCCTGCCCCTTTTACCAGTCACTCATTCAGTATACCGTTTTTCACAATGTCCTGTCACTAATCTTAGAATGAACCTAAAGCTTATGATGTCATTCTTCAAAATCTTAAATGGACATTTACATTCATGAACTCTTAGTCTTAAATTTATAAGGACAGTTTATATGGGTCCAAATGTACCCCATCTCATCATACATTTACTATTTACCTTCATGCTCACATGTCCTCATCTGACATTTGAAACCCCTCTTAGGTTATTATGGCCACCAACAGAGCAGACACATTGGACCCAGCCCTGCTACGTCCTGGTCGTCTGGACAGAAAGATTGAGTTCCCATTGCCAGACCGCAGGCAGAAACGTCTAATTTTCTCCACCATCACCAGTAAAATGAATTTGTCTGAGGAGGTGGACCTTGAGGACTGTATCCTTTTCATTTGACTTTTTAGTGTATTTGTGTGTGTCTGTATAACAGGGAGAGATGTTAAATTTTCCTTTTAGAGGGCATTTTATTTAGATACAGAAAGTAGAAGGTCTAGTTAGTTTTATCATCACTTTCACTGCTGAAAATTGTAAGCTTTACAAAATGAGATGATTTTCTGAAAACTCTGTGAGGAAGGAGTCATCCACTCCACCATAACATTTCCTTGTCTGTCAGTGTTCTAACCCTAACCCTTCCAGTCATAAGAGCATGGAGGTTTTGTTTAAAACTGATGTTGGTATCATAAACACATCAATCCCATTCCTGTTTCTTCTTCAGAGTTAATGACCTGTGATGTTTGGCTGTTAGTCACATATTTGGTTCAAATATTTGCTTGCATCATTAGCACATTTAACAAAAAGCTTTAAATGTGATGTTTTCATTTGGAGATTTGGCAACGAGTTTCATCTTCTTTAATGTCAGAACTGAAGTAGGAGTGACATTGACATCACAGTGGTAACAGCCTTTTTTTTTTTTTTTTTTTCCATTTGTTGTTTTGTATCTTCCTTAAATAATGTACAGATGTGGCCAGACCAGATAAGATCTCTGGAGCTGATATAAACTCCATCTGCCAGGAGGTGAGCTACATCTTTGACAGTTTATTTATGCTTTCTGTTTTTTTCTTAAAGCAGTGGAAAATGTGTGTAGAGGAACTAAATATTTACATATCCAATGTTTGATCTCTTCCTACTGTTAATTTTTTTTTTCTCTGCTGTCAGGCTGGCATGTTGGCAGTGCGTGAGAACAGATATATCGTCCTGGCCAAGGACTTTGAGAAAGCTTACAAGACGGTCATCAAAAAGGATGAGCAGGAGCACGAGTTCTACAAGTAGAATGAAAAATCTAGGGAAAAAAAAGGTGTCCAGACACGCAAGTTAATTGATTTGTCTGTGTGTCTGTATCTACAGTGTGTCCTTGTGGATTTGCAGTCACTGACTTGCCTTGATATTTGGACTAAATTTACTCACTGCAGCACAAGGCCTAATATCAGATTAGTCCTGTGTCTCAGAGAAGACACACTATCATGTGATGGAGTGTTTTATGTACAGGCATTCTTCTGATTCCTAAAAATATCTAGGCCTGACTGTAGCTACTATAAAACATTTGTATTTCTGTGTACTCCATTAACAAGACAGTACTTTAAAAAACCATTAAAGATGTTTTCCATAAAAAAGTACATGGTGTTTTCTGCCTTGAAATGTATAACTTAATTGAAGATTCGGATAATTCTAAAACTAGCTTCTTTCTCATCAGATGGAGTTAAAGCTAAATATTTGTTGATTGTTGTTAGTTAACCATTTGGATCAATCAATTTAGTTCTAGTGAGCAATGTCCCAAAAATTCTGAAATGTGAATATTGGTACCCCTTTTTTATTACAATTATTTTAAGTCATCTGTGATACTTATCTTAGGGTTACAGGACAAAACAATCTACTCGAGCATGGAGATTTTGTTTAGAACTGATGATGGTTAATGACCTGTGATGTTTGGCTGTTAGCCACGTTTGGTTCAAATATTTGCTTGCATCATTAGCACATTTAACAAAAAGCTTTTAATGTGATACTACTACAATCTATTACAATTACTACTCTAATAGCGGAGTTGTGATAACTGAGGTATGGTTATTGCAATTACTTAAACTATAGTCTTGCATTGTGTTCTGTTGACAGACATTGCTAAAGTGTCTGTGGGTGGAACTGATTACTGATAAAATGTGTTTGAATAAAATGAGTAATAACCTGATCAATATTTGTCAAAAAACCACCATATCTCCCAGAGTGCATAAAAATGTTATCTATGCTGCAACACATCACAGTATCAGACACCTGCTAAATATTCATGTCTATAATATAGATGTTTATTTCACTACCAAAATATGAGGTGGTTGGCATTTAGCAGTGGTAGCCATACATGAGTTGAATATAATGTTTTGTGGATATGCTCCTGCCAGTGTATGGATCTTGGAGCTGACAAAGTCGACTCAAATGGATGCCAGTGCTTGGTTGGGATTCTTGATTAATGCTTACATGTTGTCTTCTGTGCCGCTCAGTGGCCTTCTGCCTTTCGTGTTTTAAGTCTGCCCACGAGTTGAAGCAGTGCAGCTTGAGGTTGCTGCTCTCCCTTCAGGCCACAAGTGGGAGGAAGATCGTCATAGCATCCTAGGTGCAGTATTGGTAAAACAGACACCAAGCTACATAGCACAGTAATATAGGTTTAGATGGGCAGGTTGAGAACCAAAGTCCATTGAGGAAGAGCTTTGAATTTAATGTAGGCTATTTAATTCTGGGTAACACAGGGAAGGGACATAAAAAATAACTACTCAGATAAGAAATGTAAATTTTATCTGCTATTCCATCTCAAATTACAAAGTACATAAAAGACAAACAAGGTCTGTGAACTTCTATTGAAATTTGGAAATCCCCAGAATATCAATTAGTTAATGTATAAATTACAGTGAAAATCAAAGTAGTGATACCCACATGTGTTTTACTTGGTCTCTGGTAGGAAGGCTGTAAGTGACCTGGTCAAAATAGTAGGGACATAGCTGTAGGGTTGCTGGTCCTGGCCAGCAGGACAGCCTAGCAAAGATCTGATCCAGCTTGTGGTCTGGTCCAAAGTACTGTCCAGGGAAGAGCCTACACCACAAGGCTGCCACCAATGCATCCATGCTGGCTTGAGCTGCCGAGGGCCTGAGAGGAAATAACTGGTAGAGAGGTAGGTGGACTGCCATTTTTGCTGACCCTGTCCCATCAAAAACACAGGCAATGTCAAAGTCAGGGTAGGCCCACTCACAGCCACAGAAGAAAATTGTTCTGATACATTTCTGCTTGGCTTTTTCTAGTTATAGAAATGGCACTTGCTTTTGTAAGCAAGTAGGCCTATATGACTATAAGAATATTATAATTATAATATAATTAGAAATAATTGATTGCAGCTTACCCAAACACTGAAATGTAACTCCTGAAATGTGCAACTTTTGTTTTCTTTTAAATTGTTGCACAGTTCTGGAGCATGTGAGAATTTTTAAATAATGACATTGGAATAATTAGCAAATTAATCGTGTTTTATTTATAAATGCACATTAAGAGCTAAAACAAAAATGGTTTATTAGAACACAAATGAGCAGCACTCAGATTTTTGGTGAATGTAGCATGGCCATTTAAACCTGCAGGCCTAGTCAGCTTCTGTTATAGGTGTTCACCACCACTTTTCTCTGAAATATATGGAGCCACCAGATAGATAGATACTTTATTCATCCCCCCATGGGGGAAATTCAGATCCAAGGGGCCATAGGGTTAAAAATTTTAGTGAAGGGTCAAAGAAATATTTAGGTGACGTGGTAGAAAGAGCAAGTTGGCCAAGGTTTTTTGGGTTTATTTTGCATATCCCACAGAAGAAGATCTTTTTGATCTTTAATGAGACCTTTATTTTAAACATAGTAGGCCTAGGTGGTGGCCTACTTACTCTTCTCTTTTTTACTTTTTTACTACTACATACAGTTGTGCTCATAAATGTACTAATTTTTTTACTATATTATGACCCATAGGGAGCTCTGAGGAAACACTGCATTCAGGGAAATTGGTCTAACAAAATACAGAAGGTCTTTAAAGACTGTTTGGTGTTGTTTAATGTTTAATTTATTAAAGATTTTACCTTCAGGTCATACCAGGTTTCAGCAGCTACAGGAGCTCACATGTTGTCATTTTATAGCCATATCATTCAAGTCTGACGCTTCATAGAAATGTAAAATTTTATAGACCTGTGGGGTTATTGCTTCATTTTACTGTCAGTGACGACATTTTTATGGCTTGATTGTAAACTTTCATCCATATTAAACAACAGTGCTCATTTAATTTCCATTTTCTAAACAATAGCACAGCGACTAAAGCCAAAAGATGACGAGAGCAGCCAGGGTAAACGATTTTCGTGTGTAAAAGCAGATTTGTAGCCTCTGCGCGGACACGGACACACATGTACATACAGTGAGATGTGGGATTTCCAGAAAAGGGGAGGAGAAAAGTGCGACACCGAATCTGTTCAGTCGCCTCCAGCACATCACTGCTCTCGAACCGCATCAACTCCAAAACATATCGGAAACACGGAGGAAGGGAGGGATTGTTGGGAATATCGACGGCAAACCGTTTCCTAACCAGCCGGGACATAGAAGCAACCCCTCTGGTAAGACGAAATCACTGAAATAATTCACACACACAGAAAACAGCTGTGTGTGTGGCTGGTAGCTAACGCTAGCTAGCCAGCTAACCAACGTCAGTTAACCCGCAGCGGTGAGTTAGCACAGCTTGGTTTGGCTCGTCTTTCCCGTCAGAGATTGTGAAATTCTGTTGTAGCTCGGGCGGCATCATGCGGATGTGGTGTTTACAGGATTATTGGTTTAAAGTGTGGTTAAAGTGTGATTAGTTAACCCATGCCCCGACTTAAGCAAACTCGTTCACGCAGCAGCTGAAAGGTGACGTTTGTTAACGGTAAAGATAATTAACGCCAGCTCCAGAAAGTAAAACTGCTACAAGACAAAACACTAATTACAAAAAGACGATCTGCTCGGCCACACAACGACAGACACGTGTTTCCTTTTCTAATTCTAGAACAGAATGGTTGTGTTTTGTTGAGTGAGTGAGTTAGCCAAACAGACGATATTGTCTAAGCTAATGTTAGTGCTTCCACGACTTTAGGTGTTAGCTAACAAAACAGTTTAAAGTTTGCTTGTTTCTCAAGTTATCAAGCTAGTTCTGTCACGGTTATCTATTTCTGTCACGGGTTATCTAGTTCTGTCACGGCTAAGGTCAGTTTGGTCATATTCCCAATTAAACCAGTCGAACTGGAAGTGGTGCTTATTAATAGCTAACTGCTCGTGAAAGGGTTGAGTTAGCCATGACTGCTGACATAGTCGCTGATAAGATATCACGGACTATCGAAAATGTGAATTGTTTGTGCGGCTGCATGTTGCTTAAGCATAACCAGCTTTGGTTTTATTTGATGTTACGCTTTTCCCATATTGTTACACACAGTTACTCTCCACAGCAGAACAAAAGGCTCTGCATGGTCCCCCCTCCATCTGTGAGCTGGCACAATGATTTAGGTATGAGAGCACCAGTGCACGTCTAATGCATCTGTTTTTAAGAGTATGACTCCAATTAGGCTTGAATGAAAACGCGGTATCTCTATAGGAAAACAATATACACAATAGTCATTCATCCAGGAACCAATAGCTCAGATATAAACACAACTTAAATCAAAGTACTACTAACTTTGCTCCCAGGACTGTGTCAGTTATTGATGTTGCTGCTTCTCCTGTCTTATATATACTTAATGCAAACAAAGAAAGATTCACATTACAGATATTGCATGGAGGTAGGTTGTGATAATATAACTGTGTGACACTTCACACATCATTAGTGTTTATTTCGATGCATTAATAAAGTTGTATCTTTTGTCACCTTACATGATGCTGCAATGGTAATCATAAGTCATCAATAAAAGGTCAAAACAAAGCTACTTTCTAACTGTCACAAGGTGCTAGAGACAAAACGATTTCTTAAAATTGCTAACTAAAACCATTCAGATATATTTGTAATGACCAACCATAGCATCTATCCCAGGTTAGATTGGCCCAAATGTTGTATTTGATTCGTAACAGTCAGATCCAAAATATTGTCACATTATTGATTGTGAGATCTTGAGTTTTTGGTCAGCTTGTCAGATTTTTCACATGGTTTTTCTTTTTTTGATTGTCATCTTTGTATATTCCCTCTGGAAGACCGTTGACAGTAACTTTCCCCTTTTTGGTTTTTTAAGTTAACAAAATGTCAGAGGCTTTATGATGTCAACACTCCTGTGTAACTTGTTGCTCCAGTTTTGTTTCTGGTTTTATGTGAGGGCCACGGGGGATTTTCTTGTCTCCATAGTGCTATTGCTAAGTTTGCAACTTGCTGGTGATTGGATAAGTGACTGTCCCTAATGGGTTGATTAAAGTCAGCGGTTAACCCTACACTATGGAAACTGCATGAGCAACCAAAGGCAGAAAGGAGACGAAAAAGTGGGAGGAAAGGGGAGTATGATGTGGTGATTTTTTTTTTTTTTCCCCCCTCTCCTCAGCGGTTTGTTCCAGCAGAGTGGGACTGGGGAGAACAGCACAAAGACATGTACCAGCTGCAAACAACGTTGAATGGTCAGAGCTCAGGATGGGTTGCCATGACAAGGACGCTGACATGCGTTGTTATGCAGACACCTCTTTTCTCAGGGCATGTTTGCACATTATTTGCACATTATTTCATTGCCTGGTTGGTGCCTCAGAGAAAAGACCTGCTTATGTATAGAGAATCTGAATAATAATTTAACCTTATGTCTATTGTCTCTTAAAGACTGCTAGTGGATTATGTAAAGAATATTTTCCCAATGTCTTGGCTGCTTGGCAAAAGAAAATGGTGAGTATTTCTGTTTCACAACTATATGGAAATTTAAATACTAGAAATACAGTTAAGTACCTTACACGTGTTACAAGGGTTTTGAAGAATGGTATAGCCAGTTTCCTTCCCTTGTACAGTGCTTCTCTAAATGTAGCCACAAAACAGGTGCCTAGTCAGTCCTTAGTAAGGAATTTAATTGTGTAGTCTGGAAGAAGGTCTGGGTATCCAAGTCATATTTCTCTTTTTAAGAATGCTTCCTGTTAGTACTGCATAGCTGAGTGAAGCCAGACAAAATTGACAAAGCATGCTGCCAGGTTTGCTGGAATGATCTCTTGAAATGTCAGTTTCTGTACACTAAGTGTAGCTGTGTAGCCTACTGTACACTATATAGTATATGCTGCTCAATACAGAATGTAATATAATATTTAATGTGAATATGATATATTTAATATTATAAAATATGCATATGTAAAAATGTGAATAGGACTTTCATATTTTTTGCTTGACTAAAAAAAAAAAAAATTATAACTCTATGTAAACAAATGCTAGTTATGGTCATTAATTTTGAAAGAGCATCTTTCCTTGTGAAGCACAAACAGCTTCTTGTTGGTAGAGCCCCAGCGGACTATACATTTTGATTGCCTGCTCTTTTGTCGCTTTATTTTTAAATGTGTTTAGAAATGTTGTGTCCTGATGCCTTGGCCTGCTTGCTATAGTTAGGTATAGGATTTTACAAGTATGAATAACAAGTCTTTATATCAGTCTTACAGTGAATCGTTGTGCAACAGTGACTGGGATTTGATGGGTTTTCCCACCTCTAACTGGGGGTTCAGCAGATTTAACAGGAAGGTCACATTTAAGATTGGAGAACATGCAGTCGTCAGTAGGCTGGCACATATACAGGGGTTGGACAATGAAAGTAGGCATTTTTGTCTTTCTTGGCTTATTATTAATTTATTGTGGTAAATCATATCCTTCTTGTTTTGTAAGGTTGGTTAAGATGCAAATTGATCAAGAGAAATTTATAAATGAGCAGTCGGTAGCTTTTGTTTCTCTAATGCTGCTTTAAATGCAATTGTAAGTAGCACTGTACCGAAGCAAGATGGCTTTGTGTTCTGCTCATTTGATGTGAACCAGCTGTGTATGGAATTTCTGACTCAGATAAGTAGCAACTTTAAAATGACCCTTGACAGTTAATAAATGACTGCTGCTGTTGAAAATATCCTGATTTTTGCATAAATGTTGGAAAGGAGTGAAAAAGGTGGAAGAAAGAAGGAAAGTGACTTTGGGCCAATATAGTCAGTAGAAATGCCTGGGTAGGTAAACCTCCTTTGTGGTTAACTCCACTCAGACTTGGTCTGTTTCTCATTTTTCTCCCTGTGGGGCTGCTATTACTGTCAGTGAGTTGTGCAAGACTTTTGCGCTCTCCCTTTAGGGTTTGAACAGTGGCGTTGACCGTGAGCTCCCTCGATGAAGAAGATGATGATAATGATCTAAATATACAAGTATACATACACTTATAGTCCTACCCCTTTTACCTTCTTGTCTCCTCTTCATCCTAATCCTAGCCCTTTTGGCTTGTCATGCAGTCATGTGCACAAGCATGTGTGTGAACATATCATATGTACATGATATTAATGCCTTGAGAGACAGTGAGGTAAAAAGAGGAGAGTGGGGGGAGCTGGGCACTGGACCAGAAAAGGCTCACTTTGCTGGAGTATGTTATTTCATTCCAAATCTGCCTCTTTTTAATTCTAAATGTAGGGAGGAAGGGCATCTGTACAGGAAAGACAATGAAGCCAAAAGCACATAATGTTTCCAGACTGTTGGCCTCTCTTCATCTCCCCCTTCAGCGCCTCTTAGTTTCCTTCATCTTTCGTTCTTGAGTTCACTCCTCTTCCTCAGCCTTTTAACTAACAGAAAAATTCCTCTAAATCTGGTCACTGGCTCTCTTTTTATATACGTGTTGAGTCGGTGCCTGTGCTTTGTTGAAGGAGGATCCTTTTGCCAAATTCTCTCATTGTTGAAGCCACGCCAAGCACAATATGGCCCTCAAGCACGAAAGCAAACCAGGCTTATCATTTCTCCTTTTTGAAAAGATGGCTTTATATCTCCTTACAGGTAAATGTAACACTAGAATATGGGAGAATATAAAGTTTGAATTCAGTCTTAGGGCAGTTTCCTGGTGGGTGGGGTGGGTGTTTTTCAAAATGCATAATGTTTTGTAATGGTTTGTAATGTTTTGTAATAAAGGTGATCTTATTTGCCATGTTTTCTTCTTGAAAACCTGTGGAGTTTGTTTATATTAACCTGCTGAGCACAACCAAACGTGCACTTTATGGTTTTAGACATTTTCTTTGTTGCAACAGAATTAAAGAAAACCAAGAGTGATGTTATTATGTGTAGATGAGAGCTTGGCGGTTGCTCTTGTTTCAATTTTTTTTTTTTTTCTGTCTGTCTTCCTGGGTCTCTCCAGCTAGCTGGGTAGCATTCAATGAGATTAGGATTAGTGGTCTGGGGCAGCCTACTTTAACAAGCACTAATTGATTTGCAGTTAAGAATGTGTTGGGCTATCGTGGCACACAGTAGCAGAGCAGGGAGGTGTTACATAGGTTAGCAAACACAACATCGCAGCGACCTACAGCAACGCCCAGAGTTTGTTAGTTAAACTATCATGAAGTTCAGTCCTCACAGCAGTGTCTCCCTTCTGTTACCAACTGTGCGCACCGGGCCTCTCTCTTGCCAGGCATCTGCACTTAAGTCAGTGCTGGGTCTGATTAGTCCAGACTATCCAACTGTGCTGTTGGGTCTCCAGGAAAACAAACACAATCCATTTGTTTGGCTTGTATTGCATACAATCGGTCATTGTTTTAATGAGAAGACCAATCTGCTCTGAGTAGAAAATCGCTGATGTCAACAGTTTGAACTAAAGAGTGTCAGTCAATGTAACTGTCCCTCCTCCTCTGCTTGTGTTTTGTCTTTCAGAGCCATACAAAATTGATTCGCCCAGTTCCTGTCCGTCCAGTGGCTGTTGGCCCAATGAGGCACTTGAGGGGCCTTAGAGCTGATGATTGCATCATTATGGAACAATAGCACTGGGAATCAAAGCCCTCCATCCACGTCCTCTTCCTCCACCTCCTCCCCATTCTCAGCCTGACTCTTCACTGAAACCCTCCCCCTACAGTCTCATACATATAGCCCTCTGACCACTCCTCCCACGCTGGTTATACTCCACTCCACCGTCTCTTCAGCCAGTCAGGCAGTGAGTCGATGGAAGCTTTGTAATCCTCTGTAAAGTATAGGGTCTATACGGCCGCATATGCTCCCTTTTGTCATGGCGCCTGTTGTTGTTGCGGAGGCCTCCCTCAGGAAAGATCATGAGGGAGAACAGAAGGCAGTGTAAAGCTCACAAAGGGTCGAAGAGCGAGTGACAGAGTGAGTGAGAGACACTGACGCTGCCATTTATTTGACCGGAGGAGAATGAGCTTCACAGGGCAATGGCTGGAATTCAATGGGGGTGAGACTACATGATGTGGGACTGGCATTATCACCCCATGCCAATCACGAAGTGGACCAGCAGCCAATTTTGGAGATATTTGTCACATACTGACCTGTAGCAAGGAATGCATTGAAAATAAGAAAATTGCATAAGACTTTTTTTCTTGGTTTAGAATATTTTTCTATTTCCCTCTTATCGGTGGTCTCTTTCCATTACAGCCTACCAAAAGTGCCTTTTTTGTCTTACTTTTTTCTACTTGTTTACTCATCTCGCTTCATATTGAAATTCAATATTTCCACAAATTATTGCTGGTACTTTGACTTACTGTGAGTGTCACATTCAGTTTGTGCTGCTATATTTTAGAGAAGGTACCACTACAACAGCAGCCTCCAACACACTTTCTTGGGGAGAGATTTCTTATCCCAAGTGTTAAATCACTGATAGTAAGACCAACAGAACTGCACTGCCTCCTCCACCACTCCGTTGTTTTGAAGACACAGAACTGTCGCCATGATCAGTATCCAGTCCAAATGGCGTTATCTTTTCATGTTCCTGGGCATCCAGCTGGTTGTCATGGCACTGCTGTCTCGAGAGGGATACCAGAAGAGGGTCTCCTACTTCATCCGCATTTTCCGCAAGCCTGAAACTACTAGTCTGTCAGGTCGCAACCACACAACAGCCAGCATCGCTGGAGGGGATGTATATGCCAATCTCTCCCACCTGTCCAAAGGTCATAGCCATGGAGATGCCATGCCCTACTGCCCTAAGATATCCCCTTATATAGGTGAGTGCTCTTACCTACTTCTATTTTTTTTTATCCATAGTACTCCTTAGTTACAGGTATGATGTACTAAAATGTATATGTAAACACTTGTCTATTTCAAACACAGCATTGATCTATAAAAAAATGGCAGTTGTCAAAAATTATATATTATTTTTCACTTTTGAATTACTTTTGAATTAGAGGTAGCAGCTCAGGGTCCTCCTGTGAAAACAAAGTTTTGCAGATCAGATCATCTGCATGAACAGAATCAAAACACATCACATGAAAAATGGTAGCTTTTAGTATTAGCTTAATTAACCCACTAGGTTATCAAACAGTAATTGTCAGCATACCAGTATCTGTTATACAGATTTGCAATGAAACAGTTAATGGGGCATTTGAGGATTTTTTTTTTTTTTTTTTTTTTTTTTTTGGGCAACAGACATAACTTTGACATTTGTTCCATACTACCCACATTTCATCAGCCTTGACACTGCAGTGTGTACGTTCCTGATGGAAAAAAAAACTGGTGTTCATTAACATAAATTGAGATTCACTGTAAGATGAGTTCCAAAAGTTCTGTCACATGTCTAATAGTTGTCACTTTGTACCTCAGGCATCATTGATTTTTGCCTGATGAAATATAATTAGTGTTAGTACTACCAAATAGAAAAGAACCATCATATTAAGGATCCACAAATAATATAACACACTATCAAATACTAGTGAGTGAAAAAAGGCATCAGGCAAACATACTGCCCAATTTTCCAGGGTATTCACAATCTCACACATAAAATAACAAATATGGTGGCCACACTTGTTAGTGAGCATTGTCAGTTGCGATGTCCCTTTTGGTGATTTCAGTCATCTGTCATGTAGCTGCTATGTGCATTGTAGATCTGCCAGTCAGAACAGCAAATGGATTATTTTTCCTGCATCATTCTCTCCTGAACAGTGCTCAGTCAAACAAGCTGGCAATACATAATCAGTGTTGGGATTGGTCTTTGCTGTTTGAGTTTTCATATGGTAGAAAGCTTGCATGCTTTACTCAGTTAATGCGTTTTCCAGGCAGGTATTTGTTATTCATTTATATGCAGAGTGAAATAAAACTTAGTAGTGTACCAATCCCAAAAACAACACACTCAAGTTTAAAAAAAAAAAAAATATATATATATATATATATATTTATAGTTTTTTCATAGTTCAGCAGTTTTCAGTTTGCTCTGTTGTCAATGGGTCCATCTCACACCATCCGCGTCACACACTGGTTAAACATTATCTTATCCTGTTTAATGTTTGTTTGCTATAACTAGAATGTAAATGTCAAAGCAGGCTGTGTTTTCTGTTTTTTAGCACCAGACCTTTGGTCTAACCAGTCATTTTGCAGAACATGAGCCTTAATTTATTGGTGGCAAAACTATAAAAATACAGTGGAAAAGGACATTGAGGTAGAGAATTTCCAGCCATTGTAACAAAATCCAGTTACAGCTTGATCTGTGTTGACAAAAGCACATTTAGAGCAGCAGCTAACAATTATTACTGGTTAATATATGGATTTTTTGGTGAAAAAAAAAAATCAAACTAGATTTGTGAAATATGTTATTGCAGTAATAGTGTAACTATGTACTATAAGCACCAAATACATCCTAGTGTGACATTCAAATCAGATCATACCCAGTTGTTTGCCTTTGCTACATATCCTGTTTTCCTAGTGTAATGACAAAAGGCTGATTTCTGCTCACAGGTGGGCCGATCCATGTCACCTTCCCATCAGGGCTCAGGCTAGCACAGGTTCAGAGGAAAAATCCACTCGTGGTACGTGGAGGGCGCTACAGACCACCTGACTGTGAGACGAGGCACCGAACAGCTATCATCATTCCCCACAGGCACAGAGAACACCACCTTAAATTTCTACTCTACTACCTACATCCTTTTCTTCAGCGCCAACAGCTCAACTATGGAATATATGTCATTCACCAGGTGAAACTCACTCAACCAAGTCATATACTTTGAACTAAAGGAAGATGTAGAGAATAAGGGACTTATTTTAAAATTTTGTTTATAGTTTGTGTTTTTTAATTTCCTCTGAATGCACTGGGGTATCCACTACTGTTAAGGCTAAATGAATGAACGAGTGCCCTCTAGTGTGGTGTTGCTGGGTGTGCATGTTAGAGGATGAGAATGCTCAAGTGGCTTAGGGGGTTTAATCTCCTTAGCAGATTGTAGCAGTTCATTCATGTTTACTCCTGAGAACTTTATCTCTTATACTTCTTGAGCTGGATTTCTCATATTGTTGAGTCTAGCTTCTTATGTCCTGTTTCTTTATAGTAGATACGTTCAGAATATATCTTCATTGGTTAATAATAATGGCTCAGATACTGTGCTGCATGTTTGAGGATGAATCCAGAGAATGAGCATCTCTATAATTTAATAGTGTGTATCACATCTGGGTTTTTTAAAAAAATATGATACATGACACAGTTTAGTTGACTAAATTAAAAATGTAAAACAAGAGTCTTTTGAAGCTAGCTGAAAATGAATCTATTCCAGCCTGACTTTCTGAAAATATCCGCATAAATAAACATACTGTACATTTTGCATTGTATTCAGGTATTGTAAGGCTTGCTGGTTACTGGATATTACTTAGCGGATATAGCAGCAACATTATATCGGTCTGTAGTATCTTCACAATTTCCTAATATGTTTGCATTAAAGGGCTATTTGATTTGACACTAATTAGAAAATGGGGACAATGTTCAGTTGGTACACCTCCTGTTTATTACTGCTAATAAATTTTTTTTTTTTTTTTTTTTTTGGAGTCATTATTTAATGTACAGTAGATTAGCTGAACATGTGATAATTAGTAACAATTCAACATGTATGTAACAGAATTTTTTTTCCAGATAATAAAATAATTAATTAATATTTCCTTGGGATTGAAGATGCTTTGACCTTAAGTGTTTTATGGTTGCTCCACAGGCTGGAAACTACACTTTTAACAGAGCCAAGCTGATGAATGTTGGTTTCCGGGAGGCCATGAAGGAGGAAGACTGGGAATGTCTTTTTTTTCATGACGTGGACCTCATTCCAGAGGATGATCGCAACATGTATATCTGTGACTCTAATCCCAAGCATGCAGCCATTGCCATGGACAAGTTTGGTTACAAGTATGTGTGAATGAAAAGTTCACTCAGCACAGACAGACCCATAGCACCTTCTGTTCCATTCTTATTTGAATTATTGTTTTGTGATTAATTCTCTCCAGGCTTCCATACAATATGTACTTTGGAGGAGTGTCAGCCCTGACACCACTGCACTACCTCAAAATGAATGGTTTCCCGAACAACTACTGGGGCTGGGGTGGAGAGGATGATGATATTGGAGTAAGGTGAGAATAGTTTAGGTTGGATACTGTTAAGGACTAGAGGTCATACTGTACAAACACTGGTAGCCAGTCAGATACTCATGCTTCAAATGTCCAAGCTCTGTTTGAACACAAGTGAGATAGTAAAAGAGTGATGTTTGGTTCTTCTCTTCTCAGAGTATCTCTTGCGGGGATGTACATCACTCGTCCATCACTGAAGGTTGGCCGTTACAAGATGATTAAACACAAGCTGGACAAAGGAAATGATGTGAACCCGAAGAGGTACAGTAGACATGTTGGTGCATTTGGTTTCATGTGAAAAGGTGTATGAGTCTGAAATCTTTTGAGTTGTATGGAGACAAATTGTGCTGCTTGATCTTAGAGGGAGACAGCACAAATGGTACTATTTGTGATGTGTATTTTTTTAGTGTAAAGGTAAGAATAAGCAAGCTTCCACATTTACTGGTCTTCCTTTTGTTGTTCTCTCTTATAAGGTTCAACATGCTGGCCAAGACACGCCAGACCTGGAAACTGGATGGGATGAACACAGTAGAATATGAGATAATTTCAAGGCAGTACATGCCCCTCTATACCAACATCACTGTTAACATTGGCACTGAGGAAGGTCTACATCCATCTCCTCCAACACGACATCTTCCTGTCAAAACTGCAGTCAAGGTCCCAGAGAAAAGCCCAGACAAACCCTCTACCAAACAGAAAGAGGGCAGTTCTGAGAAGTAGTCTGCCCTATGGGACTGCTAATCAGGTTTCACTCTGCCATTACTTCAATGGGATAATCCTATCAGTATATGCTGTAGGATGGTGTTATTTCCCCTCAGTGGGCTGGAGTTTTTTGCTAATTTTACGGTTTTCTGTGCGTTTGTGGAAGATTTAGTTTGTAGAGAGTCAATATCATACTGCCTACAAACCACCAGACACTCATTTGGGTGATTAAAACACCTGATTTATTAAAACAATAGACCTGAATTTCTCAATCCTTGGGTGATGGCTCTGCACCTTGGTTTCTGTAATTCTGCTACATCACTGATTCTGGTACTTCCAAGGGAGCTACAGCAATGAGAGAATAGTAAGAAGTTGGACTCTATGAGTTTATATATCTACAGCACTGTGGTCGCTGGTTAAACCCTGTGATGCCTTAGATTTTTTTTTGTCTTCTCACTCTGCTTTACATGATTTGGAATATTGGGTTTAATGGAGCAATAGCTACAATTTCCAGCATTCCCACTGTTCCACAATGGAGTCTATTTTTTTGTTTGAAAGTCCGTGAATACAGTGAAAAAGATGGCTTTTGTTTCTGGTTAAGTGTGTAAAGCTGCTACAGTGAATACTGAATGAAGGAAATTGTATTGCTCTAAGACCTGCTTTTGAAATGGTGGCCCACATATCCTCTCATCTGCAAATATCCTGGCCTTTGTTTAGAAAGGGTTGTTACACAGAGGCATTTTCTACGTCAGTTTGTCTTGTGTGTCATAAATAGGTTAAAACTTTCAAATATTCTCAGAGCTACACTACTGGTCAAAAGTTTGGACACACTTTACCATTGAGTTAAATGAGAATGTGTGTCTGAACCTTTGATTGGCACTGTATGACAGAGCCTCCAGGGGGAATATGGATAAAGTGAACACAATTTAGTTCTACACACTAAGACCAAGGTACAGTTCTTTGTAGTTATTTTAGTGGTAGTTAGTGCATTCAGTTCAGCCTTTCAGATCATTTTCTTTTATTTCAGCATATCCAATATCTGCAGCATTAATTGAATTTATTTTGTTTTTTGCATATTTGCCTTTATCAAACAGAGCAGTGCTTAGTGGTGAACAGTGCTCTGCCTTCAGATGAGCTTCGTGATTCACATCAAAATAGAGTCTACCTTTGCTTAATCTTTTTCATGTAGCTTATCTGTTGATCATGTGCAGTGTACTACACAGCTCCTTATGTAAGTGTCCCTTGAGTTTGACCTGTGGTGTCAACACTTTATAATTAGAGGTTGACCGATATGGGTTTTCAATGACCGATGCCAATACTTAGAAATCAGGGCAGCCGATAGCCGATTACATGATGCCGATTCTTTTGGCTGATTTGTTTGGCCAATTTTAATTTCCCTCTTCATCTCACAAGTAATAAAAAGTGATTTAATTGCTTAAATTAAACATTTATTGCAGGGTACCTGTCACGATCCTTATATTTGACAGACACCGCTATAATTCAAAGGGCCATAGTCTAAGAATATGCGTAAACAAATCATATGTGCAACAAGTCATTTGCATGTGAAAGTAGAAACGCGCGCAGTTCAGACAAAACTTCAGGCTAAAGCGTGCACATTAACTTTCCTCATTAAAAGCGTATTTTGTGGTGGGAGCATCATGCCCGTGTTGCGTGTCAGACACACAGACACATTTATTGAGGAAAGTTATCCTGTGCCTTTTAGCAATTATATTCGTCTGAATTTCACGCGTTTCTACTTTCAGATTTGTTGCACACATGATGGTCGGCGTCAATTCTAATACGCTACAATGTAATTACACGTTGGAAACGAATGGTTTTCCCCTGCCATCATTAGCTGAAGCCGTGTGTGTAAAATGTAAACAGGGCTGTGCGTTGTGTGTGCGTTGCTCCGTCTCTCAACGCTTAGCTGGTTCGGTCGCAGATGTGCCTGCCTATAAACCGGCCTAATGTGCAGCGAAATGGGCCAATGGCGATTAATTGTGCAAAAAAACGATTAATCGGCTCGGCCAATAGATCGGTCGACCTCTATAATCATTTTTTTCTGCTTTCTTTAAACATCTTTTGCCCCGGTCCTGTCCTATCCACATTTAATTTAAAAAAAAAAAATGAAATGAGTTATAAAAAACATGAGCTCTGCACAAAAATAGTCATTACTTGACAGGTATGATGTGAGATCAGTAAATGCTGCTGTTTCAGGGTCAAGGTACTGTCGCTGCACGTGACAAATCTGTGATTGCTCTTGAGAGACAGTTTTTTTTTTTTTGTTGTTTTTTGTTGCCACAAGAATATTGTGAATGTATTTCAAGCAGATGCTTCAGTTGAAAGAATATTTGTTCCTTGTGTTTTAAGAAAGTTCAACATTTTGGACAGATTTAACTTAAAAACTCACAAAGTAATGCCTAAATGCATTATCACCAAGTTCTCAATTGATCAGGTCACCTGTTTGTGATTGGCACACACTTTCAAACACTTGAAATCAATGTCACTTGGTGTAATTACCACCTATGACTTTAATATATGGCATTGACCCAGTTTCCCCCTGCCCCCACTGTATCTCAGTAAACCAGCTGTTCTTTATCACATGGGAATTTCTGCTTCAGTGTTCGCATTTCTGCATGCTGACTCGCCGCCCTTCTCTTCTCTCACCTCTGACAGATTTGATTGTTTACATGGAAAAAATAGTCCCTTTATCCAGTGAGCTTGGCTGTACTGACAGTTGAACAGGATGGAACCAAAGATGACTGCATGGAACGCTGTGTCCTATAAGAAACTGTGTATAACCTATGCTCCATATGTTGTGAATGATTTCTGTAATGCTGTATTGTATGTTAATGGAGAGGTATATTCTTTTTCCGATCAATATTGGTAGCCTCTTTCATTTCTGTGTTTAGAGAATTTATATTAATATTTTCCTAAATTTTTCAAACCACAGATCAAGGTCATGCTGTTTTTAACCGAAGAAATGAAAATACTTGAGTGATGTTTTTTTTTTGTTTTTTTTTCCCTTCAAATTCTGCAATGAAAACTTTTCTGTCTCAATAAGTGTGATAAAGGTATTTGCCTGTGTTGAGATAAAGTCACAGTGGCTGCCTGTGATTTTCGTGCATCTGTGACTATACACTGTAATCAGATTTTTTTTTTTTTTTTTTTTTTTATTTTTTTATTTTTTATGTGAATCTGTACACAATTCCTATTGCCTTAGCAACACACAATACTAGCACTTCAGCATTTGTTATTCAATACAATATCACTTCCATACCGAGACTACAATATGCATGGCAAAAAAGCTACTAGTAAGGGTATAGGAATGCATTCTTCACAATATGGATGTGGTACATATCAGTGCTCACTTGCAAGCATGCTAAAGTGTTGTGAACTGGAAACAGTTATTGTGACTTTAAAAGTTTCCATCAACTCCCTCAAGTGTAGTGCTGCTTGAGGACGGCGTTTATGAGCAAACTGAACAAAAGGAGCTCACTTTTCCAAGTCACAATGTACAATCTCCATCATTCACTAACACCTGACCTGATGATTTTCTGTTAAGATGCTTTGTTTTTGATTTATCTGACTCTATTTTGATGTGGAGAAGGTCAGCAACAATAGAAAGCAGTCTTCACACAGTAGAACTGAAGCAACTGAGGGCAATGTGATTTATTTTAATTTGATTTTTTTGCTGTCTTAATGAATTCTGCACAGTCCAGAGTGGCCTTAAAAGCATTAATAAACTGATTATTTAAAATATATGTTGTCACTTTAAAAACAGTTATTAATGCAGTTATTAATGTGCCCTTCCAATATTTCTTCAACAGAGTAAAAATTTCCAAGTAAATAACTTCACACCCCGGAAGAAATGCAAGTAGGTGAGTAGTTCTGTCATTACAGTCTCTGAGCATCTGTTGGAGGTTTCCCATTTGTGGTAGAATGGAAATGAATTTACCAGCAGTGGTTGTCTTAGAAAGCTACACTCAGTGGCCATTTAATTAGGTATATCTCCATATACCTGCTTCCTGCTTCTGAAGAGTGCAGACGCTTTTCTGCTTGCTCCTGCTTCTGCCAGCTTTACTTTGCTTTTATTCCTTTTTATTTCATTTATTTTTACCTAATGATTTTTATGATACACTTTTTTACCCCTTTTTTAACTACATCTGGAATTTTAGTCAGGATTTTATTTTTTCTTTTTATCACTTAATCTGAACTATTGAGGGACTACAGCCATGGATTGTTTTCAACATGAATATTTCAGCACGTCTGGAAAAGAAAACACATTGTGCCAAAATTGCCGGATATATCTTCAGAAAATCAATGTGTTACAAATGAAGATTCTTGCTCTGGAATCTGAAAGAGGACTTCACGACACGCTTCTGTTCAGACCCAGTGGTCAGAAGCCGAAACCTACTATCAATAATAAGTGTTATGTTGACCAAAACACTACTCTGAACCTGGACAATACAGTGTCTTTCCCAAAACTTTCAAGAGTGAGAATTGATCAAAATGAAGCCACCTGGCATAAACTTGGTGCCAAGCCAAAGCCTCACAGAATTAGAAAGAAGAATGGTGGCACCCCAGGACCACATGTAGCATCAACAAACATACAGCTCAGTAACAGGTTTCAACCACTGTCTGAACTAAATCTTATTGAGCAAGAAATGTCTGCTGTGCCTGAAAACCAAAAAAGCAATAACTTTAAAAACAGGAGCCATGGAGCCAGTCAGAGAAACAGAGACAAAGAATCTGTGACAAATGTGAAGGACAGAGATATCCTTCTGCTTGGAGACGGTGCTATCAGTCACATAAACAACAGCAGAATTATTACATGCAGCTACCCAAGTGCCATGGTCACTGATATAGCAGCTCTCCTCCCCCAGGTCATCTCAAAACACCATGGAATCAAACAGCTGATCCTGCATGTGGGTGCAGTGGACACCAGAAAGGGAGAATCAGAGGTTTTAAAACAGGACTTCTCTAAATTATTAGAGAAACTTGACAAACTGAAAATCCAGTCATTTGTCAGTGGGCCTCTCCCAAACATCGACAGGAGGATTAATAAATTCAGCCGGCTGCTTGCATTGAACACATGGCTGTCCAAGGCCTGTGAGATAAGAGGAGTGCACTTCATTGATAACTTCAACCTGTTTTGGCAACGCGACGACCTGTTCAAGGGAAAGGGCCCATATTTGAGCAGGAGTGGAGTGAGACGGTTAACGGATAACCTCCTCCACTCTCTGAGACACCATACTGGGTCTGGATGGCCGTCTGAACAGCTAAAGGCTCCTCTGAGAGAAGAGAGGAGTGAAGTAAACACTCACACCACACCAGCAACGGACCCCTCATCAGCCAAGGATCCCCCCTCAACAGCACTTTCAATGGTGCCCCCTCCACTGCCCTGGGCCCCCCCAGCTGCATCCACGTCCTCTGCAGACTCATCACTGACCATCCCATCCCCGGCTTCACCAATGGGATTTCCAAATCATTTGGAAACCTTGGTGAAATCAGGAATTAAAATGGTGCCTCTGACCCCTAACCTGGCAAGGTCACGGGTATTATCATCAACGCCAGTCAACTCATCCCCCCAGCAAACACCTGTCTTTCCTCAGAGCACCCCTGTCAGACCCCCCGCACCTGCTCCCGGACCGAAGATCCTGACTAGCATCAATGCTGCTAGCAGTAACTAGGACACCCAGGGCCTCTGCTGTTCTAGGACTTATAGCCATAATAAACCACTTATCGACCTGAGGCCCAGGGAGAGAACACTCTCCTCTAGTACTATAGCTCCAGTCAAAACACGCAGAGTGGCTAAAAGAGTGACAGACTGTCCAATCAGAGAAATCTAATTCAAATCCCTTGCAGACAGATAATCTCAGGTCCTACTCAAACTAATTTGAAAGTTGCAGTGCTCAATGTCAGATCTCTATGTAACAAATCATTTTTAATCAATAATTTTATCTTCTCTCATAATCTTGATTTTATGTTTTTAACAGAAACATGGTTAGATAGCAGGACAGCAAATGCGGTTCTTATTGAATCCACCCCACCTAATTTCATATTTCTATCAGAAACACGAGAAAACAAAAAGGGTGGTGGCGTCTGTGCCTTTTTTAGGGATAATATGGTTACCCACAGGCTGTCATTTGGGGAGTTCTTATCATTTGAGTATGTATCTTTTAAAATGGAGCAAAAATTATCTCCCTCTATACTTTTTATTATCCTCCACAAACCTCCCCAATGCTGTCAAAATGTTATTGATGAATTTACTGAGATGCTTTCAGTTGTCTTGACTGTTTGGTTATTACAGGTGATTTCAATGTTCACATGGATAAGGCCTGTGACAGATATGCTAAAGAACTTTCTGCCGTCCTTGAAACGTATGGTCTTAGCCAGCACGTTAGGGAGCCGACCCATACCAGAGGTCACACTCTGGACCTTGTCATTACAAAGGGTGTTAACGCTTCTAATATCACTGTGATTGATGTTGCTTTGTCTGATCATTTTTGTGTCTTTTTTGATTTGTCCATAATTCCCAAAGATGCAACTGGACTTACACTTGTTCAGAAAAGACACATAAATGATAACACCAGGAAACTGTTTATGGAGATGATTAGGTTTGAAAATACCACTTTCTCTCATGTTGAAGATTTGTTGAATTCATATACTTCAAGTGTTCTAAATGTCATAGATGCGATTGCTCCTGTTACGGATAAATTAATCAGGAACAGGCAAAAGCCACCATGGAGAAATAATGACTCGGTCAGGGCACAGAAAAGGGAGTGCCGGAAGGCCGAACGAAGATGGCGTAAATCAAAGCTCCAGGTTCATTATGACATTTATAAGCAGATGCTGTGTGTGTTCAATGAAACTCTACGTAGAAAGAGAGAAATGCATTTTTCTGAAATCATCAACAACAGCAGTAACAACTCACGTGTCCTGTTTGCTACAGTGAGTAGGTTGACAAACCCTCCATCTCCATTGCCATTGGAACTAATTTCAACATCTAAATGTAATATATTTGCATTATTTTTTAATGACAAGATTCAGGGTATTAAACAAACAATAAATTGCACAAGGCAGATACCAACTCTGCAGCCATCCAGGAAACACTTGGTAGAACTGACACACGTTACACCAGTAAATGACATAACAGTTGAAGAGACCATCTCAAGTCTGAGCTCATCCACCTGTTGCCTTGATGTTTTACCCACTAAGTTTCTGAAATCAGTACTAAGCAGTTTGTTACCACAACTCACTCAATTAGTTAATAACTCATTACAGTCAGGAACATTTCCAAGGGCTTTGAAAATTGCTGTCATCAAGCCTCTCCTGAAGAAGAGCAGTCTCGATGTCATGGTACTGAACAACTACCGGCCCATATCAAACCTGCCGTTTTTAGGCAAAATCATTGAAAAAGTTGTTTACCAGCAACTTACTGACTTTCTCATGCTAAACAACTACTTTGATGATTTTCAGTCAGGATTTAGGCCCCATCATAGCACTGAAACTGCCCTCATCAAGGTGACAAATGACATTCGTCTGAACACCGACGCTGGCAGAGTCTCTGTCTTAGTACTGCTGGATCTAAGTGCTGCTTTTGACACAGTGGACCATGTGATCCTGTTACAAAGGTTAGAGGACTGGATAGGCATCTCTGGTACTGCCCTTAAATGGTTTAAGTCCTATCTTGAAGACAGGAAGTATTTCATTGAAGTTGGTAACTGTGTCTCAGACCAAATGGTATTGACATGTGGGGTCCCCCAAGGGTCCATCTTGGGACCCCTTTTGTTCAATCTTTACATGTTTCCTTTAGGCCAGTTAATACGCAGCAATAATGTGTCATACCATAACTATGCAGATGACACTCAGATTTACATTTCACTCACAGCTGGTGAATATGGACCAGTCGACTCACTGTGCAGCTGTATTGATCAGATCACTCTGTGGATGCAAAACAATTCTCTCCAAATAAACAGTGGCAAGACTGAAATAATCATCTTTGGGCCTCAGAAACAAAGAGAAAGTGTCAGCAGTCACCTCGAGTCTCTGTCTCTAAAATTTAAAAATCAAGTTAGAAATCTAGGGGTAATCATGGACTCAGACTTGAATTTTAACAGCCACATTAAATCGATAACATCATCAGCATTTTACCATCTCAAAAACATTGCCAGAATCAAAGGGATCATGTCTAAACCAGACTTGGAAAGACTCATCCATTCTTTTATCTCTAGCAGGTTAGATTACTGTAACGGCCTGTTCACGGGGCTCTCAAAACGAGCTGTAAGGCAGCTACAGTACATAAGCTAAAAACCTTTCTTTTTAGTGTGGCATATAACATATGACCAGACTAGCCCTGACAGTGTTTTATCCAAACCGATCTATCTGCACTCAGTTTCCTTTAATATTAATTTTTAACTTTTTATTATTATTTATTTTTTCTTTTTTAAAACTGTCTTGTCACTACTTTTGTTTAGCTGGGGAAGACAATCGGACTCACGGTCAGTACTCTAAGTTGATTAGGTTGGGAACCTTCGATCTAAAGCCAATTGGGTCAGGGACTCAGGGGTTAGGAACCCTGGAGCTTTAGTGTTATCCTTAGAATACGGGTCTAAACAGCTGTTTAGACCCGCTGTTTAAACTTAAATAAGGGGTTTGGAACCTCCAGCTGTAGTCTACTCGATCCTAGACATAAGAGTCCGGGACTCAGGATCGTCTCCGCAGATAGTCTGTGTTGAGGTACTTTTAGTCCATCAGGGATGGGACAAACTGAAAGTAGGGGACCCACAAATATGGGTCAGCGTGGTCCGATAGTCGATATCATAAGGGGCAAATAAGGTGACAAAGTGGTGGCATGCCTTTTTATTTTTTATTCTCGCTTATGTATTTTTAACCTGTCTTTTATTTCTGTAAAGCACTTTGAATTACTCTGTGTATGAATTGTGCTATATAAATAAACTTGCCTTGCCTTGCCTTGCCTCCATAGTCTGTTGCAATTCAGGACAACAGCTCTATCAGGAATTTCAGGTTCATTACATGTTATATTTTATCACATATCTTAACATACTATGTGACATAACAGCCACATTGGATTGCATTACATATTACCTAAGAAGTTCTACTTAATCCTCTTTTTAAATTTTATTTGTTGATGCATTTTATGTTTCAGTTAAAGCACGTTGAATTGCCATATTGTGGAAAGGTGCTGTACCAAACAACTTGCAATGCATTGCCTCCTAAATCGACCACTGAGTGTAAGTAAATAAGAGCAATTTATAATGGATCATTTAGTTGTGTTTTTGTAAATCACAATTCTATTTGACCATTTTAGCTGCTAGCTGACATCGTCAGTTGCTTATCTTCTTTAATTTATATTTACCTTATTCATTAAAAGCACCTGAGTGTTCAGCTAAAGAAAGTCAGGGTGGCACACTTACTGTAGGTTTGTGGTCCCTTCATTTATACATGCATATAATTAAAACAGAGCCATTTCCTTTGGGTAATAATGAGTTTAAGTGATGTATGATTACAGTTTTAAAATCCACATGACAGATTTGTCAGTCAGTCTGTAAAAATATCTTAATATTAAAGATATAACAAAGCTTGTATTCAGTCGTAGAATCAATAATCACTGTCGTTCTCCTGCCTAGTGTCCATTGTTGCTGTATAGTGCAGCAATTGTGCTCCTTGACACATCCTTAAGTGGGTGTTACTGCTGGAACCCTAGTCTCTGCAGATGGTGGGTGAGTTCTCTTTTGTTGCTGCTGCTGCTGCTCTTTTTACTGTTAATCATTTTTTATTGAATTCAGGGCTGTAGAGAATCAGACAGGCGTCTCATCATTTGAACATTGACCAAGTGAAAGACAAAATGTGGATTTTTCAAAACTTTAGCAGTAGTTCAAACTAAAATTCAACATTCAATAGAGGGTGCTGTGTGATCACATATGGCTGCCAAAGCACTTCACAGGATAACACATGGCCAGGCCAATCCAATGAAACCCATTCTTTTATTAACATAAAATGCTTTAAATGTCAGTACCAATAATGTGTAGTGTAGCTAAATGCACACGCACTGTTTATATAGTCAGAAATATTAAATTTGTTCATCTTCTAAATATAGAGTGCATTGCTTGACCACAAACACTGTATTGGTACAGCTCTGTTTATGTTGGTATTAGGTACATTCTTTTTAACAATTAGACTCAGAGGATGAACTTTGGTAAGTTTATATAGAAGTTTTACTTGCAAGGAGTAACAGTCACACAGCACCTTAATGCAGCATGAGTCACTGGCTGCTTGCAGCCCAGCACATCAGTTTTCGTGGTACAACAAAAGGGAGGTGATTTCCCACAGAAAGACATTGGGGCCCTTATCAAATGGTCAGGGTTACCGTAAACTGTTCTCACTGAGAGAGCAAAAATTATATTTCCACAAAACACAATAGGCCCTATTCAGAAGTGTTTCAGTTGTACTAAAGTACGGTGGATCCGGTCACTTGAGGGTAAACATTTTAATTTCTCTAACAGTTGGAGAAATACAACATATTTTTTACTACCTTTGAGCAACATATCTGCTTATATATAGGAGGAAGATTTTAGCATACAGCACAGATACAATTTTTAGTTTCATAACTCTGCAAAGGAAACCACACATCCCACATCCTCTCAATGTAAAAGGCAGATAAACTGAGAGATTAATAGCTCCAGATCCCCAGACAACTGAGACAAATCCACATGAACTGTAGCTGTCGACCAACCAATTTATCTTATCTTTATATATACCGATAGGTCTCAAATCACTTCTGACTCTCGGCAGCTGATGCTTTTGAACTTCCAGTGTCACTGGACAGGAGGAGGAAACAATATGGGTATAACTCATGTACATATGGCACTACATGCTGTAAATTGTAGCTCATACAAACATGAACACACTGTGCAGAGTTCAGTGCTGTCAACCGTATCACCCTGAGCAGATTAGTAGATGGTGGCTCTCCTGGTTTATAAAAGGCTCAGTAGTATAAAAGTGTGTCTAAGCTTTTATCAGTGGTGGAATGTGGAAGTCTGAAAGTTGAAACAAATATTTGATTAAATATTTAGTTGATTAAATGAATCTGTGACAATTTTGATAATTGAATAATAGCTTCGTTAGTTTAAAGAGCAAAACGAACAAACATTCGGATTGTTATAAATATACATACTGGCTGATTTGGAATTACTGTACAGGACTTTATGAGACTCATACCTGCTGTACTACAAAGCGCTTTGCAAACCACATGGTGGTATCTGATTTAGATGAAGTTAGATCAAGAGAGACACACTTTCTTTGCCCAAAGTTCCACCATATTCACTGAGATTTTCGGTGTGTGGTATCATGTTAACTAATTAACTGAACTGAAAATCCATTACATTTAGCAGTATTGTCTCTTTTCATCACTCAGCCAATGAAATGCTTTGAAATGTGACAGACTCAGACATTCCTGACTCACACGTGAAGCATGTAAAAGTAAAAGCACTACCAGAAACGATGAAATAAAGTAAAACCAGCATTACATCATTGCGCATTTGTTGTGTGTTACTGGCAGTGTAGTGTTTGCGTCTTTTCATTACCTGGTCAAATTTTCTTGGTATTAAAACAGTTAAATGACAACTCAATTTCAGCAAGTATTTCAAAAAAAATTTATTTACACAAATATACACATGGCCTACCTTCACAGTCTTATACATTCAGATGCTGAAAAACATTCACAAATAGATGTTCACACCTGGAGCAAGTAATCGAGCAGGTCAATCAAATTCCTAACATAGCTGCATGGCATGTTACAGCACATCAAAGCTCTTTCAAGCCGTCCTCTTATTACAGCGTCACAATGCCGTTCTGTAGTTCTTTATGACTGCTTTTAAAATGACTTTAGTCATGCCAACTATAGCCTTAGTTTAGTCTTTACTCATGTGCCCTCCTAAGAATATACCAAAAGTAAGGTGACCCTTAACAAACCACTCAACCCACACATGCAATTACTTTTTGCAGATATAAAGTATTTGCCAGATAACAAACATTTAAATGTATCCTTATTTGCTATTAAACTTGACATCGTCAAACTTGACGATCTTCCCATCACGTGTCACCACCTCCTTCTGCTCCCATGATTCCACTTCTCCATTTTTCTCTGCAAAGCGCCGCACCACCACCCTCCCTGTTGCAGGCAAGTTACAGGGCAGATCCTTGGCAGCCTCTTGGTACAGCTTCATTTTGATTAAGTCCTGTGTAATGTCAGATCCACCTTTTGGGACCATAGCCTGATTTCTGTTCTTGTCCTCTCCTCTTGGAAGGTGAGGGGAATGTGCAAATAGTGTGGTTGGTTGCGGTGCTGCTTTGAACTCTGGTCTGGGTGCACGCTCCCAATTTAGTGGTGATGGCGCCCTGATCATTGGTGACGGCGCCCTGTTCATTGGTGACGGCGCCCTGTTCATTGGTGACGGCGCCCTGTTCATTGGTGACAGGTCCCTGTTGAATGGTGATGGAGCCCTGTTCATTGGTGACGGGTCCCTGTTGAACGGTAATGGAGCCCTGTTCATTGGCGACGGGTCCCTGTGTAGCTGAGCTGGATCCCTGTTGAGTGGAGATGGGTCCCTGTTCTGTGGTGATGGTGATTGGTTTCTGACATTAATGTGAGGTGCAGCTGGCTTAAGATGGTCTTTTTGAAGGGGTGTATTGACGACAATGCCTGCACCTCCAGCCCTTCGTATGTCACTTATGACCGCTGCAATGGTGGTTCTCACAGCAGGATCAGGCTCCACCATCCTACACACGGAGTGGCAATATGGGCTATCATGCAGGGTCTCCTTAATCTTGGCGGGGCAGACGCTGGGGGTGTAGAGTCGAATCCGAGCACAGAGCTCAGCGATGATCTTACCCATGGCCCACACGTCTGAACGCTGATTCCGTTGACTGCCCCTTTGCAGCACCTCAGGAGCTGAATAGGCCTCATTCCCCATGTCTATAGCAGAGTTGAGACCATGGCGGAAGAATTTGGCCAGTCCCAGGTCGATAATTACTGCTCTGTTTGTGTTATGTTCCACCTGGAGGAGAATTTTGGTTTAGTTTGTATGAAACATTTTCTTACAAAATTACAATTCACTGAGCATTATTAGGGGGATAATAGACCATACTGGTTTCTTTTGACCAGACCATTTTGTATGTTGATCATTTTACTTTCACTGTCTTTGCAGCAGAGTTTTTTAAAAGTTCAAACTCTTGGTTTTCCCTAAGAATCACTGCTTATAGACACTATACCAAAGGTTTGAATTTGCCCTTAAATCAATTTGTATGCTCATATTTGCCCAAGTGGGTTTTCTCCACTTTGTCTCTGTATATTGATGAAATGTAGAAGTTACCAAAAATCTAATATTGGGAAACCTTTAACCGATACACTAACAGTACACTATTTGCACATCTTCACCCACCATGATGTTTTCAGGCTTGAGGTCTTGATGAACAATATCTTTGGAGTGGAGGTGAAGCAGTCCTTCACACATGCCGATAATGATAGTTCCTTTATTAGCTGGAGTCAACTGTGAAAATAAATCAATAGATCAAGTTTAGCTGGAATGAGTGAATCACTTACATAATATATGAACCAACTTCCTCATGTTGAATTGCACACCCTTTTACTTCAGGCTTGAACATGAAGTAATTGTCTGTTAACACAGTGTACTGTAATGTGAAATGCACACAGGTTTATTGCACACTGGTCATAGAAAAAGAATGGATTTCTGACATGAACTGCAAATGACAGGATCATATTCGAAGTGATCCAGATTTTGGTCAAAAATCTGAAAACAAGGTGATATCATTATGGCTCAGAGTTTGAGGTGTGGGAAGGAGAAATGTCCTTTAAAAGTACAAGAACTTGATTTGTCCCAAATATCCAAGATGAGTGAAATATATATTTTTTTCTGTGTTGTCCTTAATTTCACTTTGAATTGTGTGTGTGTTTTCTACTGTTGTGACAGCTTTACCTGTATTTTAGACTTTGCTGCTTTGAAGATGGTGGTCTCCAAGTCTTCTCCAAAGATAAACTCTAGAGGAATGATCCATTTCCCATCTTTGAGAGTTATGTTTCCCAGAAGCTTCACTATGTTGGGATGATTTGCCTTGCTGCAGATCAGTGGTAACATGTTATGGAGAGACAGAGAATCTGATAATAAAATAAAACTAAATTATTACTTTTTAGCTGAAAAATTTGAAAACCTAGATGCTCTATCTTAGGTTGAGGGGACTGTATAAGTCCCAGTCTTAGGTAAAACCTAGGCAACTCAGTTTTAGTTGAATTCCATTATTTGATATTATTTGAAATTTCATTCCTTTGTATAGCTTAATACCACATAGATTGTATTAGTGGTTAGCACTTTTCCCTCACAGCAAGAAGGTCGTGGGTTCGCAACCCGGCCTTTCTGTGTGGAGTTTGCATGTTCTCCCTGTGCTTGTGTGGGTTTTCTCCAGGTACTCTGGTTTTCTCCCACAGTCCAAAAACATGTATGTCAGGTTGATTGGTGACTCTAAATTGCCCATAGGAGTGAGTGTGAGTGTGTGAGGTTGTTTGTCTCTATGTGGCCCTGTGATGGACTGGTGACCTGTCCAGGGTGGACCCCTGCCTTTCACCCAAAGAGAGCTGGGACAGGCTCCAGCAGATCCCTGTGACCCTGGTTAAGGAATAAGTGGGTATAGAAAATGGATGGAATTAAATGTGTTGATGCAGCACATCAGCCCTGTGCAGCACTGTCTCCTCACAGTTCGAGCCACAGCAAACTGTGTCTTTTCTGTGGGCGTTCACATCTTCTACCTGTGTCTGCAGGAGAAAGCCCCTGCTGGTGAGTCAAAATTGCCCGTAGGTATGAATGTGTATGTGAGTGTGAGGATATATGTCTCATGTGATTAATAGTATTTTCTAAGAAAGCTATGAAGCCAACAAAAGACTTTTGATAAGAACAGATAGAGATGGAGGAATTTGGTAATGCTTCAGATTACAACATCACTGCTTATTTGTACTAGATACCAATAATACTAGTATGTTGTTTGTACAAGAATAGAAAATATATTAGGTCTGTTAACTGTAAATGTAGCCTACCCATTATTTGTGATAGCTTTTGTTTTGTTGTTTCCTTTCCTTTTTTTTACTAGTACTTACTTGTACACGTCACACTCTCTCTCCAGGTCCTTCCTATTGATTAATTGTTGGGGGACTTTCTTTACAGCAGCCCAGGTGTCATTGTACTTCTCCTTGTACACTTTCCCAAAACAGCCCTGTGCAATAGTGCTGGTGGAGTATGCCATCTAGGAGAAAGAGCCAGGTCATCTTTGTAATCACATTCAAGCTCATTAGAAAATGTACACAAGGTTAGCTGACACAGCAAAATAAAACACAATTTTGGCCGTAATTGCCAGTTTAGTGACTATATAAGGGTTTATATGGGTCTTCTAGTAAGTACTGCCAGTTTCCTGTTCTTGGTGTAGGGTGTTTTGGGTACTTTCCTCTTTTGCTTCCTTGCATAACATTGGACTGCTGTGATGCACTTGCAAATTCTGACAAGTTTTTATGATACTCGAGATACAGATGCCTGTACTTGACTATTTATGCCACTTGACCACTATATTTCAGGGTCTAACAAGGTACTATTTCCACCACTCTATTTATTTGAGAGGTAGTTTCTTTGACAATCTAGATTTAAATATAAAATAGCAGAGTAGCTATTATATGAAGTAGTTATAATAATCTTTACTTTGATGTGTTACAGTGTTAAAAGCTTTTATACATGAATAAAAATACGCTTAAACTATAATATAATGCTGTCAGAAGTCATTCAGTTGTCTAATGAGCACTTTTTCAAAATAAGTTGAGTACATTTGCTGCTATAGTAAACTTGTAAAAGCAGGACTTACTTGGAAAACCATGATAATAATTGTGAAGATACAATAAGATTCTCTGAAATGTCACTTAACCAAAGATCTGCTGTTATTTTTTTTAATTATTACTAGACATATCTTTCATCAAAGTGTCTTTTCATCATAAATAAACCTGTCACCAGCCTGTCAGAGATAAAACATAAAGACATTTAAATGAGTAAAATTAGCATTCTCCAGAAGGGAGTGTCAGCTCTGTTGGGTAAGACTGGGTATTATGTGTGTGTCACAGCTGGATAAGACCTCTGAACTGCCTGTTATGTTGCACTTAATTAGAATTGATTTTTAATTCCCTGACCAAATTGAAGATTTAGTATAGATGATGATTCAAAAGTCTGGAACCAGGACACCCTGAATCCTTAGGTAACCTACAAAACAAACTTAAATAAACAAATACAAGAAGCTGCTCACCTCACTGAGAGTATAAATCAACCATAACTCAATCTGTTGTGCAAATAACAGCTCCAGTGCCCTATTCAAAAAAAAATATTTACTGTTTTAGGAATTTGAACTATTTTAACTATTAACCTCCAGTCAGCATTCTGCAGTCCACAGTGTTATATAAAGGAAGATAATAAAGCTGACAAACTGGTAAGCCCAGACGAGAAAAGAAAGTTTGCCTTTGGACTAGCACAGTCCAATGTAGGCAGCTTGTAGCATAAGTACATACCAAGAGAAAACATTGTCATGTTTAACTTACAGCAGCTCACAGGATGACAGTGAATAGCTATAGTATGAGACCAGCCCAGTCAGTCACTTCACAGAAATGAATATTCACAAAAAGAAAGCTGAGGTAAAAGTCAAATAATCGGTGGAAAGCACATCATAAAATTCAAGAATAGCCTTTTTGCTATAATTACAACATCCTTAAGTACTATAATCTAGCTGATCAAAAGAGGAAAGGGTCTCTAACACTAACTGACAGGATTAAAGTGGATATATTTATCCAATTTAATCCAAAGACTTGTGTTCTTCCACAGGAATCTACCCTGGCACTTACCTTTTTGCTGGAGAGCCTAAGCAGCTGCGTCAGGTCTGAACATGAGTCAACAGGGTTGTCACTGTTAATACCTGTTCCACGCCTTTCCTGCACCTGGTCCATGGCCTTGAGCAAAGCAGACACGCCTGCCAGCTGCGACACCGTGAGTAGCACATTATAAATTAGTGTAGTGCTGAACCAATGAAAAAAGAAAAACTCCCATGAACAGATAGGCATGTGGCTGTGTGGTTGAGGTAATAGACAATGGCATAACATAATGGCCCTAATACAGTGGTTAGAATGTCAGTTCAGTACAGTATGTCAAAGCCATGGATGGATTGAAAAGACAATGGTTTCCTTTGAGTGCTCCTGTGTTGCTTTGTTTCAGGATGTAAATGTTGCTCTACCACTCTGCTTCAGACTGAAATATCTCAATAAATAACTGAGTCAGAGATTATCTTAAATCTAATCTTAATAGATCTTATTAAACTTGGCAATCCAGTGACTTTTTCCTTAGTGCCACTATCAGGTTGACATTTGCAGTTTGACAGAAATATCCACCAGATTGCTCACAAAGTCTTATTCTGCCCAGTACTTTGGTGTATGGGCAGTGTAACAACATTTCTATCAACTCCAACTGCACTTTCTGTTTGAATGCTAAACTAACATGAACATTTTAAACACCAGACCTACTAAACATCAGTGCATTAGTATCATCAAAGTAAGCATGCCTGTCAGAGCTGTGATGACTGATGACTTTTAGTCTTGATGCCAAGGCATTTTGCAGGTAAACTTTTTTTAGTCATCAACATTAAAGGGAAACTTGAGGTATGGGTTTCTTCGAACAGAGCTGTTAGATTAGATCATTAATATAAATGCATTACTACCTAACCTTACTCTGGCCTAAATGTGCACATTGCAATAAAGTTATGGAAAAAATGAACTAAAAAGCACCGTGATCAACCTAATATAAGCATCAAATTATCATCTTTAAAAAAATGATGACTTGACTTTCCAATAAACATTTCTCACAGTATCTTTAAACAGCAAATTTTGTTTTAAATGAAATTTAAATGAACGTCTGTGACCAAATGATGAAATGGGTTTGTTGCATTGATACTGGGGTCTTAAAATAATTTACATGAATATAATAGTGACATTATGTTTTTAGGCAATAAGGTAGTTAAGGCTGCAGGTTTATTTAAGAAACAATGGTAGCACAAATGAGAAACAGTGCTGCTTGTTAAGTTATTTTATAGCATAGGAGTGAGTTTTGGGGGCTTTTATCCACCCATTTCATTACTAATTTACATGAATTTTAAATTAAAACATCTTTGTCCTGGCAGCATGGTGGCTGAGTGGTTAGCCCTGTTGCCTCACAGCAAGAAGGTCCTTTGTTCACAACCCGGCCTTTCTGTGTGGAGTTTGCATGTTCTCCCTGTGCTTGTGTGGGTTTTCTCCAGGTACTCCAGTTTCCTCCCACAGTCCAAAAACATGTATGTCAGGTTGATTGGTGACTCTAAATTGCCCATAGGAGTGAGTGTGAGTGTGTGTGAGGTTGTTTGTCTCTATGTGGCCCAGTGATGGACTGGGGACCTGTCCAGGGTGTACCCCTGCCTTTCACCCAAAGAGAGCTGGGATAGGCTCCAGCAGATCCCTGTGACCCTGGTTAAGGAATAAGTGGGTATAGAAATGGATGGAACATTATTGTCCTCATTAATCTTCAAGCAGTTTCAGTGATCGCATGAGATCTGGAACTTGGCACTTGGCACCTGTTTCTCATGTGACTCTCATGTGACTCACTGGATGGCTTTTTCAGGGAACTACAAAACAACACTAAAAATATGTATCGCTGCATTCTTATGTGTATAGATTGTGATCAAACAGATATAAACAGATTGCATGCATTATGATTAAGCATCCTGCAGCTATGTACTGTCAGTCACATAAAACAAAAGCTCTAATTCATGAAAATCCCCTGTCCCCTGAATATAGTCAAAACAAAATAACTGCTCAGATATTATGGAATCTGAGATGGTTAAGTAAAGTCTAAAGAAACAATAAAACAACAAATATGTCTCCTGAGTTCTGCATAATGTACAGTATAAATCAAACTACATCAGTCTTACTGCAATAAACTGTTTACAGACATATCAGGTTTTTATTCCACTAGATGGAGATATTGAGGTATAATTTGATGACAGGAACAGTTTGTTACGTTTTGTTTCCTGGAGTCACAACAGGCTTCTTAAAACGTGACAAAGTTCTCTGCTGTGTCTTATCAGCTATGGCTAACCCAGTGGAAGATCTTGTCTCTTCTCAGCCGGAAAGTAAGTTGCTTTATTTAATATTCATCGTTACATTGTTTTTGGTTGACATTAAGAACAATTTTTGCCCATGCTCAGCATTAAGGGCTTTCATTCATTCTAGGCCTCTAGCTGGTTTAAACAGGATATCAATCTGGGCTCTGAGGGCTAAAAATGAGAAACATCTGAGTTTTGACATAACTTTAGTGACTAAACAAAATCGGTATGTTGATATTATTGCAGCTGAAATCCTTCCAGTGCTACACTAACAATCCAATTAAAAGCATAAGTAACTTTTGCTTGGTATGTCGCTAATACATTCACACAGGGGCTAGTATTTTTGCCAACATTTATGCATTTCTGACAACTGTATATTTTTGCTATTGCTCTGGGTCGTCGATTTTTGTGGTAAACACTAAAGAGTATTTTTATCAGATGAAGAGACTGTTTCAAAAAGTTAGAACAATAAATGTAACTACACTACTATTTTCTCTTCCCTAATGTATATCTGCTTTGCAAATGAAAACAAGTGTTTGAACTGTTTTATACTTGTAGGTTGCCAGGCTCTACATACCCAGGAGAGCGGGTATGTTTCTCTCTTTTATTTTTACTTTAAGGTAAAAATGAACATTGTCACATGCTATGTGAAAGTAATGGCTGAAGTCATTTTGATGTATTTGTTCACACTAATATGGCTGAAAAATACTTTCTCTGGAAGTATTTTGATGCTACTGTAAAAAACTAAATATGCTTTTGTATTTTTTTTAAAGTATTCTTTTTTTCATATACAGTGCTGCTGGCCTCTCCTCCAACATGGAGCACACGTTCAGTGAAAATTACACTGAAAGTGCTTTACCTGTATTAGACACAGGCAGCTTTGTGAAGCCCATTCCTAAGGTGGAATTGGTCAGGTCGTTCCCATCTGAACCTGCTGTTTTGAATGCAGATATTGTGTGTGTGGTTGGCTCTTCAAAGCCTGAATCACACTCTGTGTCTACCGGGAAGCGGTTATTAAAACCAGCTATTCCAAATGCAGTTTCACAACACATCTTTCCACCACAAGCCACGCTGATAGCCCTTACAGGGAAAGGCCAAGAAGAGGAAACTGTCACAAACACTTTACCCGGAACAACAACCATTAGAGACAAAGATCTAAGTGTTAAAAGGGCAGATGTAAATTGCTGTGTCATGAACACCGAGATGGCCACTGGAGAAAACCCATCAAAACCAAAACGCCCACCACTCATTCTTCAAAAGCCAAGAAAGAGCAACCAACAGTGGAAAAAAGCTGGTAGAAAGAAGTGGAAACGTAATTAAATTTCAATGTATATTTTTTTTAGATCACCACTAAAGTTTTGATTGAACATGTGACAAACTATGCAACATTATTTTAACTTTATCAGTTACACTTGTACAGTCTACTGTAATTCAATGCAACAGCTCTGCCATAAAATTGAACACTGTTTTTGCTGATATTGATGAAAATGTGTAAATTATATATATATATATATATATAAAAAATTATAGTATAAATATAAAATTTAATATATATATAGTTTATATATATAGATTTATATGATATATATTTAGTATAGATATATATATTGATTTTTTATTATATATATATATAATGATGATATATATATTAGAATTTTATTATATATATAGATATTTATTTATATATTATATATTTATTTTATATATAGATTTTTTTATATATATATATGTATATATATAGATATATATGTATTTGATATATATATATATATATATATATTATATTTATTTATATATATATATCTAATATATATATATATATATATATATATTTATATATATATAAATATATTTTATATATATATATATATATATATATATATATATATATAATATATATATATATATATATATATATATTAAACCAAGGTCATAGTTTTACTGGACTTAAATTATGTCTTTCTAACTTTTAGTCCTTTGCATTTACTTACAGGAAGGGAGATTATGATGCAGTCCAGTACAACAGAAAAACTATGACCTCAGTGCTAAAACATATAATTTAATTGGAAACTTTAAGACCTTAACCTGATACTATTACAAGCTGCCTTACCCCTTAACATAAGTTTAACCTAATTCCACAGTGAGAAAATTCTCAAAACCACAGCAATACAGGTTTCAATACAAAACATACAATACAGTAATACAAACAGAAAAATTACAAGAAGATACTATCAATGTAGCAATTAAAAATACTAATATGATAATTAAAAGTTGTATTAAGTTACATTAAATTGTGCAGGTGTAAATTGTACAGATATATAATAATGAATACCATCTTACAGTGTAATAATACTATCACATGAGGAAAGTACAGGGTGGGCCATTTATATGGATACACCTTAATAAAATGGGAATGGTTGGTGATATTAACGTCCTGTTTGTGGCACATTAGTATATGTGAGGGGGCAAACTTTTCAAGATGGGTGGTGACCATGGTGGCCATTTGGAAGTCGGCCATCTTGGATCCAACTTTTGTTTTTTCAATACGAAGAGGGTCATGTGACACATCAAACTTATTGGGAATTTCACAAGAAAAACAATGGTGTGCTTGGTTTTAACGTAACTTTATTCTTTCATGAGTTATTTACAAGTTTCTGACCACTTATAAAATGTGTTCAATGTGCTGCCCATTGTGATGGATTGTCAATGCAACCCTCTTCTCCCACTCTTCACACACTGATAGCAACACCACAGGAGAAATGCCAGCACAGGCTTCCAGTATCCGTAGTTTCAGGTGCTGCACATCTCGTATCTTCACACCATAGACAATTGCCTTCAGATGACCCCAAAGATAAAAGTCTAAGGGGGTCAGATCGGGAGACCTTGGGAGCCATTCAACTGGCCCACGACGACCAATCCACTTTTCAGGAAACTGGATTGGTCGTCGTGGGCCAGTTGAATGGCCCCCAAGGTCTCCCGAACACATTTTATAAGTGGTCAGAAACTTGTAAATAACTCATGAAAGAATAAAGTTACGTTAAAACCAAGCACACCATTGTTTTTCTTGTGAAATTCTCAATAAGTTTGATGTGTCACATGACCCTCTTCCTATTGAAAAAACAAAAGTTGGATCCAAGATGGCCGACTTCCAAATGGCCACCATGGTCACCACCCATCTTGAAAAGTTTGCCCCCTCACATATACTAATGTGCCACAAACAGGACGTTAATATCACCAACCATTCCCATTTTATTAAGGTGTATCCATATAAATGGCCCACCCTGTATATTGTTATTTATTTTCTTCCTGTGTATTTCCAGCATCCCTCCTGTTATTGGTGTCATTGACATTCATTGTTCCTGTGTTTACAATCACAGGTAGGTGCTAAAACAGTTCAAACTCCCTGTATTACTTTCTTGATTCCTGTTTAATTGTCTTGAATATAGGATCAACTTTTTAATAGTATACTTTGAGTACTGTTTATACCAACAATATACAGTATTTCTAAATTGTTGATATTTCCCTTATGTTACAGGTGCTAAACCTGCAGGAGACCAAAAGCGTAAGTTATTTTGTGAATCTGTTGATTGTGCCAAACTGCAGTGATTGTGTTAATATAAAAAATACAAACATTTTAAATCACCCTGGCTCTGAAATGTAAATTTGTTTCATTTGTCTGTTGTTCACTGATGTGTTTCCTCTGTTTTGACTGCAGTTCAGTGCCATACCTGCATGGATAAGAACAGATGCCCAGATCTAATGTCCATTTATGCATCTGATGACACTCTTGTCTACAACAGAAGCCTTGATCAACCATTGCCAGGGTGTTGTGCGTCCTTTTCATCTACTGCCAAGAGATGTGCTGTGTGCAACGTCCAGTCCAACATCACCATCATCTGCCCTGAGGCTATAAGGAAGTTTGACGTGGAAGCCAATGGAGTAACGATCTTAAACATCTCTCCTGGATGTATGAATATTATGAATTTAGTCAACATGAACCTCTGCAGTTTATGCAGAAAAGATGTCAGGATGTCCAAGTTACAACTGAACTATTTTTATATTGTCTTGTGCTCAGCTTGCTTTGTGGCTGATGACCAACTCTATAGTAACAGTCAAACAATCTATGCTACACTTATGCTTCTCCTCACACAATTTAATTTCCAACACGTGCTCATGAACAGTATTGAGTTAAACTGGAGCTCATCTATTTGTACACGCTGCAAATGTCACAGTACAGGTATTATTACACTGTTTATATGCAACTGTTTCCCTCTAACAGCTGCAGCCATTATTGAAATTGTGATAAAGTTTCAGGTGTGATACTATAAATAAAATTCAGCAGTATGAAAACTCAAGTGGTTCTGTGGAGCTCCTAATGGCATTTTCTTTCTTTCTCCTTAGGTGAAAAGCAGCTGCTCTGTAGCTGGGCACATGGTGGAGTGAGTCAGAGCAGTGGTATGTGTTTAACACAAACATTGACAACAATGGCTTTAAAATGTTGCTAAATGTTCTAGTAAATTTACTGCTTTAACTCAACATGACAGCAACTTGCTTCTCGTTTTGCAGTTCTGTTTGTGATCGCTGTTGCAGCTCTGGTGACATATTGTGTAAGTATAACTAAAGTGTTCACTGATCACACAATTCTCAAACTCAGATTTCTGTATGACTCACTGAAATCATTTTTTGGTCTCACATGTCCCCAAGTAAAACATTCAACACCATTACAATGATATTTTGGAAATACCAAGTCACATTTTACTATTTAGTTTTTATTCTTTCCTTTTAGCGACATCAGTAAAACAAGTATGAACCAATTATGTACAAAACAATTCATATTTACCTTACACATTTATCTTCTTTTTGAAACAGGGCTAAAAATGTCCACATTGAAGAACAGAAGACATCAAATACTTTCCATTCAATGATAAGCTAATGATGTTTGTAATGCTCTTCTGTTGCTTTAATTAAATGTTTTAAAAACCATTCGGTCATTATTTACAATCTATCAGGAAATTGTCTTTTTAGTAATAATCAGATGCTTAACTTAAGCAGATGAATTTATACCAAAGTATAAATGTGCATGTAAATGTTCTGCTACAGGCCTGTATTCAAATGTTTAATTTGTTACTAGTAATAGTACAAAAATAATCCACAATGCACCATTTAATAATAACATATGTGCATTATAATGACATAATAATTATATAATTATAATTATAATGGAACATTTTTTTCTTTCAAAATGTGTTTGAAATAAATTATAAGATTATAAAGTGCCAAAAAAATTGTTTTGTATTATTATTATATTAATATTGCCTCAAAATTGTTTTTAAGTTGTCTACAGTACAGGCCTAAGGGTTGGCATTAAATCCTAATGCTCAGGAGTAGGCCTAGGTATAGGGCCTTTGTTGTAACTTAACTTTCACCCTAACCAGATGTTTGTTGTGATGCTTAACCTGCCCTTAACCTTACAGGCTCACCTGTCAGTCACCTGGAGCTAATGTTTGTTATACTACGGCGCTCATAAGCTGTAGCAGGCCTGCTGCTGGGCAATAGTCAGTGGGAACATTTTAAAATTTCACCCCTGTAGGAAATGAGCCTGCACTGGGTTACTCATAACATACAAACACACTGATGCCCCCACAAATTGGTAGAACATTAACGGCTTGATATCGTTATCAGAGTCTGGGTCGTACCAAGTAGCGGGTAGGCGAAACACGGTTTGCCTGTTTCTGGGTCAAATTTCTAACTTGGTAAACAAACAAATATTTTGACAGTTAAACGCTTTATCATGTTAAATTCTTGTTATCGTCTCACCTAAAGGACCATGGCGTCAAATTAAACCACTCCTGATTAAAAAAAAAAAAAACAGGCCAGAACTAATTTAACACCCCTGCGTTTTGTGACTTGTCGGTGAGCTCTCACCTGTTGGCTGCGCGGCTGACGTGGGGCGTTCAGGTACACCCCTTGGTTACAACAGAGAAAGACACAAAATGGAGCTGAAACTCCCTGGTTAAAGGAAAACTACAGTTTGCGCAGAATTTATTATGCATAACCTGAAGTTTTTGGTTTTATGTTTGATTGCTTATTAACATCTACATCGAGTGAGACCCGAGTAAAGAGGATTAACATGATTTGGACGATAATAATCGCCGCCTTAATGGCAACAGGTAAGTTAACCTGTTGTTTTTTTCAGACAGGGTGGGCCCTTTTCCTTGAACAGCGCGTTGTTGTTTCTCTAGTCGTGTCTTTCCAAAGCCTGGCACATTTCTTTTTGTATTGTTGTAGTTCTCATTTGAGCGTTATTTACACCAGTGCCAACTAACTTTAGAGCTGTATTACATTGTAAAACCTTTTTTTTATCAATTACTAATTTCACAGCATGTCTCAACCCGTTACAAATAAAACGCCGTTTCTTTTTGTTGGTAGGTGTTTACCTAAAGGCTGACAGTAATTTTCGTTTACGAGTAACATGGTTAGACCTATGCTTTTGTAGTGCGCAAATGTTTGCATTTAATGTGCTAAACCGAAACTGTTGTGTTACATTGCACAGTTGTGTTATGCCAGCAGGGCCTGGTTAACGTACACATGGGCCCGTTTGAGTCACAACATATGACAATTGAAAGCGCCATTTCCCGTTCAGAAATGCAAATTACACTTCACGTTTCAAAGCGGTTTAAACGTGGAGCCGTAGAAACTCTCACTGCTGTTCTTCCAAACAAATGCTGGTTTTATATAGTAATGATGTAATCCATGCAAACGAATTTTTTACACAGCGTATGTAATTGTATGGTTATGCGAAGTGAAAGGCATTAACATGTCTTTGTTTCCACAGCGGTGTATTTAATCTAACTCAGTGCCATATTACAGTGATTTTATTTATCGATTTATTTTTATTGCAAAAATGTGAAAACAAATTTTCTTCGTTGTTCTTTTTTGGTTTTTACCAGGAAAAGGTCATGTAGACTGTCTAGAAATCCTGTTCTGTCATATGGTCCTTCTATTTAAGGACTTTAACTGACTCCTTCTATTTCAAGATTAGTGATGTGTGAAAAGTGAGACGGAAACACATTTAATTCAAAGCAAACATTGTCACTGCACCAAACGACTCAGCACCTTTAATAACATATGTTTGAAAACAATGTGTATTTGTCAGCAAATCCCATAAAAGGGACCAGAAGCACATGTCTTAAGTGCCAGAAGCACATGTCTTAAGTGGGTGACCAAAGTCTGGTATCAATTATCCGTCTTTCCTCAGACAGTCCAGTATGCATAGCTATCATAATTCAGTGGGCTGGAAAAGCAGAAGCCCAGCGGAAGTGACTCATTGTAACCACTCTCAGTGATACTAGCAGTGAATAAACATTGTCTGTCATGCACCACACCCTCATGGTATTGCAGACCATTAAGAAACTCATATTTACACAATATTGCAAAAAGTGATTAGCATTTTCCCAGTAAACATTATCACCATTATCTACTCCTCCATGTAAATGCCTTTATTTCTGATTTCTTTGCAGAGTCTGCCATGGCCATCTCTGTCCAATGCCCAAACAAGAGGTACATTGTCATCCTCTTTCAGCCCGTTACCCTCAGCTGTAACTACCAGACAACCGCCACTCAGCCTCCTGTTGTCACATGGAAGTACAAATCATACTGCCGGGACCCCATCCAGGCTGCACTGAATCCCAGTAGTGCAGAGAACATCCTGACTCAAAACAATCCAAACTTCAACCCCAACATCGAGTGTGCCGACAGCCAGAGGACGGTGCGCATAGTGGCCTCCAAGCAAGGCAATGCTGTTACACTTGGCACGGAGTACCAGGGTCGCAAGATCAGCATCATAAACAGTAAGTTCATCAAAACTTACTTCACTTACTTTTCTATTTAGATCTGCTTTTCTAATTGAATTAGCATGGAAATAAACCTTCACTAACTTTACATATAATCATGTTTTGTATTCATGCGGTTAAATACATGGAGTATTCAAAACAAACATAAAATGTGAATCCAGTGGATTTAGGTCAGGCCTTTGTGTGAGTAGCTGTTTACCCTGCTCATGTTGCCTTAAGCCAAACCCTGCTGTAAACCTGCGGAATGGATTTTTGTTTCTTGCCACATGGAATGGGGGAAATGAGAAAAGACAAAAGAAAGACCAAACTTAGTGGACTGGTTTACTCCAGATATAGACTGATACCAGCCTTTAAAACAATAGCCAGTTCAGTTGTTTGCAGTATATTCTGTGCTACTACCATGTATGTAAAACAACACTGCAGTTGACAATTTTGTGTTATTTCTTTTCTCAGTGTGTCACTTTTATGCAGTTGAGAAAATCCTCTTCTCTTGAGAGGGAGTTCACAGCTCACTGTTGCAGCTGGAGACCATAGTGGCCTTGAAAACTAGCAGTAAAAATGTTAATGTAAAAAAAAGGAAAATATACTTAGACTCCAAAAAAAAAAAATACATGAACTGTATCAAAAGATAAAACAGAAACTGGCAGGTTTGTGTCCTTTGGTCCATATTTAATTGTGGCAAGGCTTAGTTCAATGGACAGTCACCTCAGACTGCACTTCACATAGACATATACACAACACAGTGCAAGCCTTTTAATTATAACAGTCTGTTTGCTGTCCAACCCACATCATTCTGTTGCTCAGATCAAGATTGGCCAGATAAGCCTAGTTTTTGACAGGAACCTTATTGTCTTAGTTTTCTCTATACAAATGTGAGTATATGTTATTCATTTTAGGAAATAATGAAAACATTAATGCACAGTGCTTAATAAACTTAGTAGACAACCAGTCAGCTGGAAAACACAAATATTTTAGGAACCTCCCAAAAATTTTATTTTGAACAAGTTTTTATACCTGAATTTGAGCCAGCACATTGGATTTTTGTCAAAAGTTAAAGAATTAATCAAATGTAACATTTACCAATTAAAATGTATTTTTCCATTAAGGAATGCAAGTAAGTAACTGTAAGTGGACATCTGAATTAAAAAAACATAATGTGCTTTACAAATATTTCTGCCTTTCTTGTAATACTGTAAATTCCAAATCTATTGGATAACAACAACAACAACAATAATTACATTTTAGCCTACAAAATACTATTGTGACTAAACAGCTTGCACATAGTGCTGAGTTACCCATTACACAATCATAAAAAAGTATTTTGGTAATTAATACTGTTAGTTTAGGGCAGCTGTGGCACAAACTGTAAGTGTGTGGGCCAATGTCATTTTTCTGTGTTGGTACCACTGTGTAGTTGCATTACATTACAAGAATCTTCGTCATGCTTGAGTTTATCAAAATAAATGTTAGAAAAAAATATAGTCAAGTTAACCAATATAGTGCTGATAATCTGATTCTATAGTATGTAGTTGGAAACCAGCATACAATAGATGGTCTGTAGAAATATTTGCTGAGAAATATCAAATGTTTGAAATGTGGAAAAATACTGCAACCTAACACTGATTATTATAAATTATAATAATAATTATAATTATAAACAATAATAATGTGTATTTGTTTTTTGCGTCATAGATGCAGACCTAAATATTGCACAGACAGGCTGGGGAGACAGTGGTGTCTATGTCTGTTCTGTGATCTCATCCCAAGACCTTTCAGGGAATGGTGAAGACTACACCGAGCTGATTGTACTTGGTAAGTCATCTTCATTTGGCATTTATATTTACAATGTTGCGTGCATTTGCTTATACTGCTTCTTCTTTTTCTTGTATTGCTTCCCCTTTCTCCACCTTTATCATCCCACATATGTGATCACCCTTACAGTTCTACAGTTTTGAGATGAAGATAAACTTGGCCTGTCAGATTTTGCAGATGACTGGTGAGCTATGCTGTGGACAGATATACAGTCAAAGCAGAGGTTACTGGCCAGCAGCTCAGTTGTGTCCTTAATCATAAGCTGTAGGCAGTAAAATCAGACTGATACGAAGGGGCACTTTAAAGTAATTGTGGCTTTATCTTTCTTTCACAGAGAGAAAGTCAAATACTACTGACCTCCTGCCTGGCATTGACTTACTGGTTATGGAAGGTAGTACAAGCCCCTTGATGTAGCTCAGTCGTGTTTTACTCCCACAGCAGATGTGTTTTAGGGAGGATGGGGTTCAGTTGTAACATTTCTCTTACAACACTAGAGCTCCAGGGTTTTAGGTCATTCAGGCTGTGTTTTTTGAAATTCTTCAGAAATGGGTTGAATCAAAATTACACCCTAAAGCCAACATGATTCAACTTGAGAATAAGACTCTGTACTTAAGGTGTAAACATCCTGTTGTACTTTCATTGTGCAACTATATAAGAAGGTTTCTGCAGTGTTCTATTTGAGTTATGCTTCACTTCTCAACCTCACACTCTCGTTACCTGTCACCATTTCTCTTTCCTTTTAGTCCCCTGAGTGATTTTCACTGTGGCTGCCTGTATAGTGTTTTTTTCCAGTGCTTTACTAATGGAATTTGTCTTCAAGTTGATTTATTTAAATGTAGGCTATCTCCCCTCTGGTTGCTGTTTTTGTTTTTTGTTTCATGTTCTGCCTGAGCTGACTTGCCCAGTGAACTCATGCCTTGAGCACAAGGTTGAACCAGCTTTACCAGTTTGACAAAACTTTAAAAAATACATACCCAAATTCCCACTGTATCTAACATGTTTGTTGAGGTATCTATTCAATGAATCAACACTGTTTGCATTAATAAACAACAAGACAGAGGGTATATGATTAAACTGTGTGACTTAATAAGCCCACACTGAGTTGGTCAAGCCATAACCTTGTGCTACATTTCTTTCTAGTTGACTAGTTACATCTGCATTTACATATGACTGCCTACAGATTTTCTGCTCAGAAAGAAAAGCTAACTAGAATTCTGTTTTTTGTCCTCCAGATTACTAGAAAAGTCAAACAAACTATATCCTTTTTTTTTATGGTCTGTCAGCTAATAGAACTGGATGTGAATGCCCTTGTGGATGAATAATGTAACTCTTTTGTATAAATGTATGTGATCCCACACAGACTGGCTCCTGGTTGTTTTGGTGGTCGTGGGTTTCCTTTTGCTGTTGCTTCTGATTGGGATCTGCTGGTGCCAGTGCTGTCCACATACTTGCTGCTGCTACGTCAGCTGCCCCTGCTGCCCCAACCGCTGCTGCTGCCCACGAGCATGTAAGTACCAAATGAAAAGACCCTGTAATTGCACACAGGAACTGGGTGTAAACGTTTTCTATACTGTGTCTGCAGCACCTAGTAGCAAAAACTGCCAAGTATCAGAAGTTGGCACTGGATGTTTCTTCAAATTCAAATCCTACTTTTAATATCAGACTGTATTTTATGGCTGCTTGGATGAAAACAAACATTTGTGATTTTGGGTATGTATTGTGAAATAAAAAACGTATTTAATCACATGGAGCTTAAGATCTCTATAGTATGCAAACTTAATAATAGAAGATAAAAGATGCACAACACATGCATAAAGCATCAGAAACCATTATGCACAGCTCAAATGTCCAGAGGTGAAAGTTTAAATTCATCCTGTGGCATGAGATGTTTAAGTTCTGGGGTGTTTGCAATCCATTTATTTTATATGGTAAAAAGTATTGGAAAGCAGTTTTACCAAGTTCATTGATTAGTTGTGGGTTATCAAGCCAGTCTGAGGATCTGGTCTGATAAAAAGTAATTTTAAAATTGAACAGAAATGTATAAGCAAAGTTCAAAGTTGCTAATGAAGATCAGCCTGATTTTTCATATAGTACAGTTATGAAACAGTATTGTGTCATGGGAATGGTATAAACTGCATCACACTGTTTGAGCAGTGAACAGGAAATGTGAATATTCAGGCACAGACCTGATGGTTAATGTAATCACATAATAATGTTCCTATGTTAATTTCCTGACATTGGTGCTTATACAAATCTGGGTTGATAAAATTAAGATATTGTTGCACTAATAAATGTTCATAATATATTGAAAGTGTATTGTTTTGTAAAGTTACACACATTCCATCACAAGAAAAAATATTTTATTCTACAAAACGGTATTTATTTGTCAAAGCAATAGTTTTAATATTTCAGGACTGAAAAACATCAGATACTATTGATTTGCTTTCTTGTGAGTTAAGAGACCAGAGCCAGCAACCTCTTAGCTTAGCATGAAGACCAGAAAGCAAACTAGTTACTTTCTGCACAAAGGTCAACTAAATGTGTTTCATTATTTCAGTGTATGAAGCAGGAAAAGCAGTGAAGAAAGGTTTGCCCAGTCAATATGCCCCCACCCTGTATGCTCCCAGTATGTATGCTCAGCCAGCATACAGTGGCCCACTGATGAACCAGCCTGCTATGCCCCTGCTTCCTCTACCCAACGGAGCTGGACACATACCTCCCCAAAATGGTTACAGTCGTGATTTTGATGGTGCCAGCTCAGGTGAGAGTTACTTACTGTTGATGATTGTAGATAAGCTAATGAATAATTTCTGTAGGAGTTTGGGTATTCCCAGTAATTGTCAGAATTACATCATAAAATTACCAATCTGATCCATTTAATACTGAGCTTTTGTTGATTCCTTGGTTAAATCTCTGTGGCTTCTGTGTAGTTGGACAGGGCTCCCAGGTACCTTTGCTGCATGACCAGGATGGTGGAGATCACAGTAAGTAAAAGAACTGACAGTTGTGTAATACAGTTCTCACAATCTGCGATACAGTTGCTGTTAGACTGTCATGTTTTTGATGTGGTTTCTCAGCCACTCTCAGTCACTCGCAACCCATCTCACTAGTCTGAGATGGGTTGCACACAGTGCAGTGTGACAAACTTAGTTAAGTACTATGTTTACTGCCAGTTCACCACTGATTATGTGAAACATTTGCAGTTCCGTAGGCGTTGGAAAACCCCCCTCACTTATACCCCTCCCATAGGTTGTGTCATACTGTGTTACATCCAGCACGCTAACATTCCCTACAGCAGGCTATTTATTTATGTTATGGTTTATTAAAAAAAAAAGTTTTAGGTTAATATTCTCCATCTAATATCCCTATATGGCTGCTACTCATCAGGAAATTTTAGAAATGTCAATTATTAATTTGCTAATGTCACAAAAAAACACCCATTCATGCAGACGTGGTTTTCATCTGGCCCAAATGAGCGGTTAGGGACTCTGACTTAAAACATCCGTACATAGATAACTAACAGATAAAAATTCATAGATGTTCAGGGTAAGAATATGAAAAATCTTCTTGCATAATCAAAGTATTTTCATGAAGATTTAGAAGCTGGACTTGGACATTTTCTGTTCTTCTCTCTAGCTCGCAGTGGGTATCGTATCCAGGTGGACCCTGACGGGAACGCCACACGTGCCATTTACTATATGGAGAGAGAACTGGCCAAATTGGACCCGTCGAGACCTGCCAACTACAACCGCAGTGAGTGTTTATATGTATTGTTTATCTTAGTATGATTCATTTAATCACCCAGTTCTACTTTTAGCTTACCAGATCAATGGGGAATAAAGAGCTGCTACATTACCTAACATTGTTTTCCACACTTTGATATTTTATAGCCAAAAATATTTCTTTCCGCTTAAAGGAGCACACACTGGCAGAAGATGACCTAGATGACTAGGGGGGAATTCAAAGCAATTAGCTTAAGTGAAAACCTGACATGGGGTGAGGAGAATCTTTAACCACAGAGTCTTTTTACACTATTAGACATGGGACTTTTTGGACATGATGACAACAGTTGTCAGGCGGTCTTCTCTGAAAATGAAACAATATTAGTTTTGCTCTGCTTCACGTCAGGCACAGTGGACGTGATTTTTTTAATTTATTTTTTTCATCAAATCATCAGCATTGTTATTACTGGTTCTGACATTGTTACAATCAGAGAGCTCAAAATATATTTGATTTCGTCTTCTGCCAGCAGCACTTCAGATTCAATAAATTCATATAACAAACTATAGGAATCTATCACTTTATTATCCATTAAGAAAATTCAAGTTATTAAGGAATGAGTGGAAACTCAGGTTCTGTGGCTGCTGCTGTGGTTTAAATGATAAATGTGTAGTAATGCCACGCATTATTTATTGTTTGCCTTGCTACAGGATTTAAATGGCAGCTCATTGCTATATAGATTCTGCTGAAACTTCAAACTTTCCCTTGATGGTTGCAGGGTTTTTAAGTAGTCACCTATTTTGGTTGTTCTTCACTCAGCCACCATTTTATTTTTTTTCTGTCCCACTCAAACACTTCTTCTCTGGTTTTGTTCCCTCAGTGGATAATATGAGTGAAGTTAGTTCCCTTCACGATAGCTTGGAGCCTCGAGGTCGTGGAGGTCGTTCCCAGCCACCACCTTTGGCCACACTCTATGACCAGGATGAAGCCATGAGCACTATCAGCAGTGTTTCACAGCAAGGCCACCGTCGTGATAACTACCCACGCCACGGTGGAGGCAACATGGGCGATCGAGTACGTGCCCGTTCAATGGACAACCTTGACGACATTGGACGCCGCTATGGCCGAGACGACCACCCACCACACCGACGCCCAGATGAACCCAGAGGCAGGAGAGGGTGAGTCTCTCTATAACTGGTATTAGCGTATTCAGTAAATTTGTGTCAGCAAAGGTTCACAGCATTTTGAGAGGTCTGTTAGTGTAAAGAAGACATTTATACATTTACTGTATTTATTAACTTTCTCAGCAAAGGGAAATGAAATCCAATTATTCCTCTGGTTAGAAAGAAAATATAGATATAAGGTCTGGTTAGAAACAGAGAAGTGAAGTTAAAGGAGCATGCACTGTTTTGTGCTTTCTGAACCCTAATAATGTGCTTTCAGTGTTGGGTTTTACTGTGTTTATGTTTCAGCAGTATTTTTCTGAGTCACTGGCCAAACTGTTTCCAAAGTATGTTTGCTAGCACCAAATAATTTAACTTCCTTAGAGCTGTAATTTTGGCTTAGCTTTTTAAAGTATATTCTGTGTTGTCTGTAAAGGTAATGTGAATATAATGTTTGTCAAGTGTCTCACTCATTTTTAAATTAATAAATATCAAAATCATTGCCTTAAAGTCTTGTACTTTGTTCAGCAGTGAATCTAAATTCTTCTGTCTCATTAGCTCCGATGATGAGTGGAGCAGCAGTGCCCGTAGCGGCTATGATCGCGATTTTGACGACCGTCGCCGTCGTGACTATTCCCCTGATGATCGGCGGAGAGGAGAGGGAGATTCCTATGGCGGCCTTCCAGGTCGCCGTAGCCGCAGCCGTGATGATCTGATGGACCTGGAGCGGGATCGTCGACCTGGCGGCGGTGCCAAGGGCGGGCGAGTTGATTATGATGACAGCTTCCTACGTGAGGCCATGGAGAGGAAGAAGATGGGCGAGCAACAGAGGGCGCGAAGCCGGGAGCACTTAGACAGTGAGAGTGATCGTTCAGACTGGGGGAGGGGACCTCGTGGGCCCCCACCGCTTCCTCTGAACCCACCTTCTGGGCTTCCTGGCCGCCGTGATGACTATCCACCCCCTCCACCACCAGCTTACAGTGAAGATGAAAGTCTGCCTTCTTCAAAGAAAAGCAATCTCCGTAAGGTTAGTCAGAGAAAAACTCTTTCCATCATGATGTAATTCAAGAGCAATTAACAATTTCAGTGTTTGTCTTGGGGAAATTTTAGATATTTTCCACATCTTTATTTTTTTTTTTAAAGTAGAATGAATGAACTTGGAACAGAATGCCACAGGGTTCAGAAAGTATTGAGAGGTGACTAACGTTGGTTTTTGGTTTTCTATGGGATATGATGACAATAAGAAAACTGGAGTATTGCAACTTTATCAATAGGGTTTGATTAGAGTATCTAAAATATGAGTAAATTAAAATTTATTTGAAATAAGTGGACATCATTTTTCTTGTCTTACAGAATGGAGCTGTGAGTCGGGAGAGCCTGGTCGTGTAACCATGATGTGACAAGCCGGTCCAAAAATGCAGCTGTGATCCATCTGAAAAAGGACAGTTGATTTTCTCATACTGTAAATAATTTGTTGCACTGCTAATTTGCTGTGCTGATATATATAGCGTATACAGTAAACTTATCACAAATTGGAAGTGTATGTATACTTTTCTAACAGGGAAGAGGTGCACAGATGAGATGCTATGTGCCTTTTCATGTTTAAAAGATTATGGCTGCCACAAGTGCCTTAGAGTGTACAGAATTTTACTTGTAGGTGTGAAAGTCAAGTTGATAGTTCTCTCTCTTCATCTTGACATGTAAAAATGCGTAAACTAATTTGAATTCAGTGCTGACAGTGCTTTTGACATTTACACACTCAGTTTTACAAAGCTGTTCTCAATAGGATTGTAGTTTTGTTTGGTTTATGGGTTTGTGGTTTTTTGGATTTTTACTTGTCAGAGAACGTTTTTGAGCGTGCTCTCAGAGTATTGAGAAACTTGGTGAACAAAATATTTTCACTTAAAATGTGTTTGTGAGTAGTTACATTTTATGTTATTCTTTTTATTTTTCAAAAAACCTTTTAGCCAACACTGTATTTTGCAGCTGACCAGTAAAATGCTCTTAATGCAAATGTTTCTGATGTGATGAAATCTAATTTTACAATAAACGTCTCTTGTCAGGCCACTGAATGTGACTTACAGAGTTTTACCACTAGATGACACCGTGATTTCGGTCTGCAATTCTCGGGTACAGTTACAGTGTTCTTTGGTTAGTATATCTGATGATGGTACATACCTTCCATGGTATATATACACACCACTGTTTCTGGAAAACCAAAGCAAATTTTTTGTATTGATTATTTACACATGGATGAAGTTTATTACTGGGAGTTCAGCAGTAACTCTGTTTTAGTCTGTTGCCAGAGCCTTGATTAAAAATCATAAATGATTCAGCAGTTCCTATTTGATTAAAAGTTGCAAGCCTTCTCTTTGTCTTCAGACTTGGCACTAAGGGAACCTCAGTACAATGTAATGAAATCCATGTCATAAAGTATCTACGAAAAGAGAAGTTACTTCAACACAATATCTTTTAATATCAAAAAATACAGCTAATTTAATTAGTGCCTCTCTGACATTCTCAACATAAACAGAAATTTTAACTTTACAAAGGTTGGATTTCTTGCGGAATTGTACTATATCTTCTTGTACTATAAGTGTTTTACATAGTATGTTACAGTAGGTCTAGTACTGACTTGTACATTTGCAGGTATTCTGAGTATGTAACATATAGTTAACACTTTACAGAAAGGGCATGTGAATGAGTTTACTATAATTTATGTATTTTCACCATGAAGTATTACCAACATACCTAATTAATAAGAAGCAGAATGTTAAACGTCAGTGTGTTCAGTGTCTGTCAAGAGGCTCACACTGTCAAACTGTTGTAATAAAAATATAAAAGTATTTTTACAAGATGCTGAATAATATAAAATGGTACTGTATTATTTTGGAGCTCCTGCTGCTATCTGTTTCAGGTGAGCTGTTTTCTGTGTGAGTCTGCTTCATGGAGACTGTCATCTCTTCACACTGAGCACTGGTCTGCTGTACATCAATCAACACCTCTGAGTTTCTGCTCTGAAAGGACCATTGCAGCGAATAAGGTGTGTGTTACTCACATTCCTACAATAGTTACATGAATATGGCACAAGTGAAGTTATGTTGCCGTCTGTGTCCCCATATTGTCCTGATGATTCAGACACAAAACAATAAGATGTTGCATTTTGTACGGTTGTGCTGAAATGGCAACTTCAAACCCAGAAGTTCAACTCTTTGTAGAATAGTTTGCTGACCTTGTTATCTTAATGCAAAAATGTAACATCTTTGAGTGCTTTGTTTAGGTGCTTTGTGTACTAATCAGGTAAAAAGCATAAAATGTTCAAGGGGGCAAGAAATGTTTCTTATTAATGAGGTAGTGCAGGATTTGAGCGAAAATGAATTACAGTGAAATTGTTCTTTTACACATAGAACTGAGCCAAATTGAGCCAGTAGTTCATTATCATTTGCAAGATGAAGATTCTCTTCAATAAGCTGCTTCAGCATTAATGTTCAGTGGCCAACAGATCAGACTAACTGCTGAGCAGCTCCCAGGTGTGAATGTGTAATTGAATAGTTATTGGATTTTTATGGGCCATTGTTTAATCCCATGAGAGACTCCTTATGGTCCTCAAGCCTTTTAAGGGTCCAAATACCAGCATCCTCAAGTGCACTATACTGAACTAGTGTTTATAGTCTCATAGGCCAGATTTAAATCCTGGTTCTTGGCGTCTTGATGTTTTCTCGTCCAGTCTGGGATTATTACACATTCAGTGTTACTCCAAATAAAGTGGTGGAGAAAATCTGGCTAAACTGTTGGCTTGTTTAGAAACTGTCTAATAGTCTGATCCTGTCTCTTGCTTAGATGGACTGTGTTGTAACACTATGTTATCCCTGAAGGGCGGCGAGGGCAGTGTTATCATGGTGTCAGAAATGATGGCCAAACTACAAAAATAAGACTTACATTGTAAAAAAAGAAGAAAAGTGACTTATCGCTCCTTCAAAAAAAAAAAAAAAAAATTTGTGAAAGTTAAACCTGATAGCTGGTTAAAAGGGTAGCCCCCCAACAGTCACAGGTTGTGTTTACCAAAGATCCAATCTGCTGAGAGAGAGTGAGAGAGAAGAGGAGGGAGGAGGTAGGAGCGAGAGCGAGAGCGGTAGAGAAAGCAAATGCTGAAGGAGAGAAGACAACTGAGCTCCTCACTGGCAGATAAGGTAAGAGCTCTGCGGCTCTCTAATCTACAAATAGCATTCATTACTTTTAGATTTTATGAGAAAATCCTCAGCACCCTGCTTGGTTTTTGCTTTGCACGAAGTCAGAAATAATTTTATTTCTTTTTATGTTTTTGGTGACAAATTTTCACTTTAAAATCCTTTGGACCAAAACAGCAATGAGTTTACGATTGTGATCACTTTATTGGCAGCACCAGATGAGCAGTTACATAGCTCGCAGCAGTCTATTAGCTCTATCTAAGCTTTAGCTCTATCTACATGTGATGCTACCACACACTTTAATGGATTCCAGCTGAGAATGATGCACAGAAAAATCAGTATTGGGTTTTCTGCTCTGTTTTACAACTATGCATTATGTATTCATCTGAGAATGTACTGAAAGATTGGAGACAAGTGATAAAAGAGTCGTCAGTATGTTGACTGATTAAAAACATTAGGTTTAATGGCATTCTTGACAGTTTGTCATCTAATTAATATGTTCAGCATTTTTGTAATCAGAGCCATGTTAACTGTGATTGATCTCTTAGCAGAATGGAGTGTTTGTCTTATCCATGCACAGGATTATCACCCATTAGACAAATACTGTTAATACTGCTTCCAGGATGTTGTATATATAGAATGGAGGAATATAGTAGATTTACATTATGCTAAATCGGGATTAAAAAAAAATTATATGACTGTGTACATATGTAAAGAAAAAAAAAAAAAAAAAAAAACAGTCCAGAAGGACTTTGAGTAATTTCCAGGTGCTGCCAGACAGACAGGACAACCGTCCTTGATAGGACCTGCAAAGAAGATTGCACAAACACAGAAGGTGTAAACCCAAGCACATCTTCCACACTTCTAGGACAGAAATCAAGTACACAGAAGGAAAAATCCAGAATATTTGGAATTAGGCACTGATATGTAGGTGAGAGAGAGGTCCCAGGATGAGAGTCCAGCACAGAGAGCCTGAGTGAACAGGGAGGAGAAAATAGAGAAATCCACATCTTGGATGTGCATGTGCTTGAGGGACACAGAAAAACAAACAAAGGGTTATAGAGATATGGTTACAGCGCAACATAGACTATACTGTACATTCACTGAGACTGAGAAGTAACTTTAGTGTACAACACAGAAGCAACCATTGGAACAGTGATATTTCAGAGACTGTTGTTGCATTTTTTTCTTCTCGGGAAAAAAAAGGTAATTTTTAATCTCACTTTCTATAATGGAAAACAGAGAAAGGGTTGAAAATGGTCTTATTGTAATGAGGCCTGACACAAAATGACCTTCATATTGCAAACCCAAGCCACATAACAGTTGGAGCCCCGTATGTGAACTGAAGCCAAGTAGGACAAATTTGGGATTATTTGGACCTTTGGGAATAAAAATCCCATTTGACATGGCGACTGCAGCAGGTTGGGGCTGTGGATATAAAGTCCCAAATGTGGTCAATAAGCTCAAATTTGGATATTTTGAGAGATTTTAGATTTTACCCCAATACCTTGGCATACAGGCGCAAATAGTCTTTGTTTTTATATGCTCTCATAATGCTGTTTGCACCAAATTTGAAATTCATTGAACATAATAATGAATTATGGTACGGTTTTCTTTATGATTGGGAAGAAATTGTAAATTAAGTGTGTAGGGTCTCTAAATGAATCCAGTCCCAGTCAGTCTCCCTCTGAGTGGGATTTCTGAAAGGACTCAACTTAAATATAAGTGAGTACTTTGGAATTTACCCTGGAACCTTAACTTTTAAATTAAAATATTTTCCTCTTCTTCCAGCAAAATGAGAAAACCTGTGCTGAGCCTGCCTGAGTAGCGTTTACATTGCTTCTGATAGTAATCTGTTTTCATCTATTTTTGAACATCCGATAAAAGTTTTCAAGACAAAGTTTTCCATATCTAAACACTGTTCTCATTTCATTTTTTCTGATAGGAATAAGTGCAACAGATAAATATCCAAAGTATAAAATGATTTAGGTAGGTGATTTAGCTTTTCTCCAACTTTTCATCTGTTTGCAAATGACAGACATTCACTGCCGCTGTCCAGTAAAGTGGCGAGAGGGACAATGGATCCATTTTCACTCTGTTGTTCTGTCACCCGTCTCTGTCCAGCACAGTCCCAACACACACAGCTACACACCCTCTCCCCACACAAACCTCCACAACTACGCCATCGTACTGTAAAAGCATGATATTGTGTGTTTGTGCATGCTTGTGTGTGTTGGTATGTGTACACACTGTAGAGTCTTGTGCGTATTAACTATGTATATATAATAGTTTGCAACACAGAGTGTGTGTATGTTTATTAGAAGGTTGAGCGATAACACAGAGCCCAGTGTCCCCAGAAACTCCCCAGAAAATTGTCCTCTAGCTGGAGAAAAAGCTGCTTAACAATGCATTTTTAAGAAATTTCAGGGTGGTTTTAAAGACCCTGCACACAGCCTTTTAAACGATTTTATTAGCTTTAATAGTAGGCTCATTAGGCTCATTTTCTCACCTTATTGAGCCAAACCAGATTGTGATCATGGTTAAAAGAAATCAAACTCACTGTTAATGGGAGACAGGATGATAATTAGCTTCTTTTGTGTTAAACCCCAATACTGTTCTGCAGGACTGTAAAGGCCAGGGCATGCTTGAAATGAACAGATTCACACTACTGTAGGCAGTCTGTCCATGTCTGAGGGCAAAAGTGCTTCTAGCGGACAGTTTTTCTATGGAGGATGTCTAATAGAAGTATTGTTTTAGAGCCATTCACCGTAAATTAAAGTTTAAGGTCAGGAAGGATGTTTTTAATTGAGTAAATAGTTTAAATGGATTTAATAAGAGCAGTTTGCTCCATATGGGAACCATTATTTCTAGCTTCAACCATGCTTGCATCAAAAACGCTCACAAACTCAGTGTGACTGGTCAGACTTGCTAAAAGCCACAAGAGTTCCAGCTCCAAGAGAAAGGTCGAACAAGAGACAGAGACAAATGAGCAAGGCAGGAGAAAAGGGAATTGTTGTGATTAAAAGACAATTATCTGTGCACATCGACTTCCCAGTGTTGTGCGGTGTCAGGCTCGAGCTGAGCTGTTCTGTCCCAGAAGGCCTCAGGAGACAATGGCTACTGTGTCAGGAGCAGGGAGGGGGTGTTTTAACCAGTCGTGGAGTTTCATGCACCATGTAACTGTGTGAACACTGCTAATGCTACACTGAGACTCAATAATTATTGTTTTTTTAATTAATGCAAATAGCAAGAGGTTGATGGGTGTATAGACAGATTTCCCAATTTGATGTGCAACTGCCTAAAAAACAAAGTGGTGACACTTTAGGCAAACCTTACAAGCAGAAAAATGACAGCACCATAATTCACATGAAGTTGCCCAGATTAACTTTAGATTTTGATTGCTTGTTGAATCTGTCTTAAAATAGAGGGAGGGCTGAAAGATTACAGAGTGGAACTATTACACTGGCTGTAGAAAAAGAAAGCAGAATTCATGTGTTTAAAAGCAGCTCAAGAGTGACCTCAGCTCACTGTGTGGTTCATTCAAAGGACATTAAGGAGGAGTCTGTAGTGTCTTTGGTCACAGAGGGACTTGAGATGTTCCTCATACACAAGTGTTATGTGCCAGCCCAGTATTTCAGTAATGTTAGTGCTAATATCAAGTGTATCATTAAGAAGAAGCAGTTATTTTACTCTAATTCAGTCTTAAGTACTTATTTGTAGTAATTCTGACTAATTTCAACTAATCTAAACAATGAGTGTTTATTCTAAGACATAAGGCAAGTGCTTAATGAAACTGATACATGATGTTCATTGCAGCATGTAATAGCCAAACATCTTCAGTTAGCTGATAACTACATCCAACAACAACATCATCAAGTTGCATTATCACTAATACAGCATTCACATCCTATTTGTAAACACTGTTCACGTCTTCATCTAAGGTGTGATTTTGAGGGATGTTTTAATCCACCATTGTAATAAAACCTAGATGTAATATATACAGTTAGTTGTATTGTCAGTGTACGTGGCCTCTGTAGTCATACATCAGTCATACATGAATTGTTTGAGGATATGAGGCAGTGTAAGTGCAGGGGATCCTTTCCCTTGTACTGGGCCGACCCTTTCTTATCATTCTTCTCACTACCTTTCAATCTCACTTCCTGCCTTCTTTACATTGACCTCAAAAACAAACAAAATGAAAAGTGTGAATGGGCACTCCATCAATCCAAAATGACCAAATTTGCTCTGTTCAATCTGGTGCAAACCAACCGGCCGTGCTGGATGGAAAGGCCTTAGAGCTCAAAGCCTCACCCACATTTGTTGGGGCAAGGGGGAACAGTGTGGGCCTTTGTGACCCCATGTGTATTTATGAATGGCTGAGCCTTGGGGTGAACAATGCTGCTACACTGAAGAACTGATTTTCATATGGGAGGGGTGATGGTGGAGGCAGTGGGGAGGGCAGTTTATTCCCCACTGTTGGGGCATGGTACAGAGAGTGGCGAGAGATCTTGCTGGCGACTGGCTGGGGTGACGCTCTTGCATGTGAATGTCAGAGGGAAGGCTGCTGGCAGTGTTTGCACAGGAGCTGCTGAATGCTTGGAGATTGGCCTCAGTTGCATACACAGGTGAGGGGCAGCAGTTTTTGTCTGATTTAGATTTTTTATGCTACTTGGAGTTTGTGGATTTGAGTGATTTGTGCAGTTAAGGGAGGACTAATTGAGGAACCAATCTAACTGGAAAGCCATGATGACATTATGTAAATTTCAGTGGTGGGTGTTAAGGATCTATCTACTCTGTTATTTTTGTTCTTTAAGGTCAAACACCCACAGGCAGGGTTAGTGGGTGCGCTTCATTGTGTGAGCCTTCACAGATGAGTTGATAAGTGAGTGAATGTGTGAAAAGACTGAGAGTTGGATGAGCCACAAGTTGCACTGAGGTAGGTAATGAATAACTGTATGAGAGAACATGTTTGTGATGGTGTGTAATTTACACACATGAGTGAGTGTGTGAGTTGTTTGATGTTAATGGGAGCTGCTAAAAGCCCAGCCAATTATTACTGGACAGATTTCACTGCCTGTGCCACTAGTGTTGAGCCATTCCTCTAATTGCCAGAGCGTGTTACCACATCCAAACACACGTCTGATGCCAGGTAGAAGAGCCTCCGATTACACAGCCAATTAAAACAGTACTACAAGTTATTTAACAGTGGTCTGCATTATTAAGTCTATTGAAAGATATGTTTTCTTTGACACTGTCTGGAGCCTGAAGACGTTTTACTAAAAAAGTAGAAATGCCCATGTTTATTTCAGTGTGTTAAAAGAGAGGAGAAGACTTCATAAAAGTCATATTGGCAGTGGGGCAGTTAGGAGCAGTGTAACTTTAGTCTCTAATTATAGCCCAATTTGTGAGTTTTAAACAAGATCACGGTGCCAAAAAGTCATAATCCTTTCAGTTTATAAAAAAACTCATCAGTGGTGTCACACTTGAGCTTCAGATTTGACCTTCTTACTGTAGGTTTCCCTTTATATCAATTAGTGTGTTAATCGACCAGTGTAGCAAATTTATCTGTCCAGTGTAAGATTTAAGGCACTTTTTTACACTGCAATTTAAGCTTTGAGATTCATCATATAATATAGATACATTTCATTTAAAACCATAGGTCCAAGAATGATGGTGCCACCCATTAGATATTTTTTTCTAGTGCAAAGAGAAATATCTGAGCAGTGGCATGGAAGGACAGAGACTGGAATATTTATACTCACTCTTGATTTTATTTTTATTTTATTTTTCTTTGTGGCTGAACAGGTGACAACTCTGTTTGTCGCCCCCTTTTGTTCAGAGCGGAAGGGAGAGCACTCTAATGAGTGAGAAACCCTGTGGTTCACCATCTGCCCACTGGGCTGGGGATTGCCAGAGTCACTGGGTTTGCCAAGTGGAAACTATCAGAGTAAGCTATTAATGCTGCTAGTCTCTTCTAACAATTCAAACTATTTTTTAAGAAAACATAAGTTATAGCTGTAAATCTTTTTTGGAGATGGTTAAAATCTATGATTATTTGAAGCCCAAGCCAAATGAAAAATGTTGAATTCTAAATGGTTAAAGTGGAAAATATATATTCTATGTATGAGTGGTGTAGGTAGAGCCACAGAGCCATGGCAATACCAAGAAATCTTTCATGAAGTATAGTTTATGGTTTCTCCCTTTCTGATATAGAAAAAAAAGAATAAAACAAGTCATTTCATTGAAAGACCTATAGTAAGATAACATAAACATGGAATAGTAAGTTCAAAAACAGATGCATTTTATAGATAAAAGGCACCGTTTAACACAATATTACAATATACATTATGTGCAAAATAAGATGAATACAGGTACATACATTTCAGAGTATTAACTGTAGATGGCAAGATGCAACCTCAAAGTCCAGACTCTGTGGCATACCTTGGACAGACTGAGTAACTGATATTGGCATATCTTCATGTTTATGTTTGTATCTTGTGTGTGTGTGCGTGTGTGTGTGTGTGTGTGGCACGCTGGACTCATCACAGCTCAGCACACGATGTGTGGGAGGGGCTGCAGTCATGTTTTAAGACCATCTGCTCCTCTGAGTATTTTAGTGGGGGCCTTAGCTTGTGGTGGAATAACGCACGTCACAGGCAAACAGCAAAGCACAAGCTGTGAGCGGGCCTGTTCCGGAAAAAATTCCTCCAGTTTCTTCCTTGCACAATAGGCAGTGTTCTGCATACAAGGTTCCCATTCTTTTTCCCTCCATCCAAGAGCCACGGTGAATCTCTCGTGCAAAGGCTGCAGAAGATATTCACAATGAAAATGTTCTTCTTGGTACAGTTGATTGTTTGTGTGAGCCTTTTGGTTTCTGTGAGCAATTTCAATAATGTAAAATGAGTCATAAAAGGTGTCATGGCCTAATTTGCCAGAGCTGATTGTTCAGATAGTATCTACATCCCTGAAGCGTGATGTGGAATAAGGGATTATTTTCGATTATCTTAGAAGACCAGGATATTAGAAGAGAGATCTGCACAAGGTATCACAAAGATGAGATGAAGATAAACACACACTGATGTACTTTTAGATTACATTTTAAACCAGTCTGAACTGAGTGAGGCATTGTCTTTTGGCTTATTGTAGTTTTTTCTTTTGTTTACATGTTTTACTTTCATGTTCTCTGTAAAGTCTTTTTTGCTTCTTTCTCTTTGATAAAATCCCACAGAAACAATTACAGTATCATTTTGCTTTAATTGTACACATCCTGTATATACAATGACTCTACTTGCAGCAGGACAGTAGAGCAGAGTGAGATTACAACCAGCACAGAGGGGATGCAGAGGAAGGTCACATAGCTGCACACCCCACACTGAGCAGTGTCCTGGCATGCTTTATGCTCCACGTGTGTGTAGGGGGGGTATGGCATGCAACGTATTTCTTTGTACATGGCTCCAGACTGTCAGTGCTGCATTCTCGTCTTCAACTTGTCTCCAGACTGTTTACGGAGGAATTCCCTTGAGGCTATTCATGGCCTTCACTTGGCCAGTGGCCTAGCAGCTTTTGGAGACAGTGACTCACCCTAGATGTAACAATGAGGGTGGGGAAAAGTTCCACTTCAATACACAAGTTACCTTTGTTACTTTACTTTTATAAACTAAGTGGACCTGTGAGTGGATCCATGCTCATTCTGTCTGCCTACTGACATTCCTCAGAAGTGAATTTATTAGATCTGCATACGGTTGGAAACATTGATTATGCCCTGAAGGATTTTTTTTTTCATTTCTGAAATTCAGAATTTTTCTAGACATGACATCAGATTCAAACACTGAGTCTGATTGTGGGCTCTTTCAGGCCATGGTTTGAAACAGATGAACCGTTCAAAGATTAAAAGATGTATCGAACAAATGTGAATCTGTCATTTAACCATATCCATCCTCCTACACTTCATATGTTGCTGTAATGCAGCCATGCTGTAATGCAGCACTACCCAGAGTGAAACTGAGTCATCATTTCTTCACAGTACACCACCAACATGAAAAAGTTCCACTAATGTCAACATGTTTTGCTTTGGCCTCACAGGGAAGTATGACCAAGACTCAGAGTTTCAAACACTGAGACACTTGGAACAACTCAGAGATTTGGTAGAACAGAGGAAAGGAATGCTGTGTGGGCCAAAGAGCACCTCCAGAAATGCCTGAACACATATTCAAAGCTGCCCACGACACATGTAAACTAGAGCTCACACAGTCTCCCACTCTTCCCCTTCTCATTTTCTCCTTTTAACATCTTTCTTTTATCACCCTTTTATGTTCTTTCCCACAGTAGCTGGGATTCAGAGCAAGACGATCAACTCAGGGAGAATCAAATAAAAGGGGAGAAGAAGTCAGGACTAAGAAGGAGCAGGAGCCTGGTGCTGATGCTGGTATGAGGCAAGTGTTTTGTTTGCATGTCGCGTGTGTAATTGTGCACACTTATGCTCTGTGCTCTGTGCCAGCCGTTTGTCTGCCCTATCAATGAGTTCCTTGTTGTTGGGGTTGGTGGTGGTGTCAGTGGCCCTGCCTGGCTGCTCGGCTCCGTTCTCTCCTGCCGTTGCTGATGCATGGCCTCTCTGCATTGACACAGTTGCCGGCTCTTGGCCTTTTGTTGCAATGCAGATGTTGGAGCTTGACGTAACACTTGAGAAAAGCTAGGACAATCATTGTCAACAGTGTAGCGTTATTGGCCAAGACGTCTAGAAATTTGACCCCTTCCAATTTGAGACATTTATTGGTAAGGTGATTATAAATTGATATTTTTACAGTCACAACGTAGACAATTAAATGGCAATTTGAAATGGTTAGCTGCACTGATGAATAAACAGAATTATCATTCAAGCCTACACTTCCACTCAGGTTTGTGTTGTTTTAGTTCAGTGTTTAGTTTGCACTGTAGCTTTACTGTTTCATCTGATATACACCACTCTGTGATGTTTTTGGCCACAGCAGGCAGAAAGAAATCCCCTAAAACCCACTGTACGCTACCTGTTCACCAAAATAGGAATAACAAGATTAGCAACAAGCTGGTGAGCAAAATGAAGCAATAAAATGACCAAATGACTTTTTTTCAGGAACTGGTAGAGACCAAAAAAAAGTTCAAAGAGAGAGAACATCAGATTTACATGCACCAGCTAAAAATAGTGACATTGTGCTTGCAGTTTCTTTCTATTTTCCACAAAAAATAAACATGGAATGGAAATGGAAAGTAGAAGACAACTATTAGGCAAGTGGACTTTAAATGCATTGTGCAACATGTAGGCCTGAGGAACATGACTATGTGATGAACAACATGACAGATCCATGGCCTCTTGCAGTGGCAAACCAACAGAATTTTTCACTTCTTTCCATCAACAGGGCTAATATTGGATTCTCTGGGGGATGTTGGGATGTGTTAATCACCAAGCTCTAAAGCACGATTCACTCTTAGGCCTGCCATCTGCACACACCGGCTGCTGCAGCATGAGGCTAAATCCTCTGCTTCTACTTCTGCATCCTTTATTCCACAACCATTTCAAAGTACCAGGCATCATGATATTAGCAGACATTTTATGACAGTTGCACATTTATTTTAGAAAAAGAGAATGGAAATAAATACAAGCCAGTTATTGTAGTGAAAATGTATTATAAAGTAAATACTGGATGGCATTACATTGTACTGATGAGTGTAAATGGGAATTTTAGTATTTTATGGTCTTGCATTATTCTACCATGATGCCAACTGTGAACTACTTCTCAGTGTTGAGAAAACATTATAGTAATATCAAGTGATTAAAACAGCAGCTTTGTCATCACCTTAAAGAAGTGTAATATACACACTATGGCAAAAAATGTCATGAAAAATCCACGGACCATTGTAAATTAAAAATGCTAAAAGTGACAGTGCTAGTGTGTTACATTTAGAGAAGAAGATCATTTGGCGATAATCTGATTCAGCTCAAAAAATGATTTAATCAAGCATACCTAACGCATTTTAATTCTTATGATTGTTTTAAACACACTTTGGCTGATATTATGATTGTACTTTTAAGTGAAAGGAAAAGATGTTAATGTGTTGAGTGTAGCTAACAATTGTAGATGTTAATGTAATTTCATTTGAACATTTCATTTCTAGCTACAGTATGATAGTATTTGTCATTCTTCTTTTTGCATTGATATGTTTTTTTTTGTTTGTTTTATTACAGTTTGATTGCAAATTTAACATATCAGTATTTCTGGATTTGGATTTAAGACCCAATAGCAGAAGAGAAGTCAACCTCACTGTCCCCCTCTCTCAGCTTTGGTATAAATTCCAGCACAAGTCCAAATCTTCCAGCCCTGTTTTACAGAGCCTGTCACCTTAGTGGTCATGGCCATATCTTTACCTTTATTCCCATTTTTTCCCCAAAGACACAGCAGTTCCTGTTCACTGAGAGGCTGATATTTTTCTACATAGACTAAAGATGAGCTCTGGACATTACAGTTTTATAGTAACTGAGGGTTGTGTTAACAACAGTACAGTACTGACTTAAATATGTATTTAGATTTCAATTTGAGACTTGTCTTCCAGACTATAAGAGAAGACATTTTGAAGGGAAATAAACAATCCAGATACAAAGCAATCAGATCTGTAATACGATTTCTGACATTTCAGTGCTGCCATGAGACTGACTAGTTAATGTTCCTTTGTGGAGCCAATGTGCTCAATTTATTTAATAAGTGAAATATGCATTGGCATGCAGTTTGCTTACATGTTATCATCACTGAATATTGATCTTGGTCCCCCTGATTTGCTTTCTGTACCGCACAGATACTTCCAGTAATCTAATGAGTACAAGATGTGCAGTGATGAGTGATGAGGTTGGCTTTGTGTTCGTGCTCAGCTAACAGTGAGAGTTATTCAGTAGATGTGCGATTACGTATGGCGACCATAATGAGTGACTCTACTGATGGAGAACAAACAGGTGCTGACTGACGATGAGTTTGTGATTTACTATGGCTCTGTGTGAGTGAGGGCACTGTCAACGATGTCATTGCTTGATGATGTTGATGTCACTAGTTTGTGCTTATTTTACAGAGAAGAAGGCTATAAGGCTGCTGGGGTGTGAGTGAGCACCCTCTAGTGGAGCTGCTGAGCTGCAGAGCTTCTGTGTCTTTCTAACCATCAGCATTTCAAGGTGAAAGTCACAGTTTAAAAGTCTTTTCAAAGTTTTTAATGTGTAGTTAGGAGACACAAGGACAACCACCAGGAATCAGGAGCACAGGAGACGCAGTAGGGAATTCCGATATTTATTCAGGACTTAGAGACTTCATCAACAAGACACTTGTATCAGAAGGTGCCAAGAACAAAAACACAAATCCCATCTTTTATACAGGAGAATGAAAAACTATTTAATACACTGATACTAGTTACCCAGTTAAGTTAGAAGCTAGAATGAAGAGCATAACCCGCCAGACCATTCGAGGGAAAATAAATTCAACAGTTTTCCTGAAAACTATATAAGTTATGGATACTTCACTGAAATACTCTCAAAACATTACTGCATTTTTGTAATTGGAATTAGTTTCTGTCACCTGGTCTGATTATACAGTACAGTATACTGTGGTCAGTAAATGTCTTAGTTTTATAATGACATCTTGGGTGAACATTTCTTATTTCTTTATAAGAAAAGATGCTTGATCATAGTTTTGTATTTTATGTTTTTCTACATGTTGTAGGATTATTTTCTGCGTTGTAGTGTTTCTGTAGATAAATATGTTTTTGGCTCGTGGATTCAGTATTGTATCAGTTTGGGTTCATCTGGGGCATGAAATTAACTACTGTGCAAAGCTGACTGCTTATACAGAAAGTTCTGTAAAGAGATACAAAAACATGAACTTGGAATTGCTTTATAATTGCAAAAAATTTTGCAGATGAACTCTGAATATAATGTCATGCAACTATCTCCTACCACAAATTTTGGTCTTTTTCATTTCATAACTTCTGTTAAAGCACTATTTTAAAACATATTTTCCTCTGTGGGCTGAGAAAGTTCTACACCGAACTACTCACAAAAGTGAGAGATATATACTCTAGCCTCTTAAGTTTAAAATTCTTCATTCCTTTTTTTTTTTGGTTCTGTTACTATAAATAGAATTTACAGGATAATTTTGATGAAGGGTTTTATCCATGTCCACAATATTTGTGTTAGGGGTACATGGTGTGTCTGAGTCATGCAGTACCAATGCTGTTCACAAGATGATACATGTGCTATAAGTGACAGGATGTTATGTGTTTCAGAGGTCTATGGTCCAGCATTGAGCAGAGACCATGTGGTATTTAGAGCTGCTCTTACCACTGCTGTTGATCATCAATGGTAATAAACATCTGCATCTCTTTCTTATTTGAACATATGAGTCAAGTTTAAGTGACGCTTTTCACCACACATACAATGATCATCTGAACACGTCAAATTTCATTCAACATCTATCTCTGACCTTATCTCAGATGCCAGTTGCCAGTGGAACGTTTGGGTACCTCGAGACATCTCAGCCATGACAAACTCCTGTGTGGTTATTCCATGCACTTTCATGTATCCGTCTGGCATCAGGCCATACCGTGGCGTTCACGGGATCTGGTACTTCGGCCAGCCCTACCCTCAACTCTTCCCTCCAGTAGTCTTCAAATCACGCACAGACGCTGTGCACGAGAGCTACAAGGGTCGCACCAAACTGCTGGGTGACCTGCACCAGAGGAACTGCACTCTGCTCATCAACAACATCGGCACAGAGCACTCAGGGAGGTACTACTTCCGCGCTGACCTTGGTGGAGCCAACATGTATACATACCCTGACTTTGCTGAGCTCAAAGTTCTTGGTAAGTCTGACTGGACTGGAATATGCATTAAACTGTAACCATAAATATGAAATTGGTGTAAAACTTTCTTACTATAGGAATAAACTGAAGAAAGTAATAATTACAGCATAAACGCAAAATACATTTCACTTCATATTATGCACCATATTCTGTCTTTAATTTGAGGTAACCTTACCTTTGCATGCATTTGTTTTTATTCCTCCATCATTTCCATCCAATTAATTTCTTTAGGTTATGATATCTATGATGTATTTGTACAACTTTTTTTATCTTTACTCTAGTTTTGTTTAATTTTGAGCTGCATCTCTGTATGAAAATAAAAATTAGTTATAGAAAATAAATTTTGCTATTATCTATGAACGAAATCTAGGAAAATCTTTGTGTTTTGTCCACCAGATCAACCCAACATTGATGTTCCAGAAGAGATTGTCAGTGATGAAAATCTCGAGTTGACATGTTACGCTCCAGACAACTGCCCCGACATGACTCCAGAGATCCAGTGGATGTACACAGACTACCTGCCTGATCCGGAGTTTTCTTCTGACTATGTGGAGGAAAGCAACACAGCAGTGCTCTCCAGCACCCTCACCTTCACACCTAGACCCATGCACAATGGGCAACTCCTGGGCTGCAGAGTCTACTACCCCAACACCACACTGGTCTATGAAAGACTCATCACTCTCGACATCAAGTGTAGGTTTAAGAAACACCTCATACTACAAGTCAAAAACGTGACTGCTGTGTTAGACATAATAATGTCTCAACTATAACAATATCCACATTCTAGCATTTCCTCATAAATGTTTTTGTTGAGCTACTATTTAAATTTAAAAAGGCTTTAGTGACCCTGAAACAAGGTTTTAACAACAATGGAGCTAGATACATCTGTGTATCAGGTTTCATACAAATCTATCCAAAGGTTTGTTTCAGCCTGGATCAAAGCAGGGGACTGGCTGGACCACAATTGTCATGTACTGCTCAGGGTTAAAGAGTGGTCCTCTGCTGTTATTTGAGGGTGTCTACTTCTAAATTAGTTGAATGGAGCAGGGCTTGTAGCCCTCTCATTGTCCTTCTGCAGTGGTTCAAAACATGAGAGTCCAATATAAAACATGCTATTAATCAGTGTGAGTCATATAAACGTACTTAACAAAGCTGCCACTTTAACCCCATTGTAAATTTTCATTTTAAACCAAAATGCAATACAAAGGCAAAACATAAATATATGGCTGTTCTGCTTTTCTGGTTTAAATTTTATGTTGCCAAAGCTGTTTCATCCAGAAAGATCCACTAATTTTTAAGATGAAGTTATTCAGTAGTGTCCACACACCTGGATGCTGATACCTTGTCTGTTTCATTTTCCTGTCTAGATGCTCCACGTTCTGTGTGGGTGAATTTGTCATCAGAGGTGATGGAGGGCAGCTCTGTGACACTGCACTGCGAGGTGGACAGTAACCCTCCTCCAAGGATCTCCTGGATGTTTGGAGACCAGGAGATTTTGTGGGACACAGCGTCCAACATCTCATTCTCCCTGGACAATGTGACACCTGAACAGGAGGGCATCTACACCTGTGTTGGTGATAATGGCTATGGCACCATGAACACTTCAATGTACCTGGCTGTCAAATGTGAGTCTCTGAGTCAGAAGCAGTTCCATTATATTATAATGTATTCTACATTATAATACATAATGTATTCTACATTATACCTTGCTTCACTAATAACTGTGAAACAGTTAAACTTCACAAGGATTCTTTAAGCTTCAACATGTAAAGTGTAATCTATATTTTTATAGTAGCTGACCATGTGAAATCAATTTAATAATAATGTGAAAGGAGTCATTTGTGGTGATGAACCTGCAGAGAATCATCAGCTCATTGCTTCACTGTCTGGCCCTCAACTTTGTTGTCTGGTTCAGTCTCACTGCTGTCATAGCATCATTTTTGTTAACAGGAAGCTGTTTCATTGGAAAAAACAATAAACCTGATGTGTAGTATGAAAAAACAAACACATTTAGCAATTAGCTGGTGAACAAAGTGAAACATTTAGGAGCAAAAAATTAAGATATTGTGTTTTCCTTAGAGGTTGGTAGAGACAAACCCTGAGCTAAAAGGGAATGTGTATTGGACATACATTCATCAAGTGGCCTCAGCCCTAAATGAATGATAATGTTGCAGAATCCTGCTTGTTGCATAAGCAACTGTTAACAATTAACAATTTCTCCATATAAACTTAAAAATTGTAGACAAACAACTTTGCATTAATCCATTTTTTTGCTGCAGACCCTCCACGTGAACCCCTAGTAAACAATTCCATGACAGTATTAGAGGGCACCTCGCTGGCCCTGCACTGCAACACCCAGGGCAGTCCACCCCCGACCCTCACCTGGCTGAAAGATGGGGAGCTGGTGGGCACCATCACTGCTGATGAGTTGTCAGTGCTGGAGATCACAGAGATCACACCGCAGGGAGACGGACAGTATCGCTGCCTGGCTGAGAACGAGCATGGTAGAGCCAGCAGCTCCCTCAACATCACTGTTGAGTGTGAGTGCTTCACTGGTCTGTATTTAACCCAGCAATTGTATCAAAGAATGAGGCTTCATAGCAATATCAGGAGCATCCAGTGAGGGTCTCATAAGTGTTATGGCCTTTATTTCACAAAACAGTTTTATTTTACATAATGAAGCTCTTCATTGTACTTCCTTCTTCAATAGATGCTCCAATCCTTCTGGAAGAGTCAAAATGCACAGTGGTTAGAGAGGGTGTCCAGTGTGTCTGTGTGGCCACAGGAAACCCTGAACCTTCCATCGAGTTTTACCTTCCTGATCTGAACATCACCATCAACGAAACAGATGGCCGGTACAACTTCTATACACACACAGATGGCCACACCTCCACAGGCATGATCAAACTGAAGGAAAAGGGTGAGCGGGTTGACAATGGCGGCCCTGCTGTCAATGTCCACTGCAGCATCTCCAACATGTATGGAAGAGAGAGTGTACTTCTGGAGCTACAGCAAGAGAGTAAGTAGAAACCTACTGTTCTGCTGCTCCCTAATTAAAAACACATGTTGTTTACAATACCCTTATTTATAACTTATCTGCCATTATGGTCAATTTTAAAGGATACATTTGATATTCTTTTTTTATTGTCAACTAATCCTTAAAACACAAGAACAGAACTGAACATATATACATACATAACTAGTAATGTATGTGTAGCCAAAGTTATGAATTCTTCTGTGCCATAGACCTCCACTGTTGACCAAAATGTGAGAGTCATGGTGTTGCACCGGGCGAGAGTTTTCTCATCTCTCGGCTATAAAAGATAAAAGAGATCTGAATCGCAAACTTTCTGACTAAATAAAGTTTAGCAACCTAATAATTGATTTTGAGTAGATCCCATGTATGCTGGCCTGCTGCTGTAAATTAAAAGTGAACTAATCTGCAGCAGAAAGTAGTCATGAATAAATGCCTAATTTCCTCCTGTTTGCATAATGTTTGTTAAAAACTCCGGTGTCACTTTAGGAATGTATTTTTTTATGAACTGAAGCTATACGTCTAAGATGTAGATCATAAGTAGGAACTGATGGACTAGTGAAAGGCGGCCACAGAAATGGTAGAGGAGTTTTAGTTGTATTGAGGAAGGTCACTATTTCCAGTGGAGACGGCAGCTGTACTGTCTCATTGCTCATGCATGACTAGTCTTTAATGGACTTAACACATTACTTTTGGTTTATTAATTGGATCATAATACAAATACAGAAAAATAGAGATTGATATTAGACCTATCATTTAAATGAAAAGTACAACAAATACAAGAAGGCAGTTTAAAATCAGGATTGGAGAATCCTGGAATAGGATGTTTTTCCGTCATCTCCAGGTTTTCTCGTTGCTTTTCAAACAGGCTATTTTAATCGGGCAATAATGTTCTAAATAAACAATGCCTTCATTTTTGGCTTATAATGGTGATAGTTTCTGATTTTTTTTTTTCTCTTCCCTTGACATATATTTTTTTCTTAATATAGTGACGTGTGGTCTGTATATACTGTACATAACACACTGTATGTTGTCAGGGTGCATTTCTTCAATTTTAGTCAATAGTAAGTCCTGTGTTCTCAGTTTTAATTTTGCTCACCCATTTTCAGAAAAGTACATGATGGCAGTTATAGTTGGTACCATTGGAGGAGTGGCTGTCATAGCCTTCATCATTGCAGCTGTGAGATACGTTGGCCACAACAACAAGAAGTGAGTATAAATGTCAGACTAATGGAGAAGCCGATGCGAGGCAGAAGTAGTCATTTTCCTCACAGAGCATTTTTTGAAATCCAAGGAAACACTTAAGCCTAGTCATCCATTCTAAAACACACTGATGCATATTGTATACGAGTGAATGTGGGATTGATGTGGACGTGAAAATCATTTCTCCAGAGCAATTTCAGTTTATTTGCAACGACAAGTCCCTGTTGAAATCTGCGGAGATCCATATTGGCTGCCTTGTGGAGTGGGTTAGCAAGCTAGACTAACCTTAATATTTTGCAGGCACAATTCCCTGCTTTGCCACTGCTTCTGTATCCTTGACCTGCTATGCTAAATACAACCCAGGTAGTCTTCTTAACCAAGGTGCTTAATTTTAGCCTCAAGGCATATTTGGACCCCCAAATTTGCAAGCTTTCTTTGGCAAATCACCCCTGAAGTGGGTGTGAGCTCAGCAACTAAACCCATAAAATAACAACCACGTCACTCACAGACACAGTTGGCCTCCAGCATAACCTCAAAGAGCTTGTTGTTTTAAAATGGATGCCCAGGCTTGGCGTGTCGCCCTGCATTAGTGGCAGTCGAGACCGAGTCTGATTATGTGACTCCGTCCCCCAGAGAGAATGGCAACCCTAGGCAGGACGTGGTCCTGGAGAACCCAGCTTTGTACTACAGCGCAGTCAAGAAGGACAAACAAAATCTGAGGAAGAAAGTGGTGAGACATGCCGATGTCAGTGATTATGATTATGATGGAGCATGGGTTGGATGACCACTCTCAGATTGTTTTGGGGTTATAGTTTTGTGTACTGCAATAAGATGTAAATTCTCAGACCCCATTTTGACCTGATGAGGTAATAGAAGGAAACTCTCCCACCAGCCGTCCAGTAGCTCCAACCATGACCTTTCCAAACACTGTTTTCTCTTGCTTTCATCGCTTCTCTGCGTTTGTCTGTCTGTTTTTCTCTCCCCTAACTCTTGCACAGCTTAAGACAGAGCTGTTGGGCTCAAAGTTTAACTCCATTCTAGAGGAGACAACGGTAAGGTTCCTAAACAAATCCCCATTAAAACCACAAACCTCAGCGACAGATGCATCTCCTCGCATTTCAGCTTCTGTGTTCTGTACACTGCTGTTCGATTCCAAGCATTTGATGAAACTGCCTTCTGCATGGCTGCCTCATAGCTAACACAAACTACCAAACTAACAGGAAACATCAGTCACCCTGTTTGTATGTCGACCAGTAACCACTAACATCTTTTCTTTATGGTGTCTGTCGCCTTCTTCTTCGTCACCACCACCTTGCCAATGGTTTTGTGCCACTGATCGTTCTTCTGTCTGCAGGGAGAAGACGGGGATTATCAACCTGTGGGATCTATGGCAGGGCTGGAGAGACAAGAGCTGAATTATGCTGCTCTGGAGTTTATTGGGGGCAGGTCCAGGGAGGGGGCCTCAGGGAGGGGGGATGACGGCAGCAACTACAAGGAAATCAAAGCCAAATGAATCGCGATCCTTCCCTGATTCCTCGGCTATGCGAGACGCAGTGGCACCCCGTATCACACTCATCCTCTGCCTCATAAACAGTATAATAACTCTCCCTCCTCTACAGGATTCCACTCTGCAAACTATGGCTCATATTTTCACATTTTTTCAGATTTGTCACTTATAACATACCACTAGATGCCAGTATTCCCCCTTCATGCTGCCCCTCCTCCATGGGCCCCCTGTTCATATGCCTTTATTCGGAAAACTGGTACTTTTTGGGTCAGAGCATGATCCACTGGACAATGTAAAATAAATTATTTTAATTTGTATTTTCAGTTGTAATACATGTGCTCTAAAATGTGTAGTGTTAACCAGTGATCCTGTTATTGTTGCTTTCTCCATGTTCTTCATAGTGATTGTTGATGTCATTGTCAATTGACAGACGTCTGAGCGCTTGCATCTCACTTTCATCTCATTATTGGCACTACATCTGTTGTGTAACTGTCACTGTGTCTGCTGCCAGTCGAAGCATCAGGGTAAGGATTAATCGTGCTTTTTGTTCTCTTTATGGGTCTGTTGACTGAGAGCGAAACCTCTCCTCTCATTTCATTCCAGGATGTTACCCGACTGAGGTGGGAGATGGAAAGTGTATTTAATGTGTGCTGTGACTCCTAAGCCTCTATAATAAATGAACAAATTATTGCCATCGCTTTTAATTATAATCGAAGAGGTTTTGTAAATTTAAGTGATACACTGTCCCCTTCTGAAAGATGTCACAGCTTCTTTCCAGCATATTCATGTAGAATATCCTGAGATTTCTGGGGAATTTCCTGAACTGTGGCCAAGCGCAAATGTCTGTCGCATCTTTTACTTTGTCTCTCTAAGGCATGGAGCCTAGCTCTCTGGAAATACAGACCTAAAGCACAACCTACTTGCGCATGAGCAGCCACAGTGTTATCTCTTTCAGACAATGTGTGTGTGTGTGTGTGTCTGTGGGTGTGCACGTGTGTTCAAATTGGGTTTGAACGATCAGCAGAGATTGATCTCTGGGTCTTTGGGAAGTTTGGGCATCACTTCATTTGACAAATGCATCTTTTTTTCTCATAAGGTTGAATGACAAAAAGTGATGCTGACTAGTCAGCTGGTTGTGCTATTCAAAAATATTTGATTAACCTGTGATGTAATATTAAAGCCCACTAGTAATCTAACTTGATAACAATGGTGTCAATAATATATATATATATATATATATATATATCTTAATAAGATGTACATTGATAAATAAAGGGATGCTAATATGTACAGTAAATGCCTTGCATGAGTCGGTTGTCAGCAGGTACACATTTAAGTATTGATCGATGATGAAAAGACAATTTGTCACACATCATTCAACCACTCTGATTGAATACTCTGAATATAAGCTTAGAAAACAGTAGCCAAACTCTAGTGTGCTGCTCTTACATACAGGAAGTAACCTTGTTCTTGACTGTGATTAGGGTCAATGTAAAGTATAATACCTGCTGTGTACATGTATTTCTTTTTGATTAACCGTTAAAGGTGTACCCCAGCAATTTATTACTGCACTTTCATTATTTCATGAACTTGTAAGCAGCAGAATTTTTGGCCTAAATATAGGTTAAGCTCCTTTAACTCTGTATCCTATATTATCTATAATACAGCGATGCTCCACATGTCCTTAAAACACTGCGCCTAGTTTTGACCTCTGCTGTCTGTTATACATTTATGGTCTCCAGATTTTAGTCTATAACGATATATATATTTAGTCCTGATTACATCACAAAGTGTTATTTGGTCAGACTTTATAGAGCTAATCTGAGATCTTAGAGAACATTATATAACTGTCTTCACAGACTGAGTACTACTACCCATGATGGATACCGGACCTTTATGTAAGTCAGTGTCATTTCCTATTCATTTATATGAAGAGTGCAAACCCACTAATCTACCACGGTGCTTCTTCCACCTCCGGTTCTCTCTACTTCTTCCACTGTGCATCATGGTCATAAGCCTGTGTTTCTCCCAAAGTGTTTAAAAACAGTTCACAGACACACTGCAGCCTTAATGGATGAGTATACGCTCACAGACAATGGGTAACAATTTACTGATATTTTTAATGGATCTATTTTCACTTCCATTCAGTTACATATGTTGTGTAACACAGATTGATATTTATAATTTATTGTATGTTGGATTGTTTTACTAATGTAAATCATAATTTTGCACTGCAGGAATCAATTACAAAATAACTGAAAGTAACAGCTAAATTATCCATTGATTTCCTTCCTGAACAGACACTGTTACACTGCATGTACTGATGTTGATGGAAGGCTTAGGTGAAAAGTAAAATCTAACGGGAGAAGTGCAATCATCTCTTCATGAAGGCTGAAATTACTTTTAATACACATGCTATGACTGAGGCTTTAGAAATTTACAATGTTTTGTTTTTAGCTGTCTCATTTAAAATGACAGATTAACTTCATCAAGGCAGCAGTGTCTCTGTGAGCAGTTCAGAATTAGTTTTACAATCAGTCCAAAATACAGCAATGGCCTCTGATTGCGGTAACATTATGTATGGATAGATTGTTCTTAGGCAGCAATGGCAACGTGCAAACAACAAAATTACACTTTAAGGAGTACTTCATTTTGAGCTGTTCACATAAACGGAAATGAATATCTCTACCAGGTGCACATTAGTATTGGTGATAAAATGTTATGCACTGTAATATATTTTTTAAATATTTTCATTATAGTTAATTTTGTAACAGATAACTTTCTGCAAATATTCCATGTTTAAACATATTTTACATCCTTATTGACATAATGTCTTTCTTTGTCTTGTCCTGCCTCAAGTCATTTTGGAAGTAAAATTAAAATTAAACACAAGATAAGAGGCATGAGCCATTTTTTTACATTTAGCAGCAAAAGTCAGAATTTAAGACTAGATTTTTTTTTTTTTTTTTTTGCATGTCTACAAAATGCATAGTAAAATACTAAGAGCTAAGAAAAGAAATGTTTTATGCATTATTACCATACTGTATGTTTTAAAGCTAATGTCAACCAGCTACTTTAGTTAATGTTAGCCTTTTATTATTAAGATGTTGTTTAATTTGATGTAATGATGGGGTATTCCAGACACAGTGGCTGGTATTCTTAGGTTGTTATGCTCAAAGTCAATAACCGTTTCCTGCTTTTGAATTTCTCATATAGAGTTTTAGTATTTATTTGATTTTTTTGGAAACCGTGGAAATGTCATAAATGTATATGTCTAATATTTTGCAACAGTGTGTTGTAAGCAAATTTGGATGTTCTGTATGATGTGGTGATCATAATTATCATTATGGAGATTTTCTTTTCTACATACTGCATATGATTGACACAATAATTCAGATCAGGGTTTTGCCATCTCTGCAAATTAGCACTGTTAATGACTGTAGATTTTTCAGCAATGATATAGTTTGTTTGCTCTTTTGTTTAAAAAAAAAACTTTCACACCAAGCAAATTTATGTCTTTGGTTCCATGCAAATATAAATAAAACAAGAACAAGACAAAAAGGAAAAAGTTGATTATTGACAGAAAACTAACTGTGGAGAATCTGTTAGAAAATATTGCTAGTGTTTTAAAGAACTAAGAGTATTGTAATATTGTGACATATCTGTATTAAAACATGGCGGTCTGAGCAATATAGCAATGTGTGTTAGTAAAGTGAAGACAACTTCCTTTTAAAATGTAATCAAAAACAGGGAAGCAAAACCTTAGTCATAGAGATCGCTGTAGAGTGTAAAGATCAGGAGAACGAGACAGAGGTAAAACACATTTGACTTAATTTAATAGATAGCTTTTAAAACCTCTGATAGAAGTTGCTGAATTCATTCATTTTTCTTTAAATGGTATCATAAATAGAAAATCTGAGGTAGTTGGGAGGTTTCTAATGCACAGTTGGACAGGGGACATAGCAGAGGTCAGTATTCCCAGATCTCTTGTTGATCTTTGTACAGTTTACTGTATTAATGTGCAATGATGATGAGATTAAAGATTAGCCATACCCTGAGTACAGCATTGGCCAACAAAATATGTGCATGTAGAGAAATATGTCTTTAGGTTTAGACCATTGATTGACATCCCACATGTTTGATTTTAGTTTAAAGTTTGTCATTTGAAGAGAGGGGCTGTCTCAAATCAGGATGTCCTTTCTCATCTGGGTCACTCTGTTTTTCTCTATGGGAAGCAGCAATTCAGGTATTTATATTACTTTTATTGTAATCTTGTTTTGATGATAACATTAACGATATGAACAAAATAATTTCTATAAAAATACAATCATTTATCCTGATAAATGTGCTATGAAATGTTTTTTTTTCTCTTGATGTGTTTAGTTTTCCAAACAGAATTTTTCCAGCTTATCAGTGGCAAAACACACAGCATCTGATTACTGACTTGGGAACTGTAGTATCAATAGTGTTTTGTTTTTTCTGTTTTTGCTGTTTGCATCAACAGGTGCATTAGAGGGGAGAAGCCCATATTGTTTTAATGGATTCTGCATCACGCTCATTGAAGAAGAAATAACAGCCGAGGCTGGACTCTGTGTTGTCATACCATGTTCTTTCACTACTGGTTATGGCTTTATACCCAAACATCTAGTGTGGTACAAATGTGAACCTTTTCAACAAAGATGTAGTGACTCAGACATGATATTTCATACTAACGAGAACAACAGAAAAATTCAGACTGGGTTCATAGGACGAGTGTCACTGATAGAGCCCGACATGAATCGAAGAATCTGCAGCATCGTCATCAATGACCTCAATGAGTCAGACTCTGGATCCTATCAGCTCAGAGTTAATGGTTTAAGGTTTGTGAGTATGGATGGATTCACATTCTCTCCCAGAGCAACTGTCTCTATTAAAGGTATGAAGAGTTTCAAGACATATGTATTGAAGATGTTCACATATCATGTCTGATTCTTTTAACCTACATTAACTGAGTGATGATCTTCAGGCTGCTCACTGCTTTCCTATTAGGTTTGACTCAGAAGCCCACAGTGCTGGTTCCTCCACTGACAGAGGGACAGCAGACCACACTGACCTGCACTGCTCCTGGTGTCTGCTCTGGATCTGCTCCTACAATCACCTGGATGTGGAGAGGAGCAGGGAGGAATGACTCTCACATCACAGGAAACACCACTGAGATTCTGACTGCTCTCACAAAGAGACACACCTCAACTTTGACCTTTAACACTTCAGCTGAACATCATGGCACAGAGGTCACCTGTAAGGTCAGCTTCCCAGGCAACATGACTACAGAGGAGACAGTGACTCTGAATGTGACCTGTGAGTTCAGCCCATTTTACACATTATTCACAGAATGATTGTTAGTAAAAGTAGATATCATGGAACTAAACTTTTAATGTGTGAGTCAAAACATTTGAGTGTTTTTGTCTAGTGACGTATTTCTTCAGATGGTAATGACCTGAAAATCAATGCAAATATTCTCCTTTACACTGAGATCTGAGATGAGTGTGATGCTCTGAATCTAACCTGATACCTTGATAACTGCAAAAATATAATGGAACAGCTATCTTATTATCTGCACTGCACTGTCTTATCATCTATAGTCTATAATATGTCAGCAGACTCTGGACAGTATATTTCTATAAGATGTCTGCTTGAAAAAGTTGATGTGATTATACAAATCCATCTTGCAAATGTTCTTAGAAAGGACATTAAAGTATCTTCAGGATACTATCATTATTTGGTTAAAATAAACATTTTTAAGGCTTTCAGAAGGATACTTTGTTAGACACATTACTACAGTTTGTCAAAATTTTGTTTTAAAGATGTGAAGAAACCTGCAATCACTGGAATCACAGCTGTTAGTGAGGGTGATGCTCTAAATCTCACCTGCAGTGTTGAAAGTTTTCCTCCATCTGCTATCACCTGGACTAAGCTTGGCTGCAATGTCACCCTGCCAAAGGAAACCAAAATCATTGTGCAGAATGACACTGGAGCAGTCACTCTTGTCATCTCTATGGTAAAAGCAGAACATTTGGGACAGTACATCTGTACAGCAAAACACCTGCATAGGACTCTGTCTACACACGCTGAAATAACTGTGAAATGTAAGTAAACAAAGGTTATGTTCATATTAGGTTACTGTCTGTTTGCTATGATTGTGTGTTTTCACAGTTTTGCCAAGGATCATAAGTAAATCTGGATATAAGGTTCTGTCAAAGTGAACATGACATACACTCAGTTCTTACTATTTTACAAGTCTAACCGGGATCCTTTTGCTTTTAAGTTTAACTTGATCAAAGTGCAGGAAATTTCATTGAATTTCTGTACATTTGTTGTCACTATATTTAGCTCATTATACAACAGTTTTACTCATATCTCATATGCATCGAATATAATTTAATAATATGAATTTTTATCTCTTCCAGCTGTGCTTGTGCAGCCTCATGAACCAAATACAAGTCTTCCCTGGACTGTTGCTGGTGTGTCTCTCAGTGTGAACATCTTCCTCATGATCTACATATTGTTCCTTCAGTATGTTTTTACATCTACTCTGCATTGTTTTGTTTTTAATGCACTGGAGACATTTAGAAAACAAATAATGTGTCTCTCTTTCTTCTCTGCGAAGGATTGCAAGGAAAAAGGTGAAACCAAATCAAGAGGACCGAACTTACGTGTCACTGAAGAAAGGAGACATATCACCCGAATATGATGTTATTGCCCAGCCTCTGAGCTAACATGTCAGCTTCCTCAAAGTTGAGGATATAAACTGATATGTTAAATCATATTTTCAACATGAATAATTATTGTATGAATGTGCATATTTTAGATTTTACAGTATATTATACCAAGCATTCAACACTTTAATATTTACACACCACACAGCTTCAGACTTTGATGATATTCTAACCAATCTGCAGATCTAACACAGTCAACTTTTTATGATTATCAAACAATACTGTGGTTGCAGTATCCTTTTTTCTCGTACAATGTAGGCTATGGTATGACAACAGTTTCCCTTGAAATAGAAGATATCTGAAAAGTAAGGTATGTGTAACTGTTGATAAGAATAAAAGCCATTTTGATTGGTATATATATATATATATATATCTGTAGTTTCTTCCTTATTTGTAGAAATCCCTTTTTGTCATGTATCACATTTTTATCGCAACTCAAAACTCTTGCAAATATATGATGTAAGTCACTGATTACTTCTCATTTTTAAAGTAGATTGCAGATATGAACTTACAAACTGACTTACAAACATGAGTAGAGAAGAGTATTGGGGACAGTATTTATACATTCTCTATGGCACAATATAAACTATGAAAACACATTGTAATAATCCTTTCCACATAGTGTTTTAACCAAGATTAAGACACTTTCTCTTTGAATCTACATGCATTTGATGACCTGTGATGCTGAGCTGTCTGGACCATTAAAAGTAAAGCATTTTTAAACAAGCTTTAAATGACAGTTTAAATTAAGACTGTTACACAAAATCCACACACAATATAGTGTAAGAAAAAATGTTGCATGCATGTGATGAGTTAATGTTTATTGAAATAAGTTCTTTTAATTCTCAGATGCATGCTTCTCTAATTCTCATATACAGAATGGAAAATGGAAAAATGACAAACCATCCAAAAAGGCCAGCAGGTCCGAATGGTTTAGCTTCTTTTTAGTTTCACTGAGAGATTATACATGTCACAACATATATTTCTGTCTCAAACAAAAAGAAATAATGTCAATCACTGGGCAGGGAAACTTTCTGAAAGGCACAAAGAAAGTAGAGGAGGTTTAGTAACACTGGGATGAGACTAGTGGGAAGAATTCAAGTGAATGAAAAGAGAGTGGTAACACACATCAATAATCTTATTGTACACATATCTTTTTGAACTATATTCAAATTCTAATTGTTTAATTCATTTAATTTTCCCCTAACTAGTATATACTGTATAGAACATGTTAATCCAAATCCCTTACAATGCTGTTGCTGATTACGATGATTATTAGAATTATTGGAAAATAATTAAAAATAAATACAGTTTGTTGTCTCTGATAATGACTCTTTCTGTCTAGAAACCTCAGCACCAAGTACAAACCTGAATTCCTGGCCTCCCACCTTTCAAAGTCCTGCATCTACCCAACGATCTGAATGAGTTCTAGTCATTTTGAAAGACAAAAGGCCGGCCCTGACACCATCCCTGAGGAGCTCTGCCACTCAAACTCTTACATTTTGCAGAAAGCACCACCCTGATTACGCTTAACTTCAGAGCAGTTGAGTCTGACTCCATGTAGGAGACTAACCACCCAGGGACCTGATGCAGAGACAACAACTTGGAGCTCAATGTGCTAAAAACAGAGGAGATGCTAGTGGACTTCAGGAAGAACTCGCCCCAAACCCCCTCCCATCACCCTGTGCATGTCCCCAATCACTATTGTGGAGTCCTTCTGCTTTCTGGCTATCACCTTCACCCAGGTCCTGACCAAGAAGGCACAGAAGAGGACATACTTCTTGCAGCAGCTCAGCGATGGTCCATCCTGAAGTTTTCCATTTCCATCTGGTACACTGCCTCCACAGCCAAGGACAGAAACAGGCTGCAGTGTATCATTCACTGTTTTGAGAAATTGATCAGCTGCAATCTGCTGTCACTCCAGGGATTTCTCCAGGCCAACCCCTCCCATCTAGGGCACAAACATTTTGAAACACTACCCTCTGCCAAGGTGCTGTGGTCTATCAGGACCATATATATAATCCATTGTTCATTATTTTGTCAACATCCAGCTTTTTACACCATACAGTTATCTTCCAGATTTGCACTAATGTTCAGATTTGTTCTAATGTATATATATTAATGATTCTGATTCTGAAGTGATTTTAAAATTAGTTTGAAACTGTTACATGCATGCATACAGTACTAAAACTTATCAAATTAGATACTCTGATATCATAGACTGTGTCCTGTGTTGTGAAATTCAAACCATATGAAAGCTTGTCTGTCTCAGGGAAGAAGAAATTTTGCTCAACAATGTGTGAGGAAACTTCCTGAGCTCTGTGGTTGCAGAAAAATAGAAGTGATAGAGGAAGGGACAATGCAGAGCTTCAGCACTGGCGAGAGAAAACAGCAGGACAGAAAGGGGTAAAATATATTTTTTTTAATTTTTGCTTAAATATCTTTTTGAACTGTGGGTGAATGTTATAAGACATTTCCACATTTGTGGCTTTGCTGGTATATAAAGGGTTGACTGTGCTGGATACAGAGTCATTGGGGTCTATTGCTGCATTCGGTAATGGAGGCCCAAAGCTGGACAGTGGCCAGGGAACATGGGAGGCATTGTAGATATTTATTGTAGCTGAGGAGTTGTTATATAGCCCAACTGATTTACACAGGATCTTACAAGAACAGATGTCACAAAGTGCTTTGCTATAAAAACATCTAACCGTAATTACGCTAACCGTAAAGTGTTTTATCTTGCAACTTTGGAATAACTGAATGTGCAACATCCTGTTTTAAGATCTGTGATGTCAACTGTCCAATTTCCTTTTGTTGAGTTTCTGTATCTTTACTGCACTTTAGTGTGAAGGGTAACAGGACGTTAACGTCTCAGTCATCAGGATGTTTGTTCTTATCTGGGCGACTCTGCTTTTATCTGTGAGAAGCAACGATGCACAAACAGGTATTCACCTTTATCATAATCCTAGAGAGCAATAACTTAACCTGATGAATGTTTTCTTAACAACCCTCCGAAACATAAATTTCTTAGGTTTTCACTGTGAATTGAACTGCACTAAAATGAACTAAAATCATAACTCACAGCATCTATTCAGTCACATGGAAACTCTTCTCGGGACTGCTGACAGGAAATATGTAAAACAGACACAGTTGATGTATTTTTTTAGGCATACTAGGTCATTTATTAAATATTGTAGAATGTAAAAATCTTCTGTCCCTGATTTTTTTGGTTTTTTTGCTGTTTGCATCAACAGGTGCATTAGAGGGGAGAAGCCCATATTGTTTTAATGGATTCTGCATCACGCTCATTGAAGAAGAAATAACAGCCGAGGCTGGACTCTGTGTTGTCATACCATGTTCTTTCACTACTGGTTATGGCTTTATACCCAAACATCTAGTGTGGTACAAATGTGAACCTTTTCAACAAAGATGTAGTGACTCAGACATGATATTTCATACTAACGAGAACAACAGAAAAATTCAGACTGGGTTCATAGGACGAGTGTCACTGATAGAGCCCGACATGAATCGAAGAATCTGCAGCATCGTCATCAATGACCTCAATGAGTCAGACTCTGGATCCTATCAGCTCAGAGTTAATGGTTTACTGTATGGGAGTTTGGATGGATTCACATTCTCTCCCAGAGCAACTGTCTCTATTAAAGGTATGAAGAGTTTCAAGACATATGTATTGAAGATGTTCACATATCATGTCTGATTCTTTTAACCTACATTAACTGAGTGATGATCTTCAGGCTGCTCACTGCTTTCCTATTAGGTTTGACTCAGAAGCCCACAGTGCTGGTTCCTCCACTGACAGAGGGACAGCAGACCACACTGACCTGCACTGCTCCTGGTGTCTGCTCTGGATCTGCTCCTACAATCACCTGGATGTGGAGAGGAGCAGGGAGGAATGACTCTCACATCACAGGAAACACCACTGAGATTATGACTGCTCTCACAAAGAGACACACCTCAACTTTGACCTTTAACACTTCAGCTGAACATCATGGCACAGAGGTCACCTGTAAGGTCAGCTTCCCAAGCAACGTGACCACAGAGGAGACAGTGACTCTGAATGTGACCTGTGAGTAAAACATACTTTATTCTCACCTTTAATTTTTAATCTCTAAAATGTTTGGTAATGTGCTGTCATTGCTGGATGTTATCTGAAATGTGTGCTTGGATGAAACTGGTGATCTCAGGTTGCTGAACAATGGTGTAGCAAGTCTGTTTGCGTTTAGTTGTCAAACTCACTGGGAATACAAACATGATGGAGGGTGAGACTCTGAATCTGATCTGCAGTGTTGAAGGTTTCCCAGACTTACTTATCAAGTGGACAAAATTTTCAGAGCAAAATGTCCAAAATAAATCGGAAACTAATCTGCAGGAAGAAAGAGGAACTGCCACTCTTTTCATCTTTAATGTAACAGCGGAAGTTTCTGGACAGTACATGTGCTCTGCAAAGTATCTGACCAACACCCTGAAAAAAAAAAATCTGTGTCGCAGTGTTCTGTAAGTACATTATGCAACTTTGTGCTTTTAGACAAAAAATGAATAGTGCAGTAGGTTGCATGAGTGAGTGTGAGTGTGTGAGGTTGTCTGTCTTTGTGTGTCTCTATGTGGCCCTGTGATGGACTGGTGACCTGTCCAGGGTGGACCCCTGCATTCTACCCGAGAGAGAGCTGGGACAGGCTCCAGCTGATCCCTGTGACCCTGATTCAGGAAAGAGCGGGTGTAGAAAATGGATGGATGGATAATCTTATATTTAGTATGCCACTTATACTACGGACACCATGCGTAATTGTATTCTGTTTAAAATGTGCTTTACAGATATGAGGAAACCTAAGATCACTGGGAAAACAAGTGTTAGAGAAGGCGAGACTCTGAATCTAACCTGCAGTGTTGAAAGTAACCCCCCATCACTTGTCATATGGACCAAATATTCTGACCGAAACCTACAAAATATAACGAACCTGCAGAACACTGAACTCTTGCAATCAACTCTTTTAAGCTCTAACGTGACAGCAAATGATTCTGGATATTACATCTGCACCGTAAAACATCCGAGCGACACAGTAACAGACAAAGTTTATGTCTCAGTGATATGTAAGTACAATTTATGTTTTTAAATAGTAAATTGTAATATTCTTTTTTTTTAATGAATTGAAACTTAATTTTACTGACACTGTGTATTTGTTGTCATTTTGAATATAGATTTTTATTAGAGTTCTTGGAGTAATAGAGGTGGCTCTTAGCTTCACTGGAGTCTCATGCTCCCTGTAATAACCAATATGTTGAGTTTGAATTATGTTTGGACTTTAGTGCCCCCCAGTGGTAGAATTTAAAAAATGTATGAAAGCAGTCACGGCATCAGTTTGACTTTATATTATATTTGTGTGTGTATTACGTATACTTTATGTACTGTATATACAGTATTATGTCTATTGTATTTATTGTTACAACACCCATGTCATAAATATACAACTTTACACATAAATACACTATGGCTGCATATTTGACATTTACATCATTATAATACCTTACAAAGCCTTGAACTACTTGATATATATTTTAATTTATCTTCAGTATATGAGATATTTTCCCACAGTTTATATAAGGTATTGTGAAGTACTTCAATGAATATCATCAAATTAGCTTTCCAGTCTAATTACTTAAATTTAATGATTAAAGAAGTTGCATGTTTCTTATGTCTTTATTTTATATTCAGATATTTTGTTTAAAATGTTCTTCACAGACACGAGTAAACCTGTGATCACTGGGGATACGACTGTCAAGAAGGGAGATGTTCTGAATCTAACCTGCAGTGTTGGAAGTTTCCCACCGTCTAATATTATGTGGACTAAACCTGGATCAAACAAAGTCTTGAGTGAAGTAAATGCCACTGTCTTGCAGAACCACACAGAACCAGTCACACTTTTTATCCCTAATGTGACAACAGAACATTCTGGACAATACGTCTGTACAGGAAGAAACCTGGACATGACTGTGACTGCATTCGTTGATGTAACTGTGACCTGTAAGTAGATTACTTGGTACTAATTAATCCTCATTGCTTGAAAATGAAATTTGTACATACCCAACACTGACAGGCTATTGATGTGTGCTGTGATTCTGCTAATGTGTTCACAGGGTTTTCAAAGGTCCAAAATGGCTCTGGGTGTAAAGTTGGTGCAGAACTCCTGACATGTGTGTGTACTAGTCAGGGTTTTCCTTTACCCACTATTGAATGGCCACTGTTGAACAACCACAATATATACTCTGTTACTACCACTGTGTCAAATCACACAGTCAACAGCACCATCTCTCTGACTGTAAAAGGTTACAATAAAACATCAGTCGAGTGTGTCAGCAGCAATGAAAATGGGGAAACAAAAGTAAATCTCACTATTCAAAAAAACCTGCCTGAACCAGACGGTATGTGTTCTCAACTAAAACAGTTGTGCTCCTTTTTACTTCATGTTTTCCATCAGAGAAGCTGTTGCATGTATTAAATGTTTTGTCCATTTTGTTCCTCTTGATTGCAGTTGAAACCAAAAAACTATTAAGTGCTGTTTTAAGCTTGGAAACCATCATTGCCTTTTTGATTGGTTTTCTTCTTTCAGCACTCTTGTGCTGTTTAGCCAAAAAATGCCGCAGGTACGCTATAAATTTCAGTAATTAATTTGCAGTCTTTGTCAGTGAATAATATTTATCCATTCAATACATTTGTTGATGTTTAAATATATTTTTCTTCAGGAAAAAACGGAAGTGCTCTGATAACCTGGATGCGACTCTGGAGATGGTGAGCACTCAAGAGGATTTATTGGTATTTTTTTTTCATTCAACCAATATTGTACTGTGTATATTAGCATACATCTCCAGTCATTAGTAATTTGAGATTCTCCATATCTGATCCTTAAGTATCCACACTTGCACTTTGCATGTTTTAGCTCAGATTAGTAAATCAGGGATACACAGCAGTGCTGCTGACCAGCTCACTTTTATTGTTTACCACATTACTAAGAAACTGGTGGTGGTGGTTAGTGGTGGTGGGAGCTTTGGTATCAGCAGAGTAATAGAAGTGGTTTAAAGGTTGCTTTACGGATCTGCGTTGATTTAATTGATGTAACCAGCTTGTGGCAGTATCAATTGATGTAGAAATTAAGCAACAGCTGTCCATCAGCTAATGTAAGCACAGCATCAATGATGTGCCTTAAATATGCTTCATTAATTTCATTAATTTCTTTTGTGAAAAACGAATTAGAGTCTTGAGTTACCGTCACAGCCAATACCATGTCTCAGTGGCCAATTCCACTATTGTCCCTTTATTGTGCAGTTTTAAGAACCCAATGGCCATTCAAGACTTCACCAATTTACCATCAATATTTATGGTGAAAGAAGTTACATGTGATTGATTACATTTTAAACAAGTTTCAGATAATATATTTCATGCATAGATTACACATTTTTGGACTTATAGCAGCTGCCGAATGGGTCTGATCATTTGCTTTATACCCGATGACAGATCTATGATGGTCAAGTAGCAGAAGATGATTATTTCTCCAGCCAAGAGGCAGTTGAGGATGAAGCTGTGGGAGCAGAGAAAACAGCTCCTGAGCTTGACAATGGGCCAAATGACGTGGAGTACGCCAACATTGACTTCTCCCTGTTGAAAAGAAAGAGTCCCAGTGAGGCAGCAAAGAAGCGAGAGAGCACAGAGACAGAGTATGCTGAAGTCAAAAAAGAAGTGAAAGAGGACAAAGAATACAGTAGCAGAGATGAAGGAGAAATGTTGGAGGATGAGGCCATGATAGAGGAAGAGGATGACGAGACAAAACCTTGTGTCCTGGAAGGGGAGGACATGGAAGTGTACTCCAATGTACAGGATATAATGGGTGAGATGTGAGGAGTGTGGTGCATTGTGGAATTTGTGCTCTCATCACATGTAGAGGACTGATGATGATTGTTATTCCGGAGAATGAGTGACAGTCAAAGTTAAATAGGTTTTTATCTTAGTTCTAAAATAACTTATATCTGAAGTTAAGCACAGTTTAATGGCAAGGCAGACCGTTCTATAACCTAGGAGCAGCAACAGCGAAAACACAAGCTTCCTATCTTTTGGAAAGCTCTGGTCAGGGGACCTCAGCGTTCTTTAATGACTCTGAACTCTTAAAAGTTCATTAAGGTAAAAGGGGAAAAGGCCATCGAGTGCCTTGAAAAGAAAGAGTCAAATTTTAAAATCAATCCCAAAACAACCTACATGCTAGTGAAGGGAAAATAAAATTGAGGTGGTATCATCTTGCCCAGAGGTTTGAGTTAATGAATGGGCAACTCAACTTTAAATAAGCTGAAAATGAGAAAGACAAGAGTAGTTGATTCCCCAATAAAGCACATTACAATAATCAAGCCTTGAGCTAATAAAGCATGTGAATAATCTTTTTCAGATCATTTTGATTAAGAAAAGACTTGACTGTAATGTAGATAGCAAAGGTAATTGATGTAAGCTGGTTTTTACTACAGCACTGATCTCTTACCCTTGTAAACGGTGTCTACCACACAGCTAAATTCTTCTAATTCTGCCTGTAATAAACTGAAGTTACACTTCACACCTCTGACCACTCGATATTTACTTTCGTCATTCATGCAAATGGAGGTTTGACAGACTTCCTTTGTTGTACTTTAGATTTTGCTTTTCATAAACCTTTCAGCACTTTAGTTATATGCATAAAATGTGACGCAATGTCAACTCTTATTTTCTCAAAGTGTGGTTTTGTTTGAGACATTTTCTTTATGCAGATGACGTATGTTCTGTCTGGATAGTTCAGTTTACCACTTGGCCCAGGCTTAACTCTTTCAACAACTAGTGAATAATTTCCCATAAAATATTATGTATATTATAAAGATTAAGCATGCACCATTAAACATTTTAGCATTATGATGATCTATGGTGGTTAGTGTTTTTCTATAAATCTAAAAACTTATTGACCTCAGTCTGTGCAACAATTAATGCCAGATTCAACCAAAGCTAATCTTAGACTTTCAGCAGTCACTGTCTAATATGAAATTCTCTTGTTTGCAAAGACAGTATTGTCAGGAAGGGATTGTTATACAAAGAATAAACCTTATGCCAAATGACATTTCAGTTGCAATGTAATTTTATTTTGCATGTATGTGTTTTTTTCAACTAATAAAAAAAATGTTGTGGGTGATTTGCATATATAGCCCTGTTGTTGCAAGTCAGCAAGTTAGTTCCCCTTTCTAAAAATGTCTTGCAGGAATTGACTTGACTGGTTAGAAACACCTTTTCTAAAATTCGGATTATGTAGCAGTTTGAAGGGTGAACAGAAATTTATTAGAGAATATAAATATAAACCAAGTAATGTTTAAATCAGTAATCACTTAAGTGACTTTTCTGGGAACATAGCTGTATCTTCAAAAACAATAAACCATAAATCCCACTGCCTATCACAAAACCATATGTATCAAAGAGGCTGCATGTGTTTGAAATGAAGAACTACCATAGAGACTGGTTTTAAAATCTGCAGCTATTTAATGCACGCAATCAGGAGGTTTTCTTTCTCATACATGAATAAACTGATTAATTATATTAATAAACTGAAACTCTTCAACAATTATTTTATTATTTCAGCAGTAATGCAGACTATTAGGTTATGCACATCTCTTTGTGTATGTAATTTTGTTTGCATTATAATGTAGCCTGTAGTGTCTAAGTATAGCAGGTAGATGAATATATGGTATGTCCCTGTTCTCAGAGTTTCTGATCCCATTGCATTCATGAAGATGACTTCAAATTAACTGAGTGCAGACTATATATATCTATATATATATATAGATATATATATAACCTATAATAACCTGATATGATATAATAACCTATAAGCAAGGTTATTATATCATAAGTTGAAGTTGTGACAGTGGATAGAGGAAGCAATGACCCGCAGGGTGTACAGCAGAGAAACTTCCTGGAAACATAATGTAGTGCATAAAAGGAAGAAGAACATAAAGCGAAGTAAGAAAGGCAGTGTCTGTTCAGAGCAGAGACACACAGCAGCGGTCACTGAGGGGAGTACAGACAGAGGTAATACAACAGCTAATATTTACCCCATTACTCTACAAACCTTGATAGTGGTAACTGTAGAAGTATTCACTCTTCCTTAATTTAATAATATAATTTGTTATAATATATATGCTGTAATAATTTGTTTAAATATTTGTGTTTTAAAAACTTCCAATTGCAGTCAATTGGGGACTCTATGATTTGAAGGATTGTTGGTGTAAGTAAAAGTATATTTATTTAGCAGAAAATAGCTCAAAGTGCTTCAATATGAAACTTTTCAAGGGAGTCACAGCTCTGAAGAAAATGATGGACGAATCTATTCATGTACATTAACTACTGAATTGCGAAACATTTGTTCAGTCAGCCATGAAGGTTTTTCTGGTAGTCTCATCACCTGAACTTCCTGTTTGTAAATTGTACTTCCCCTGTAGCTTTTGGTGTCTTTCTGAGAGATTTGGTTCTGCTGAAACTGTCTCGAGCATTGAATCAGGATGTACATTCTCATCTGGGCAACTCTGTTTTTCTCTTTGGGAGCCAACAGTAAAGGTAGAGTATGCAGCTTTAATATAATCTTGTCATGGTACCAATGTTTATTTTTTCAAACAAACATCTTAGTTTTTTTCTGCATTGTCTTGAAATTAGGTTGGTGGTGATCCATCACATCTGTTTATTATGTGGAAGTGAGAGATTGATTGTTTTAAATATAAATGATGAATTCGCTCACTAAATATATCAAAATGTATATATTTTTTAATTTTCCATATATCAATATAAAAATGTTTAGATCAGTTGTTAGGAAGTACCTTTCTGGTAGGAAAACTAAAATCTTGTCAGGATGGATCTTACTGTATCACCGAAATAACAATAGTGGCTGGTCTACATGTTGCTTTACCATGTTCTTTCACGACTGATACTAATTAAAACCGGTACTGATCCACGTAAACAAAACACACTACATACACACACACAACTGTGAGGATTTTGAGATAGTGGCCCTAGTCCTCTTCTGTCTCTGCTATCACTGATATACAATTTCATGTAAATAGAGTTTCTTATCTTTATGTAATATGTAAGGATATTAACCTCTTGTAGACTATTGTTACTATCCATCCTCTATACCCGCTTATTACTATTTTAGGGTCACAGGGATCTGCTGGAGCCTAAAATAATGTATGTAATTTAAATATATACATAATAAATAATTATTTTTTTAATATAATTGTTAATAACTTTAGACATCAAGTGATTAATGATTACTCATGTATTGATTAATTACTATTTAGAAGAAGAAGAAAGAGTACTTTATTGTTAATCTTAATCTGATTTATTCCCCAAGGGGAAATTCAGTTGTTACAGCAATTATTTATATCATTTAAAGTTATTAAATTTAATATTATTAAAATTATATTAATTAATAGTAATTAATAAAGTGATTAATAAAGTAATAAAGTAATTAACTTGTATGTAGAAAAGTAAAGTAATTATTTATTTTTGGGGGTTTGTGTGTGTGTGTGTGTGTGTGTGTGCGTGTGTGTGCGTGCGTGCTTTAGGAGGAATTAGTCTGTGGCTGAATGAAACAGGGCAAGAAGCTGTCTGTGGGTAAATGGCGGGACAAAACCATATTGAAATACAAGTCAAGTACCACACCAATGCTGTACCAGCTGAAAATGCATCACTGGACAGTTACAGTTCAAGATAAAAATGGAACTCTCTACAAGCTATTATGTGCGTTAGCTTGGAAAGCTGCAGAAGCAATTACCTCAAAGCTTTGCTCTATTATTGAAATGACATGATACCTAGGAACATGGTGGACATGCAAACTTTTGTGAGCTCCTAAACTATTTTGAGCCAGGCTCTAATGCCCCTCAAGTCATACAATAACTTATTAATGATTAATCGATATTTGATTGTTAACATTTTCAAATATCACTTAAGAAAAACTTGCAAAATTTGCAACTCTACCAGTGTATTCCGCTATTTATAGAACAAGAACAACTTCTAATCTTGTTTTTTCCAACTGCTGCCAAAGTAACCAGGAAATGTGTGGTGGTTTGTACCCTAATACTAGTAGAACCACCATCCTGCAGACAGATGTTCATTGATCTGTCACAGCCCCTGTATTAAACTAGTTTTATACGATAAAGCAAATGTTGATAATGCATCAAATCATTTTTGCTGCTTAACCAAGTGTCACAACTCTTCGTGAAAAAAAACTGTTGTGCTCTCACAGAATCTTCATCTCTGACACTCTAATTTTACTGCAAACAGTTTATGTACCATTTAAATAGACAAACGTCACTGAAATACTGAAATAGAATAACTGAGATCAGGCTCTGTACCATCTTTACATGAAGCAGTGACACTTTCATTTTCTACTTTAAGGCTCAAAAGCAAGACATATTTAGATCTGTGAAATTAACTCAGTGTGAGCGTTTGTGTTTTTTGCAAATATTTTTTCTAATAATATATTAGAAAAAAACCCCCTTACAATTTCAGTTACATTAGCATGGTCATTTTCCACTTGAGCACTGCAGATGCACTTCATGCTAAAATAATAAGTAAATAGAAAAATAATACTATATCAAAGAATAAAGCATGGTAGGAAAGACACATTCATAGGTTAAACTCCAACAGCACTGAACAACTTCAGGAGACTGTACACTCAACTTTGACTTGTACCCTTTTCAGTTGAACATACCAACCAAACTACAACGGCTTTGAATAGGAGCGGTAAGTTAAGAACCATCTACACATTATTCACAAAATGCTGTGTCAAGTGTTGTGTGAATGGCAACAGTCTGTGTGTCTTTTGTCTACTGACATATTTTCTCATTTAAAAGTTAATGCAGATATTCTTCATTAAACTACATTAAAGCAATTAAACAGCTTGAGAGACTCTATGTTTATCAGAGTTATTATAATAATTTGTTGAAAATGTTCTTTTGTTGAAAAGATGTGAAACAAAACATCAGCGGAAACACAGCAGTTAAGGAACATGATGCTCTAAAGCTGACCTGCAGTGGAAAAGGTCCCCATCCATCTTCTATGAGCTGTACTAAGCTTGATTCCAATAAGACCCTGTCAAAGAATGGCACTGTAACAGTCACTCTTTCCCTCTCTGATGTGAATGCAACACATTCTGTACAGTACAGCTGTAGTGAAGCGCACTTAAAAAATAATACTTGGGAAGGTAAGTATCCTTTAAAAAATGCATGTTCATATCATTTGTTATTATGTTTATGTGTTTGCATGTTTGTTTTATGTCATTACTGAGAAAAGCAAGAAATGGCCATGACCACAGTTTTTTTTTCCCTCTTGATTCCAGATCTTCTCATGAAATTGTTTACAGACATGGACCTAAAAGTCATCATTGCATTTATCAGTGGCATTCTCCTTTCTGCAGTGATCTTCTGTGTAATATGTATATGCCACAGGTACACTTTTAACTTTGCTATTCTGAGTTACTGTGTACTATATTTTGATATTTGTGCATTGGTTTTCTTTTCTTTAATTTACAGTCAGTCATAATTGTTTTAACATGCTTTGTTTTGAGTGCTTTACACATGACAACATATTTGCTAACCATTTTAAATGTTATAAAGATGGTGGGTGAGTGGCTGACTATTGCAGGGCCAGCACAGTCATATATATAACACATTGACACCTAAGTGTAAGTTAGAATTTCATATTCAATGCACCTGCTTTCTTTTAGACTGTGAGCAGAAAATGGAGTGAGAGAACAGGGAGAAGACAGAAACCCCACAGAGAAAGGCCAGGATGTTTGTATGACTGATACTGTTGAGCCTCTGTGACACATGAAAGACATGACTTATCTTAAAATAAGGGACAAAAAGCAAATAGCTAATCAGTCCTGATTAAAGAAATGTAATATAATGATGCAGAGTTTATCAGATGTACAGGCCAAACACTAAAACATTTTCTGTTTTAAAACCTTGAGGACTTTAATTCTGTAATACCTGTTTTGTTACTAACAGTTGCCAATTTTTAATTACATTTCTCTCCAGAAAAAAACAAAGGAGATCTGGAAAGATGGCTGAGAATTTGGAGATGGCCACCATTCAAGCAGTTTCACTGGTAGTTTTATTATTACTCTATTATTTTATAATTGCTGGCTAAGCTATTATTCTGTTGTTGAGACATGCCCTTCTGTCATTTGTCTTCTCTTTGAATTCCTTTTTTTTGTTTTGGCAACTACTACTGAAAATATTAAATCTACCTGATGTCACTGAAATTTTCTACACTGTGTGATGACTTATATTGGCTGACAAACTTTGGACCTGACAGATTGAGGCTGATCAAACAGCGAAAGATGATGGTGCCTGTGACCAAGAAGCAGCTGTAGGAGGAGCTGAGGGCGACTGGCAGTCAGCACCCAATGGTGACGTGGACCCAAAAGAAGTGGAGTACTCTGACCTTGACTTCTCTAGGCTGAAAATGAAGAACACTACAGACACCATGGAGACACCAAACTCCGCAGAAACAGAGTATGCTGAAATTAAGAAAGAAGTGGCAGAGGAGACAATAGATGATAATGGAGGGCAGCAAATGTTGGAAATGGAGGAAATGTTGGAGGGCAACAAAGAAGAGGCAATGATGGAGGATAAGGAAAGGGACCAGTGTATGCTGGCAAATGAGGAGGAAGGTGAGGATCTGACGCTGTATTCTAATGTGGATGAAATCATGGATCAGATTTGAGAGCTGGGTAGATTGGAGTCATGTGCAGTAAGCACATGTTTTTTAATGGTAAAATACTCAATCTGACACGCATAACATTAAACAGAAGGCTGAGCATGAGAGCAAGATGAGAGTTGCTATTGGTTATTGCAGCTCTTGTGCAGAAGGATGTGTGTGGTTTGCTAGGAAGGAATACGGGTGTTATTCTGCGTGCTAGTGTGTTTATGAGGCTGCTGATGCTGGCAGGAAAGAAATCATGTATGTGAAGATAAATGTAAATAATGTCTGTGAAGACTCAGTCGTCCAGGTGAAGTTATCTAGAGGTAGAGTCATGGCAGCTGGACTCCTAGTTTTACTAGAACCTGAAGTCCAGTTGCCATGACTCAACCTCTAGATATGTACATAATAAAAGAAGCAGAGTTGTTAGTCATAAGTGTAATTTAAAAGGGGTCTGGGAAGATGGCTGCTGACTTTGATGCATAAATGACTATCCTGTGTGTGATTTGTACCACATCACTGTCAGCCTGGGATTAGGGGATATTATCAAAGAAGACACATTTTTAATGTATAGAATATGTTAAGTCCATTCAACTGCAACTTCACAAGCCACTCTTATTGAAATGCTCAAAACATAAATCTGATGATAAAAATGTAAATGCAAATTCAAGGGAACATTTTACACTTTATCTGGCATAGAAATGTATGTATACAGCAAGCTTTGATGCCTATCACAGGACTAAGTGTATTAGGAAGAATAGAAGAAGAGAGTTCATGCTTATTGTTTAAGAAATTGCTTAAATGCCACTGAAGTTACATTTAATAAACTGAGGGTTAACGCCTGTACAAAGACACTGCAGCATATTGTGCAGAATATCTATGTTCAAATCATTGAGATGTTCCAAACTAAACCAATCACAGAAAAGGTGGGGCAGCAAGCACCTCTGCTTTTTTGCACCAAAAGCCTAGAGTTTGTCTTTCTGTCCTCCTGGCTGTTTCCCACCTTGACACAAAAACAAACTTTTACAATCACCACTTTATTCATCCACTGAAGAAATAACCCTAATATTTATTCTTCATTTTCCCTATTGCTTTGTATAAATATTTGTTGTGGAAACTTATATTTGCATTCACTTACAGATAAGAACAGGAAGTTATTAAAAATAAAGTGATGCCAAAAAGTAAATGCATATATTAATACTTACCAAACTGACTTCACCGATAACAGAAACATACAATATAAAAGCCTACATGGTGTTACAATGGGGATAAAGAATGAATGCAGATACTTTGCATTTGCATTGACCTAAAGCATAAATTAGTAAATAAATCAATTCATTCATTATTTCACCACTGCAGATAATGTATTAGTACTAGAGAGCACAGTACTATGCATTGCACTCTGCAAGAGAAATAAAAAGCTACCTTATATCACACTAATAAACATTTACAATTCACAATGTATGCAGGCATTCATATGTAGGCATTCATAATGTGTGTAAGAAAAGATACTGGTTGGTTGATTGCTCAAGACATTCTGATGAGAGATGCATTAAAGAAGGAATAGTTTAACAGTCATACAGAGATCACTGTGGGGAGTAGAGTCCTGGGGCAAAACACATTAACCTGTTTTTTCAGTCCTATCAGTGGTGGGGGGCTATTTTTGATCAACAAAACTTCCTGTATGTTTGCTGCACACTTTCTACAACACTTGTGTTTTTAAGTTTGTCCTCTGGTGGTAGATGCCTAATGTTATCATCTCTGTGACTGTGCTCAGGCATAAGTTAGGGCAGCTAAGGCAGGGAAAGACTGAGGCTAGATTTAGGTAGTCAGTTTATAGTGCCTCAGGAGATAGTCAGTACCAATCTAAGACCAGATTTTGTGCTGTGGTCAGGAACACAAGGGGTTGTGTATTTTTGGGAAGGGAACTTATAGTTCCCTGGGAAGATGCTGTAGAAACAGCATTTGAGAGGGTTTGTTGGAAACTTTTCTCTGTTGGGTGAACTGGGGATAAATGGGCGGAGCCAAAAGCATGCAGGAAGAAACATGGCTGACAGTGGAGCTGGCTCCAGTGAATGGCTCTGGAACGAGAGGGTGTGAGTGGGGCAAGGACAGGTAAGGTCTGTTTGTTTTGATGTCTTCCTTCTGGGGTGTCTCCATCCAGCAGCACTTTTAGTTCTACCAGTGTCTGGTGAATTTTAGTTCTAGAAAATGTGTGGTGTTTTACTAGCAATGTTTAGGGGCCTAATACAGGCCTGAGGCCTAATCAGAAGCTAGTTTCTGCTTCTGATTAGTTTGTTCTGTTGCTCAGCAGGCTGTCCAAGTTCATATTTATTATTACTTATTTGTGTGCTGTGTGATCCAGCCAGGTCTGTCTTACTGGTTAGTTTGCTACTAACATAGCCTGACTAATATGGCAGTTCAGCAGCTACTTTAGCTTACTGCCACCATTTCAGATACTTATATCCTGTCCAGGCCAGTTGCAATGTTTATTTAATAGTACCAGGTTAAGTGTATATGGTTAACTTCTTTCTTTTTTTATCAGTTGCTCTAAGGCAGGCTCAGGGCCTACTGGGATGGTTTGGGTGTGTGAGTGCAGGCAAACGGGGGTTGGTTCTGGGACGCTGGAACCCACTGTTGAGACTTCTCGGTGTCGTGGGCCCAACTCAACGAAACACCATAATTGAGAAGGTGCCGACCTGATGACCCTGTAGACTGGCCTGCACGTTCACACACACAAGGCCTTATTTTGAAGTAATGAAAGTGATAGCATTAGTAGGTTAGAGCAGGGTAGAAGTTAGGACAGTTAGGGCAGAAAGCAACATAGGATATATTTTTCCAGGTTTAGGATAGGGGAGGGTTGGAGCATGGTCTTTGAATGTGGTTTTGAAGATTTATGATACCGTGACCTGATAACCCCCTTTTTGGGGCCACATGATGGGGTAATCTAGATAAGGAGCTTCCACATGAAGGCTCATCCATTTGTTAACTGTGGAGGCTTAGAAGTCATTCCTCCCTCTTTCTCCCTCCCTTCTTTGAAACCTCTCTTATATATTAAATGTGCAGTGAAATCAGAAAGTGTTAATGTTTTAAATCTGTACAAGTTCATTTCTTGGTAGGTGCATTTATTTGTTTGTCATTACCTTATGACTGCAAAAAATGTAGTTATTTAAAAATTAAAGAGAGTGCTGGGAGCTCAAGATCCTAGACTGCCTAAGGCTTGGGTTTTCAGCCTCAGATTGAAATCATTTATTTAGAGTTAGCAGCCCAAGTTTAAATTTATTTTTAGAATTTGACTGCTTGAGCTTTCTGTGTTATTACTTGCTGCTGCTGAAATACATTTCTTCCTAAAAAAAAAAAAAAAAAAAAAAAATAAGACCTATGGACACCTGGCTGAGATTCTGGAGACAATTATAGAGTCCACTATTCTTTATTTTTACTCAACTAATCTTAATATACTAATTTGTGTTTGTACCTCTAGTGGTGTTATCGATCATTGCAGTGCAGGGGTTTCAATGTTCAATGAACCAATGAAAATCAGACCCACGAGCAAAAATTATCTGGAGGAGGAACGTTGGCAGTCGGCAACTCAGAAGTGGAACAAACTCAAGCATGTATTTCACTGTACTGAAAAGAAAGTCAAGGATGGGGAATTCACAAGGCTGAGTCAGAGTATGGTGAGAAAAAAAAAAAAAAAAAAAAGCACAAGACGAGGCAAACACCAGGAGGAAGACAACGCACGATATTGCAGAGTGGGGTGGAGGATATGGGGCTATATTTTAATGTGAAGGAGATAATCTGACACTAAACCCCAAGTTGCCCCCATTAGCGAGCGAGTGAGAAAACAGTGGAAAAACACTTTGAGTGTGCTTTTGTAGAAAAATGCTATAGAAGTATAAGACATTTATCATTCATTAACATTCTCAAAATTATTGTAGTGTTATTTAAGAAATGGGCTGAAAAGGAGAGATCTGAAAAAATTAGCTGAAAATTTATTAGGATGTTTCAATATGTGAAGACACTGCATGTAGCTAAAGCCAGAACTTCACTTAGGAAGTTAACTAACTAAGCAAAGTTAAGCAGCTAGTCTGGCCCTGTTCAAAGTAAAAAAAAAAAAAAAATCTGGCTACCACCTCAAAAGCTTAATAATTAATGTGCATCTTTTTTGGTTACACAAACATCCATCCATCCATCTTCTATACCTGCTTTTTCCTGAAAGCCAGGGTCACGGGGATCTGCTGGAGCCTATCCCAGCTCTCTTTGGGTGAAAGGCAGGGGTACACCCTGGACAGGTCACCAGTCCATCACAGGGCCGGTTACACAAACAGAAAGATAAAAATAAATTTTACTCTCTGCAGCAACTTTACAGTGACAACAGGAAATCACTGCACCCAGCTATTACAGAAAAAGTGATTTGAAACAATGTGTAAACAAAGTGTAGCAAAGCATTTAAAACTGTTTGTAGCCAAATATTAAAAAAACAATTGTTTTATTATTACAAAACTGTGCACTTTACATTTTAAATTCGAGACACGTTACTTTGTGTTTGAAGGAGCTCACATGTATTTTGGTAGACAAACTCAAACTGATAATGCTGACTTCCACTGTAAAATCAAAAAATGTAAGAGGCAGGATGTGAACTTTAAAATAGCATCTGAAATGCCAAGCAGGTGTCTTCCATTTGCATGCTGGGTTCCTCTTAAAGATAAAAGCGAAACTGTGCAGTTTTGTTTAATGACGTTCTCACAGACAGTTTAACTCCCTTTATTTTACTTAGGTTTTATCAATAAAGAGAAACAAAGTCTTGCTGGAAAATTCATAACAGCTTTCCCAGTGAATGAAAAGTCTGTGTTTATTATCCCCTTTGACAGAAAATTTATTGGACTGTTTTAACTTTCTTTGTTACAACTGTTGGAAAAGAATGTGAATTGTTTTGCAAAATATTACCATGAAGGATGCTTTATTGTGTGTGCATAAAAATGTTTATGCAGGCTTATACATTAAAAAGCCTTAGCATTAGACACACATGGTTTGCATGTAGTGCTTAAACTGATTTTGGATTAAAGCTGAGCTTACAGGATTAGAATGTTCCACTAGCTTGACAAACACTTAAAATAGATCAATCTGACGCTATTGTCACTTCAAAGCTGCAGAGGAATCTGCATTTGACAGCTAGAGATAAATAATTTATCCAGACCGCTGGGTTTCCTCCGAATCTAAAGGTAAGTGTGCATTTTTGTACTATAAACACATGACAAGAGTCATACTGGTAAATGAGGATAAAATGTATTTAACATTTCATTTTAGGATTATCACATGGACCTTAAGTTTTGATATTTATTACTTCTAATGGCCACTATGAAGCTTATATTCAAGTGTAAATATAAAACAGGGGTGGAGAGGTATATCCATATATATATCTAAATAATGTTACTGTAAAAGTGCCTAAAATTTTACTTATTTAGAGAAAATCTACTTACTCTTACCAACACTGTACACCAGAGTTGGTTAGCCTGTGACACTATAAATATACAAGAGGACAGGAGATAATAATCTTTCTGAGAAGGTTCAGGCTTCCTGTAAAAGTACTTTAAACATGCCTTTGTTACAAAGATGTAAGTTGTACACCTGTTTTTATTGACATTAAACATAAGTTTAACATAGTAATATTGATTATTCTTGCCAGTGTCATAAAAACAGATCTGTTTATAAAGCTGGTTTGAAATATCTTTTAAGTATTCTAGTCTATTCTATAGTAAACTGCTGCTGCATCTTTCTATCCACAGAAATGGCTGAAGTTTTCAGAGGCCTAAACATTCTTGAAACCCTCAAAGAGTCCATAGAGAGCAATACATTTTCAGATGTCAAGGACGCAGTAGAAGATCTCCTGATTAGCAGGCTCAATCTAGCTGTGGTTGGTGACCGTGGGGATGAAAAAGCCTGTTTTATGAACTCCCTACGTGGCCTTTGCTCTGGGGATGAAGGGGCAGCTCCATCTCCATCTCCTCTTGCCCCAGAAGAAGTGGCAGGATATCCTAACCCTAAACACCCTGATTTTCGCTTGTGGGACCTGCCGCCTGTTCCAACCACCTCTTCACTTGAACCTGAAGGATACATGAATAGAGTTAAATTCCTCCGTTACAATGCTGTATTCATGGCATTCACACAGTCACCCCAACCCAACAGTGTGGAGCTGTTTTTGGAGGCCCGTTCTCTTCAGCGACACACTGTGTATTTCATTCTCTTAGCTTCAGCAACAGACACGGAAAAGAGTCTGGAAGAGAAGAGGAAAGCCAGTCTGGAGGTGCTGACATCACAGGGTGTGACACAGCCTAAAATCTACCTGGTCAGCCCGTCCACCCTGGAGAAGTTTGACTTCCCTGTTCTGGTGGGGGATATGTACAGAGATCTACCAGAGGTTCGAGCTCATGCCCTTGTCCTGGCTCTACCAACTTTCACCTCAACCCAGGTCACCCAGAAGAAGGAGGTATTTAAAGCAGTGGTATGGGCAGCTGCCTCACTCTCTGGGGGGATGTCAACTATTCCTGTTCCAATGGTGGCCTCTATGGTGGATTCAAGTGTAGCAGTGCGGGTCCTGACCAAAGCGCAGTTATCTCTGTGCCTGGATGATGAATCAGTTGAGAGACTGGCACGACAACGAGGCATTGAACCGACAAGACTTAAAGGGCTGAGGACATGTGTACTGTCAGTAGAGGTTAGCAAGGGTGAAGTTAAAAAGCGGCTGGCAGTGGCAGAAAAGGACCTGGCCACAGTTTCATCAAAGCTGGTAGAGTTGGTGATGCCCAGACATATCCGCTCTGTGAGCCGCTCTTTTGCTGCCATGTTGCAAGCTTTAAATAGCGCTATTGATGAAATGGCAGCTGATGCTGAGAAGATAGTGGTTACTGCTCTTGGGAAGTGAAGACAACTATTTTTTTTCTTTTTTGGTGTTTCCTGTTTGTGTGGTTCACCTTCACTTGTGTGTTGTAAGATACAAAGAATACACTATTCATAAAGCTGCTCATAAATCTTTTGATACTTCCTCAGTCTTGTTCACTCTTAAATGAATATGAATAAGTGACATTAAATATGGTGTTAAAATAAATTCTGTACATAGATGTCAAATAATGTAAGCTCCTCTGTGTGCGTTTTATCACCCATGTACCCTGAACAGTGGTTTTCACTATTATCAAGAGCATTAAATAGCGGAAGTGAGAGGAAGTTCAGCTGCATGCCTACTGCAGCAGGCAAGTTGAAGAAAAAATACTAGACCTTCATAAGTATACCTATAAAATATTGTGTTCGCTGTCTTGCATGATTGAGCATGCAAATTTCTTTTATGTTTTTTAATCAACTGTGAAAACTTCCTTTTTTTTCTTAATCTCGCTCTTTCTTTAGTTAGGAGTAATTGTAGTCGCTTCAGACTTTGCATCCTCTGAGGTAAGAAAACACTTTTTAACCTTTGAGTCTAAAATGTTTTGCTTTACATGACTGCTTAATAGTTGGCAATGGTGTGAAATCTTTGTAGCAAAATAATTTTAGATAATATATCATGTTGTGTACGTTATACACTATCATCATAATATGTAAATAAAATAGGTTAAATAACTAGAACATGTTATTTTTCATTTTATCACCAGTGGTGCAGGAAATATTTACATCCTCTGCTTAAATTAAAGAAGGGCCTACTAATACTACAACTATATAAGTATTATTACAAATGTGCACTGAAGCATTAAAGTAAGTATTAAAAATACTCAATGCAGAAAAATGTTGCTACTATTATGTCATTAATTATGCCTTAAAGTAAAAGCAGGACTTTACTCTGATCGCTCATGTGATTATTAGTTGTGTAGACATTTTCCCTGAAAAAATCATGTCATGTTCACAGGAATTCGGTGGCATTAATACGTGATCTATGTTGTATATTATGTTTTTGAAACATTAAATTTGTTTTTGATAATACATTCAAATTTGGCATGTCTTAAATAAATGCAGCATATTGTCTGTTCTCTAAAAAAAAATGTGTAGAGTGTATTGGTCTATTTGCATGACTGGAGAAGCTTCCAAAAGCAGCATTAGTTAACAGCCAATGCCAAATAAAAACAGTGTTTCACTGAGTCACATATTAGGCATCAAAGAAAAAGGAACTGAACCTGCACCAAAAGCCATAAAATGTATAAAGAAATCAAACAATGACTATTGTGGCTTACAGACAGTACTTTAATACTTTCTTAGTTATATTGTATGCAATTTATTTTTCTTTTTTTTTTTTTTTTCCTGTTTCAGACATCAAGCTTTAGTCCCACATGACAATGAATGCCCAGACAGTTGGGTGGTTGGTATTTCTGTCCCTAATAAAAAGTAGGTATTTATTATTCCTCTCTGACTTTTGCAATGTTTGCATTTAAAGCCACAAATAATATGCAACTTTTTTTTTACTTGTTTTCATCACTATAGATTTTACTTGTCAAGAACCCCCCTTCAAAATAGAAGAACGTCAGCTCACTGCTCTAGAAGGGACCTGCACTGAAATCAAATGCACAGTCACAGAAAGTTTTAATGATGAAGCATACTGGTTTTGGATGAAGGATGCAGAGTGGTTTCAGAGTGATTTTAATGCCACTGTCATTTATAGCACAGATCACGTAAAACGTCCTGTCAGTCCAGACTTTGCAGATAGAGTGAAATATATTGGCACATCTTTTATTGGCAGATATTTTAAAGATTCACTGTGCAGTATTTTAATTTGTAACCTGAAGAAAACGGACAGTGGACAGTATTCTTTCAGATTTGCAGGAAAGAACAAGGTATGGGTAACTAAAAAAAATGTTACTCTCACTGTTACAGGTATGTATAATGAAAAAATATTAAAGATGTTCAGAAAATTTAGCTATGCAAACAATAAAAGCTAGTGTGGAAATAAAAAGAGCTGCATTATTTAAGTATTAAAGTATTGTGTTTTATATTTTAAGAAAATATGTGATTAAATTTATAATGTTTAGAGAAAGTCATGTTGTCATTTAGACATGAAATTAGCTCAGATATTTACATTTGACCCTGGATATGCTTAATGAGATATTGCATGTAAGCTGATAAGACAAAGCCTGAAGATAGATATGGTTTGAACCATTCATGGCATGTTTGTTAATCAACGGAGCAACATGCCCAGTTATATTGAAATTACTGACCAGATTAATACAACAATCTAAAACGAGATGTAGAAGAACTGTCACTTAATTGGGAGATTTGATTATAAATGTAAGTTTATATAACATATTTTCAGACACACACTAGGAGAGAATAAGAAAATATATAGTGTGTCGCCAGCTTTATCTTGAATGCAGAGACCAGTTGTTTTTTTGTTGTTGTTTTCGTGGCTCTTTTATTTTTTAACTTATCTTTTAATCAAACATTACTCCAGAGCAGTAATTATGCCAATACTGTATGATTAGAATTTACTAGTTTAATTTACTGTTCTGTATAGTCACCATTACATTTCTGCTGACGTCTTTATTTAATGTTTTTCAGATAATCCATGCCTGATCACTTTTAATAAACCACCTGTTGTGAAGGAGGCTGGAAATGTAAAACTCACATGCTCCACTTCAAATTCATGTTCTTCAAACCTGAAAATTGAAGCTTTTAACCAAACTTCCTCAGCACAGCTCCCTCAGCATGAAGAAAAAAATACGACGACAAAAAGCACCATAGTCAGCTTCAGCGTCACCGTGCAGGATGATGGGAAAGTGTTTTCATGTCAAACACAAAATAACAAGGACACGTACGCTATTCAGAATATTAGCGTAACTGTTGAATGTAAGTTCATTAATGGAGAGTTTAACCACATTTACTTTTATTTAGCACTGATATAATCAATCAATCAATCTGTGACTCAATTTATAACTCGTATAATTTATAAGGACAAACTATTACTGATTGAACCTTAAGCAAAATTGATACTTCCAGATATCGATATGAAATTGATAGATGAATGAATTTAAAAACTCTCAGATCATTTGTGCTCTTACTATCTGCTTACTGAAGTTGCCAAGGGCTCAATTCTTTTGCATATCTGATATTTGTGAGCAATCTACCTATTCTTACTGTGTGTTAACTGATTTCTTATTTGTGTTGAATTTGTTGACACAGATGCTCCAAAAGACATAAAGACTGAGATCAGCTCTGAAAATATCAAGGAAGGAGATTATGTGACTCTCACCTGCGCCGCCAACGGAGGTCCAAACCCCAGCATTACCTGGTTTAGAAATGGACAACAGCAGTTTTCTGGGGCAGAGTGGAAAATCTCATCAATTAATGAGTCGCAAAACGGAACATATCAATGTGAAGCTAAAAACACACATGGAACAATCAGTTCAAATTCACTAACTATAAATGTTCAGTGTAAGTACAGTACTTCCTGTGCGAATTTAATTTGGTGTGTTTCTGATTCTCCGTCATTTTAACGTTTTATTACTGCTGTACACTTTGACATTCTTCATTGCACTTACGTAAATTTGTAAATGAGGATCCTAAACTTTTTCATTTACAGTACTGTGTATTTAACGAGTTAAATATTGCTCTGTTTTAGATGCCCCTTATGTTGAGATACAGATGGATCCATCTGTAGTAAAAGAAGGAGACAAAGTGACATTAACATGTGAGGTGAAGCGAAGCAACCCTTCACCTTCTGCCTTCTTGTGGAGGAAAGATGGGATAAATATTGGTTACACAAACACATACATGCATCACAGAGTGAAGCCTGAGGACAGTGGCTTCTACACATGTGCAGCTACTAATGATGTGGATACTAGGGAATCAGACACACTTCAAATCAAGGTTGAATGTAAGTTTTACATGTCCCTTTAATGTGTGCTTCAGATATTTAATCATGGGAGACAAAATGAAATATCTGCTATATCACCGTAGAAAGTATTCTAACAGTTATTTCTTCCTTCCAGATAGCCCGAGGAACACACATATCAGTCTGTCTGCTGCTGCTCCTGCGAAAGTTGGTTTCCCCTTCACGTTGACCTGTAACACTGATGCTAATCCTAATCCATCAGAATACTCATGGTACCGTTTCAACAAAGACAAACCACTTGACTCCTTAATGTGGAAGTCTAAAGCAACTTCTGAAAACAGCCTATATTTTCCTGCTGTACAAAGAGCAGATGAAGCATATTACATCTGCAACGCCACCAACAGCATCGGAACAGGGGATGATAGTCTGCCGGAGTATATGCAAGTGTGGTGTAAGTAACTTTGTTTTGCTGACAGTGTTTCATGATCTTGAAGTTTCTTGAAACTTGCACAAAAAGTTAAGTATTCAGTGTGATGTACACAACAAATCTGCATTTACCCAAAAAAAATCACTAAAGGCAAGCAGCTGCCAGCAATCTGGGATAAACTCAAACATCTTCCCAAGAAAATGTGTGGAAGAAATAGTAATTAGATTATCAAACACATATTGTATATACCAGGTCAGTTGGAGAATGTAAGGGTTGCAAGTGGGTGGACATCATACCATCTTTGGGCAGAGCAACCCATTTATTCTTTGTTCTAAGATAAACAAGCCTGCTGTTGGTTCGAGCTAGATGTTTAACAAACAGACGTGACAGTGGGATCCATCTTTTCACCCAAATTTTTGCTGTAAAGCAAATAAACACATTTTCTAAAATGTCAAACTCTCAAAGTGTGTAATGAAGTTTTCAGAGTAGAAGTTGCCTTCCTGCTTATTGATTCTGCTGTAATATAATGCAACATGTTAAACTGTGTGAATCGAGCACATGGCTGCTTCCTCTTTGTTCCACTTAGTATTTTTTCATATTTTTAATTTCTTATTTATCTCATATCTTTGCTACTTTTGACACTCTGTTGTGTACTTGTACTTTGCTGTTGCAACAATGCAGTTTCCCCATTGTGGGACAAATTAAGGTTTTCTTATCTTATCTGTACAGATCCACCCACTGAACCCAAGCTGTCTATGGATACTGAGGTCATGGAAGGTCAGAGCATCAGCATCAGCTGCACTGTTGAAAGTTTTCCACCGTCAACACTCATTGTGACAGGGAGATTAAATCCTCAGTCTTCAGAACAGCCTTTCATTAAACTCACCAGTGAATCGCAAAGAGCCAACACTCTCCATCACAGATTTAACGTAACTTTGGTTAAAGATACCTATTACACCTGTATTGCCAACAACACTGAAGGTTCAAGCAAGAGCATACAACATAAGTTGGTGGTCAAATGTGAGTGATTTTTTTATTTTTTATTTTTTTCTTTGTTTGTTTGTTAATCTTGTTAAACTTAGACCATATCAAAACCCAAACCTTCCATCAGGATGCCAGCATGAAAAAAAAAAAACATCTTGATTTTTAAAAGGAAAAAGTAGATATGTCATTTTTTCTGTCCATGTAATTTGAACAAAGTCATTACATCATCGTTTTTACTCTACTAGTTGTTCTGATTGAGTCATAATTTGGACACAATAGCTTAGACACTTCCATATGTAAGTATGATTCTGACGTATTTGTATAATACTTGAGCATTTCCATGTGCAAAACATACAATTAGCTTTCAAAAAGTGTCATATAAAGTAACCCTGTTTAGCTATTACATGCTGCTTACAAAGTAATACTCTCAGTAATGTAATTTTCACACTTTTTAAAAAATGTTAATATTAATGCAGCATTGTTTCTCCTATAGGAGCATATTTGTAGTATTGCTACTGGAATATGTCATATTATACAGCTGTACATGTTATTGTGCATAGCAGTTTATGTACTCCACCACCACATAGACTGAATAACAAGGAACATTAAAAAGTTATTATTCGCAGCAGGGTTATATAACTCTAGATATATAAAGTATATAGATTTTATAGGTGTGGGATCATGATAGTGATTATTACACTATACAGGCCATTATAACTAAAAGAATATGACCATGTTTAGATCTGACACTTTATTTTTGTCAACTGCAGATGCTCCCAAATATGTGACTGTACAAGCCCAGCCTGGTCTTGTTGTGAACGAAAACACATCGTTGACATTGACGTGCAGTGCCCAGTCCTACCCACCAGTGACCAAATTCATCTGGATGAAGATGACTGATAGGAAAGATGAGGTGATCCATACTTCTCAAATCTACACCTTAAAGTCTGCCAGTCCATCTGACCGTGGACTGTACAGCTGTGAAGCCACAAATGATGCTGGAAAACGAAAATCACAGCAAGCTGAAGTTAAAGTCAAGTGTAAGTAGATTGATGCACCTGTGATGATCCATCATTGTTTATACTGTAAATAGTAATTGGACAGGAGGATGCAGAGGTTCTTAGATTTGGTTCCAAACAATAATGGTTGGTTATAATATGAATAAACTCTCTGAGTCACATTTCAGCTGTAAAGTCTTATTGTTGGAAGCAGAAGAATAAACAGAAAGTTACAGAGATGTGCTCTATGTAAATTTATTATTTGTAGAATTTTTATACAAATGTCTTTTTTTGTGGCATAATTGGTGCAGCTGTGTAGCCCACTGTACTAAACTGTACTAATAATTTTTAAAAAAAAGAAAAAAAAAAAGTAGCATGTTTGCATTTGTGCTGTCATTCATTAATTAATTTTGTCCTGCTTCTCTGTTTCCTAAACTTCCCTGCTCTAGATGGTCCAAAGAAAACAAACATCACAACATCAGCAGAGCAGCAAAAACCTGATGGGAGAAGTTATGTGGTGCTAAGCTGCAGCAGTGACAGCTATCCCCTAGTCACAAGCTATTTGTGGTACAAAAAAGACAAGAGAGAGTTTATGTTGTTTAATCAGCAGAACTACACAGTTTATTCAGACAATCCAGGAGACTACTACTGCATAGCAAAAAATGAAATCGGTCAAGGATCATCTGAATTAGTTCATCTGTTTGTTAACCGTGAGTAAATTTCAAGTTGACATGTCTGCATGTGTACTGCTTGCTTGTCTACTTGCTTTGTTATATCAGGTTTGACAAAAGACATTTTATAGTTTGACCTTGTGCTACTTGTTGACTGTTGTGTATGTATTGATGCGGTCTCTCTTCAACCACAGGACACTTAATGAAGATTCTGAAGTTCTTCTTTATTTTTTTGATCACGCTCATTATTTTATTAATTTTCTTAGTTTGCAGGTAAAGTATGAATAAAAAATGTTTTTGACTTGACATACTAAATTCTGTAATGCTAAATTCTATAATGATGTCATGTAACTTCATTTCAGACACAGGAAGAAAACCTCAATTCAACAAGGATCTACCAACACACAACCCTGCTTTGGTTTTCTGGTGATAACTTATTTGTGAAAACATGTCTAGATAACTTATTTGTGAAACCATGTCTACCTTTTAACTGAACACATATGGACAGAAATGACACCTTTCTTTGCGTATGTGTAAACCAGGTATGGTGGAATCGCACCAGGAGGGGGGATTTGACCAATGAGTCTGTTTTAGCAGATCCTTTCAGGAGCAGAGATGACCTCTTGGCAAACCATCCATGTCGTCCAATGGCCCAGCGGCAGCCTCGTCCAGACAACATGTAAGACGGCATGCATACACATACACAATGTCGCTAATCAGGACAGGCAACACTGAAGGACAGAGTTTAATGGGCTTATGCTCATGTTACAGTCAAGGTCAATCAGACATAAATGCCACAGTGCTGTTTATTATAAATAGTCACAGAGCACTGCATAATTTTTTTTTATTTATTCTTGTTGTTCCACAGACCTGCATCCAACATCAACAGTGTTTACTGTACTGTGAATCTCCCCACCAGAGAACAGGTGAGTCACCTCAAAGCTTCACAACGCAAGCAAATTAAAGCTATTGTATGTGGAAGACATTACTAAAACATTTCAACATTAGGATGTTGCAGTAATTAGCCTTTTATTAAAGTCTGTATAATAGTTGTAAAATAACTTCTGTGGCTTTTGAGGGAGTTTTCCAAGTCTGAGGAAGTAAATTTGTCAATGAATTCACTGTTAGCTCAGTGTGGGTTTAGAAACTTAAGGCATATTTACAAACATTCATTCCTAAATACTCAGATCAAAAATGTCTAGTAGTGAGTCCTGATTAGGAGTGATTTGGGATTATTCTTAGAGCAACTCTGAGCAAAGAAAGGACTAAAACCTCTACTTCAGAGAGGAAGTGTGGATGACCCTGTTGCCAGGTATGATGCATTGTTTTAAATTCTATGATTGGTAGGTCAAGGCTATTGGCCAGGGGTCTCCAACCCTGATCCTCGATTGGTATTGTCCCACGGGATTTCCAACTAGCCCTGCTCTTCCAGTTTGTGATTGGTTGAATACACCTGATATCTGAAAAACAGGCAGAGTAGTGGAGCCTCGAGGTTGGGAACCCCTGCTATAGACTATAAGAAATGCACTTAGTAGTAATGGACATATTATGGACTGTGAAATTCAAAGTCCTAATCTTAAAATGTAGTCTGTGTTATATTATAAACCATACTTTAAAGTAGCTTAATGTTTGACAACACAGGGCAACATGAAAAGTAGACTGTTTATTACTTGTTATATTGTCAGATTTATAGTCTCTTTTCTACACTCGTAATTTTATTACATAATCTGTTTGGTGTTAATGTGAGAAAATGACTCACCCTTCATTAATTAATGTGATTGCTGAGCAGTCTCTGAGTAGTGGCGTTGATCGGCACGTAGGGAACAAGCAAACAGAAGCAAGTAACGGAACAAGAAATCCCAACAGGACAGAGGGCCAGTGTTTCCTGTTAGCTCAGTTAGTCGATGAGCATAAAACCATTTTAAGAGAACGGTTTGGCCCCAGTGTTACAACACAAGCCAAGAGGCAGTTGTAGGGGGACATAGCTTTCATTTCTGGTGATATGGCTTTACAGTGTTTCTTGGGAGATGCAGGTGTATCTCTAATGAGATTGGCCACTAACACTACCCCTGTATGCTCTAATCTGTAGTATTTTATTAACTCTGTAATTCAGAGTTTGGACAATATTTCTTCAATCTGTGTTTCTTTCTGCAATTTTGTTTTTTAAAAAAAAAACTAAAAAAAAAAAAAAAAAACTAGAAGCAAGTTTACCAACTTATTTGCATAATGGAAAGTGTAGGAAACAGTGTTACTGGTGTTTACTACAACTGAGGATATTTAAATATCTGCTGCATCACCTTTGAACTTTGAAGACTTTTATAGAACTCAACCAGTGTTGTCCATCTTTGATATGATGTACTTCAATAAAACACGTTAAAAACAATAAACTATAAAAAAAAATGCCTAACAGTTCAGTATATAAACACACAGTGTATCCCAGGATAGAAATATACTAGAAAGGTTTAAATTTAATGTTAAATATAAAACTGTAATTATAGTCCTCATCATTTCTAAAACAAATGTTACAAAGCCCTGAATGTTAATACTTTTTGTGCATACTGTTGTGTGCGTGTGTGTGTGTGTATGTATGTATGTATATATATATATATATATATATATATATTTTTTTATTCATTGACGTCTTGTCTGCACAGGCTCCCACTACACAAAAACCCACAGGTCAGCAGGAAGGAGGCATAACAGTGTATGATTCTCTGCAGTTAGAGGACAGGAAAGGGTGAGTATTGTTTTATTCGTGTATATTATCAGCACACATCAGTACCACTACATTATCGCCTAACAAGTTGGATTATATTTGTTCGTCAGGGTCAACTGGGCGAAAGCAGAAGCAGATGTGTATGCTAAGGTGTCCAGACCAAAGCCAGCGAAAAAGGTCAGACATCATGAACTTCTGTTTTTGTTTGTTTAGATTCTAGGTTCTGCTAACAGTTCAGCAATGTTCACACTGTGGTTAGTGGTAAATAATTACAGTAAAACAACCTTGTTTCATTTTAGAAAAGAGTAATGTCTGATCTTACATAGTTCATCTACAGTGCTGTAGCAGAAATACATCCAGTGTACCAACAAAAAGAAAAACAAGTTAATAATAATCAGCTTAATTTAATAAAACCCAGATATACTTAACTAGAAATAACAAAACAATCTGACTGTGTCAAAACCAGTGGGCGCAAAAAACACAAGGTGAAAAATATAGACCTGGGACTTTTAAGGTGTGTATGATACAGCGATTCTATAAGCTAACGATGTTATCACCAGGCGAGGTGCCTGTAGACATTAGCTAATGACGTGATATTTGATTTGCTAAAGTGGATAAGCAGTTGTCGACGTGTCCGTATCAAACGATCGAAAATGATTAGGCAGAAATCATGTTTATTCCCAGCACTGAGACGTGAACACTGATGGCGTTTAAGGCGCCGTACAGCGTCAATTCTGGTTTCCCGAGCTAACGTCAGTGATAGCAAAATTAGCATCACACGCATTTCAGGATAAATCAATGTGGACCGGTCCATCAGGAGCCTGTTAAGCCGCCACATGAACTCAGTAATATCATTCATGCTGCTGCGAGTAAACATGATTTCAGTCAAGACCATCACAACTAAATGCGAAGGTGCTCCATCTCCTTCTCCAGTTAGATAACACCGAGCTAAAGCTAGCTAGCGCTGTGTTAGCTCATCAAACGTCAGTAGTGATAACACTATCGTTAGCTTAAAAAATCGTCATACCATACACGTATTTTTAGAAAAAAAACACTTCGACTAATAAATAATTTTAACATGTAAAATAACACACCACACGGCCCCTCTTCTTCTTTGGTGTTTAATGGCAGCGGGCATCCTCAAGTTGTCACGAGTGATAACTATTTTATATCGTAACGGCTTCTCATTAACTCGACCCCATTATTCACAGTATCAGTCAACAACAACATCCTGATCCGTTACAATACTACACCACCGTCCTCAGGTAACCGGACACACTCTCTCTTTGCAAATTATACTAATATTCATCTCCGATAAAGCGCAGACATTAGTTGGCAGTAACGTGAACGCAATCAAAGGATGCCATCTGCCATTAAACACCAACGAAGAAGAGGGGACTGCTTTATGTCATGGTGAAGTTAATTTTTCAGAAGAAATCCTGTTTGACTAATGATTAACGTGACCATAATATAGATAAAGCACAGGAGAAGTTGTCAATCAATCAATGTCCAATCAATCACAAAAAGTACTGACAGAAGCGCCCATGAGCCCACCCCCCAAACTGTCAAAAACCACCTTGACGTTTTGTCGCGCACTAAAATGTCCATCAAGCACAGAGAGCCGTCGAGGAAAAGGATCAAATGGAGAGAAAAACATAGTTTGAGTGTGAAATTGTGATAAACTTGCGCGCATCTCTTCTTCCGGTGCGCCAAGCTTCACTTTTGCGCTCGCGGACTGTTAAACCTCGCAGGTCTATGTTTTGACACTGATGTAACGTCACATTTTGTCTGCCATCAACCTAGAACAAAGAAGAAAATCAGGCGGACTACGAGAACGTCTGTACAGGACACGCATCCAAGTTTCCAAACGATGACACAGACACCAGCGAAGAAGAGGAAGTCAACTATTCACAGGTGAGCATCAGGGCAAATCCAGGACATTGGAGATCCAGCAGCGACTCCAGCAGCGACTCCAGCACCTCTGATGATGAGATTCAGTACAGTGAGGTCAAACTATGAGCCCTGACGTTCTTATCCTATTTTAAAATGCTCATCTTGTGTCTACTACATCCTGAAATATTGTCCTAATTATCACTATCATTATGATATTGATTGGGGGGTATGTTTTTGTTTTCATTAGTGTATATTAACAAGTAAACAGGAGACAGAAAAGTGACCAATATGATGAATGTAATTCAAACCTACAGCACCAGATATATATATCCATGGATCATTATTATTAATTTATATTAAAATATTTTCATCTCCAAAATATACAGTACATGAAAGTATATGGACAGAAATACCTGGCATCACTGCGATATGTGTTAAGATGCACAAAGTGACTTTGACTGTAATGTTGTAAAGCTGTTCTGCAATCTCTTCACTGTAGCTTGTTTCTCACTGGAAGTATACATGTTGAAATAATGTGCTATATTCACTCTGCTTTGGCTTAAGACTTAAAGTACACAAAGTTTTTGTTTTTATAAACAAGCACAAACATTTATATATTTTGACAAAAAAAATTACAAAGCCAAAAAAAAAATCTTCACTGTGCATTTGCTTTTTGCTCTTTTTTTTTATAAACCTATTAACATGAAGACAAAAGCTAGCATTGAAATATTAAAAGATAACTTTGGTTCTTTTGAAGCTGTATGTCCTTTACAAGTGAGTATGGAGACTCTATAGGTAGTGCTAATTTTGCTGTTCCTACTTCCTTGTACCTTCTACCTATAATCGTAGACAAGAAATATGGATCAAACCAGGATTAAGTGGGGCAATAATTTAGCCTCATTGAAATGTCACTTGCCACTGACCTGTCCTGAGACTATCCATGTCTTTACCTTGCACAAAATGACTCTGCAGTGGTTTCTTCATTTTTTTAATATCTCCTCCTTTGCATCCCCTGGAGTCCAGCCAGATCTCAGCATACACTGTCATGGCCTCTGATCTCCCTTTCTCTCCGCTTGTCCTCTGACTTGGCCTGGAGTTTAGCAAAATTCAGATTGGCATAGTGGAGTGAGTCGTCTTTCTCTGTGCCTTCTTCCTTTTTTAGAACAGCTTCACTGGAATAAATAACATCCAGTTGTGAAGACTTAGTCTGTGGGAAAACAAGAACAAAGTAGTTCAGTAATAGAAAAGAAAATGTTAGACAGTAGACATTATTAGGCCCATTTAAAAGGCATTCACTCCACTGTTAGAGTCTTCATTTAAAATTAACTTTTTTGTTCAAGCTTGCAAAGCTCAGCAGTAGATCAAAGAGATGACTTTGCCCTAGTGATAAAGTCTGTAATACTCCTGTATAGATTTTGGGTGGTGTACAGTAGCACCACCAGAATTCACTGTTGCAAATTGGTGTTTGAGATACATTAGTAGTCGCCTCTTTCCTCTGTGTTTCTAAGCTAAATAAGCCCAGTCTGTGCCATTTTCTTTCCTGACTGCAGGTTTACCAGGAAACAAGTTCTTAAGACTAAACTAGTACTGTAAATGCAGTGCAGAACACACAGCAGCAGAACACACAGCAGCATCCCCAGTGCTCCGGCTGCACAGCCGATCAATAGAGACACATGGAGGCCTGAAAAGCCCCCACGTTATATGAATCAGTAAAACCAGACAAAAGCAAACTGCAGAGAATTTAAAAAATAAAAAATACACACCTGCATAAACATTTTTTTCAGACTTGAGGACAATACAGCAAACTGTAAAGTAAACACAGACCAACATTGGTATTCTTTTAGATGTGTTTTTCTGGTCACTTGACAAGTTCAAAATGTATTCTTATTTTTTGCTCCATTTTGGCTTCTAAATATTCACTATGTCCACCAGCTAGTTGTTAATTTCGTCTGTCTGCTACTTTTTAATTCCAATGGGTTTTTTCTTTTAAACAGCTAGAAAAAAACATATTTTAATGTAATACAATTATCAAGTCAAAGAACAACTTTTAGATTTTCATATTCTGAACAAAAAACAAAAAACTATGTAATCATCTAAGACATAATCTGAAACAACACAGCAACCACAGATATGCCAAAAAGAAATACTCACAAAGAACATGTAGGGTCAAACTTTCTTCATTCACAAGGTTGGTGTCGCCAACTTGTCGTTTGTACAAAGCAGTGCAGGAGAACTTCTGTTCATTATATAGATAAGGCAGTGAAGTTTATAACAGAGGTCACACAATTAGATTGTATGTTCTCAATGTCACCTATATTGGGTGTCCATGACAGACCTGGATGCAGAATAGGACAGGGAGCAGCAGCCAAGTAGTTTAACATCACTGGAGTCCCTTCTTCTACCTCCTGCCTGGATGATGTTACGGTGGGTGTGGGCAGTGAATCTGAGGAGTAAAAACAGTGACAAAATGGCAAGAGTAAGTAAAAGATACCAAAAATGTGATTATACATTTGCAAAGGTAGCAGGGCATAATTCAAACCTAGAGCAGTGATGTTGACAGAAAGCTGTGCATCAATTTGTCACACTGCAGTCCGAAGAAATATTTGCCATTATTCTTTGAGGACAGGTTGTTGAAGATGGTGGTGCAATTGCTGTTGCACAGGTGGGGAACCTGATTTCCTTGCAGCATGTTTGAGCTTGCACTTGAACACCTGTGGTTCATCAGGGTGGTCTCTCTTCCATATGGCTTTACAGGTATGATCCAGGTTTTTATCGTTATGTGGGGGGGGAGGTGAAACTGCAGGGGATGATCACACAAGATCCAGTTAGCACTTCTACAAACAACTCACACAGTTATAAATTAAGGTCTTAAATGTGAAAACCATATTAAAAAAAAAAAAAAAAAAAAAAAAACTTAAAATAATTCATCATTACTAAAGGGGAAAAAATAAACCATGAAAAATTACAACAGGCATATCCAAAAAGTAAATCTTAAGATAAAAGCAAATATTTACATTTACTAGTAATTTTAAACATTGATAAATACATCGGAAAAGCATTAACAAGCTTTTCAAATGGGGAAATAGCCTACCTTGAATTAGACAGCATATCACGATAACCTTTAGAGCACCTGTCATGCTTTTTTCTCTTTGATGAACCTACACAGAAAAGATATAAATTAATTTATTGTTAAGGCATTATAAGAGCAAAAATATAAAAATACTATCCAATGTTATTTATTGAATCTTATTTGATGCTTACAAATGCAGAGACTGTCATATAATTTAGGTGAAAGTATCAATGATCTGATGTAATATCAGTTTGGTAAATAAAGTACAATGAAAAAGTCCAAAATATATATTTATGGGAGGTTATTTAAGAAAAGTTAATGTAATATCAAAACCTAAAGTTCCATTTGTACAACCATATAAGTAAACACGTAGTACACTGCATACTATTGGAGCTCTCGTTACTAAGAAGGGGAACTAATGTTCTTTCCACTGATGGCACCATCAGGTTTCATAAAGCATGACAATGAATCCACTCTAAGCTTGTCTTTCACACTCACTCATTGAATCTCTAGCCATACTGAATTTTTTAGAAAGTCGCAAGCAGCGACAACCATCAACATAAAGCAGCGACAACCATCAACATAAAGCAGCGACAACCATCAACATAAAGCAGCGACAACCATCAACATAAAGCAGCGACAACCATCAACATAAAGCAGCGACAACCATCAACATAAAGCAGCGACAACCATCAACATAAAGCAGCGACAACCATCAACATAAAGCAGCGACAACCATCAACATAAAGCAGCTACAACCATCAACATAAAGCAGCTACAACCATCAACATAAAGCAGCTACAACCATCAACATAAAGCAGCTACAACCATCAACATAAAGCAGCTACAACCATCAACATAAAGCAGCGACAACCATCAACATAAAGCAGCGACAACCATCAACATAAAGCAGCGACAACCATCAACATAAAGCAGCTACAACCATCAACATAAAGCAGCTACAACCATCAACATAAAGCAGCTACAACCATCAACAATGCAAAAGTGCCTAATATGTCTAATAAATAAGATTTACAGAGTAAAAGCAGGCAAAGTCTGGTAAATAAGACTAATATGGTATACCAGAGGTTTAAAAGTATTAAAGTTGATGTATTTACAGTGAATCTTTGTGACAATTTATTTCTCTACATAGGTTCTATTTTTATGTGAATCCTCTGCATATACATCACATGAAAACTCAGTTAGCTTATAACATTTTGCAGCCTGCAGTCATTTAACTGTTCTGAAGATCTAGTCTTACCTTGAAGTAAACGATGTCCAACAGAAGATGTGCTCTTCTGGAAAAAAAAAAAAAAGCATATTTGAAAATAAGAGAAAGACTTCATTTTCAAAACTTAAAACACAGACCGACAGACCAAATGATGGAAATGATGGTGCAAATAAAACTTTTACCTGCATCGAAGTGACAGCAAAACAACTCATTCAACATAACCTTTTTAGCAGGAAGAAATTGTGTATAACAGTTGGTGTTAGAAATAAACAGTAAGTAGTTGTAGATGTCAGATGTGGCTCATCTGATGTGGATATTTTTGTAAATATCTGAAAATAGTGAAGCAGAAAATGGCATGTAAAGAACTACAGCAAATGCCATGATAAAGGACCAATGACTAACGAGAAATATCTTAATCATAAAACAATGTATCTTAAGACTACGTGAGGAAAAACTGGAAAAAATTAGCATCACACTAGACTCAAAACAGCGACACAATACCACTACACAAATCCATCCACACCTGCATGAATGATGAATAAAATGTTTGTCAGTGTGATTATTTAATGTTGCAAATGTCATGCTAATAAAGTCTTAAAGCTAATTTAATAGTGGATTCACATTTATTTGCATATCAGACTCTTATAAATGTACAAATAACTTAATTCATTAAAACTTTACTGAAAACTAATGGATGTGGAAATATTAATGGAAACATCTGAAGATATAAGGCAATTCCACACAAAATACAGCCTCCTGACAGTCTAACAAAGGTTTGATTATTGCCAGGCTTTTTTTTTTTTATTGGATTGCAGTATGTTGTTCAAATGTTGCTATCATTGTGTCCACTCCATTGTTGTAGTATATTCCAATGGCATCCACTAGTCCTGCAATTCTGGACAGTGACCAGCAGGGGGAGGTCAGACTCAAAGAGTGAAACCCTCCAGTAACAGATGCCCAGTGTGTAGGCTGGTGCGTAAAGCTGCTTGTGGTTTGCAGCTGGTTCAGCGGTGAGCCTCTGTCACCACTGAAACATCATCTTTCAGTAACAGTCTCATCCTCTGTATTCAAGCGCATCTGATCGGCACCTCGAGCTACACTGCACCTCCGAGTCTCACGCAATTTAGCCACAGGTCCAGAATCAGCCCCTCCAGTGGATCTCAGCCAAACCAGCTGCTCACATGGAGGGAATGACTTAATGCATCTGCTCAGTAGCTTCACCCAAAGATTTTACAGTCACATATGAAAAATGTCAATAACGGCTGTGCTCATCTGTTGCGGTGACGATGACATCCATCCAAATTCGCATGGACACTGCATTGGAAGCAACCAGAAAGAAAAGACGGTCGTACGTCTTCACACAGAACGTCAGACTGGGCCGAGGAGACTGAGGAGAAGGGGCACAGAGATGATGACATAAGTTATGCTGACGGTGACTGAGTTGAGACTTTATTCGTCTCAGTGTTATGCTTTAGATTCCTCCAGCTGAAGTCAAAAACTTTAACATAAATAACTTCATTAAGATGAAGACCAAAAGTTTTTTTTAAACTTTTGTTTCTGCTATCACACTTCTTTTCACTTTCCAGAAAAGTTAAAGTCTGGACTTTTATCTATTAGGTATCTTTTTTTAATGTCAGACTACAGCATGTATGTCAGTTTCTATTAGTATAATTAACTGTAATATACTGCAGACTGATGTCTTCAACTAAGATTTTAGACTTTGCATGAACTGTCCTAAAAGTTGTTTTGCTGATGCACTTAATCTTAATGTCAAATGAAGTAACAGGGTTTTCTACGCTGTAATTTGAACCTATAGTGCTGTATGATAGTTTTGAGATCTACTTCAAAATAAAGCTTCACACAGTAATTATTAGTGTTACCTAATACCAGCCTTTATAGTTATATAATAACTAAAGAAGTTGTTTCTCTCTTAAATCTTATGCAAAGTTTTCAGGTCAATCGTCTATCTAACCGGAGACGATGAAACCAGTAAAACAAACTCACTATTGTATGTCATGTGATGTAGTATGTCATCAGATTAAATACACACATGGAAAGTCATAGCTGAGCTGAAACTGTGCTTTCATTTCAGGTGGCACACAACACAAAAAGATTAAATTTGCAGCCCTCTCAAACACAGTTCCTGAGTTGTAACTGTATCTACAGTAGTAGGAAGAATGATGAGTCTGCCTCTTGGTCCCAAAAATGAGTATGCAGAAAGGCACTTTTCAATGATTTTGAACTTTAATATTTAGGAAGAGGCTACAAAAGACTTCAGGCTTGATAAATGTCATGCAGACCCCATGTCAGGTTAAACTGCTTTTATCAAATAGTTTCCCTTCATATTCAAAGTCCAGATATTTGCCACATACTCTAGGGCTGATGAGACACTTCATGGACAGATTTTTCTAAGTCTGTTTGTGTACTCACAGATGTGGCTGTTCGTAGATGGTCATAGTAAACTTCTTCTATGGCCTGGAAGTAGATGACTCCCTTTAGCTTTCTTTCATCGCAGTCTGCAGCAAAAGGAGATGCCAGAGAGAAAAAACTGGTAACTACATACTCAGTCAGAAGTTACTTCCTTTTAATATAAGGCATTTCTGGGGAAATGCAATGACATGTACAGTACAGAAAACCAAGGCTGGGAAATAATATTAATACAAAAATATTTTACAACATGCCTGACTACCTTTTAGTGAAAAAGTGTGAGACAAATAAAGCATTCATTCATGCAAACACCCAGTGAGTATGTGCACACACAACTCTTCCAGCCAGTCTAACCTGTATAGTAGGCTAGTCGTCTATGGTCCATGTCAAACAGGAACCATCTCTTCTTCCAGGTTTTGACCCTCCCCCCTCGCTTGGTGAGGAAGCCTGCACAGCGTCGAGGTGTCAGGCGCAGGTCTGTGCAGCCTGCCACCCCGTGACCCAGAGACTCCACATGGGCCCGGAGGTCAAAGTTTGGAGAGAGGAACAGGGGCAGGCTGTGCTGCTGAAGAGACAAATGCAGTTTGTGGTTGAAAAGAGACACTTCATCCATTCCATAGAAAGTCTTTAGAGTCAGGAAACATTTTAGCACTCGGTGCCTTTTTATTAAATCATGGATGCACTTGCTTGTGAGAGGTTCAGAATTCAAAACTGAATGGAGGCTACAATAGCTGGTACTAGCCTGACAGTAGTTCTGATTGAACTAATGGTGTTTGCATCGTGGGTGATGTGATCAGATATTTGCTTTATAAGTGCAGTGCATTATTCTGTAACATAAAATATTCATCACAAAGTAAATGCCACAGCTAAACACATTAGTATTATTCACATTTATCTAGCATAAAAATTAAACAAACTAAACTGCTTCACTAGGACTGTGTGGGTGTTAACTGATCAGACTGGACTGATGGTGTCCTGACAACACAAACCCACAAAAGTATTAATATTCAAATCCTCATGCATCAAAGCATCTGCACACCCCAACAACTCCAAACCAGTGACAGAAAACAGCACACGGGATAATCACTACTGTGAAATAACCAAAACTGTGGCTGCACCTTCTGTGCCAACGAATAACCCGAGTTCAATGCTGACAAAAATGTTTGCAGGGCCTTTACCACTCCCTTATGGCTGTTATGTCTTACATACCTGTGGGGAGTTTGGGGGAGACGTGGCCTTTGGCTGCTCCTTTGGTTCTGGTTCTGACCTTTGTGGCATCTCTTGATCTGGTGGTTCTGTTCTGGGAGAGTTGAGCTCTCGCTGTCTTCTCTGCTCCAGCATCTGCCGTCGCTCTTCCTGGGTGAACACATGTTTTATAGCAAATGAACAGGCATTCTTCATTAATATGTGATGACCCCTCTCACAGTAACACATTTAAAAAGACTGATAATACTGCTCTAAGTGTGTTGGATATACAGAAGACTCTTTGAAATATGCATCAATCTATAAACATTGCCCTTGTTGGTTTCAGACTCCACATAAACTCACAATCATGTGGTTACACATTTTTCATTCTTGGCATTTCCCAATGCTGCAAACATACACACATCTGCTTGCTGTTTTCTTGGACCATCATGTGTGAGCCGAGTGGGTGTCAGTGATCAGACAGCTGCGTCCAATGCAGTATGACGTGGGTGATTAGTGGTACTAGCTAGTGTTTCCCACAGCAGGTGACTCACCCTCTCTCTGAGCAGCCTCTCTCTCTCTGCCTTGGCTTCCTTCAGTTTCTTCTCAATCTCCACAAGATCCAACAGGCACGGGCTGCAGGAGGGTGGATCACAACCATTGCATCAGCCAAATACAACTTATGGCAAAAAAAGATGCTAAACGTGAACATTTTTAACCTAAGAAATTAGGACATTAGCAGTAATCTCCTTTTACCAAATAAACGCTAGTGCAGTGAAGTATGGCAGTACAATATTATTAGTCAAATTTATATTTATATTATTTATTATACTGTTTGTACTGACAATTAATTATTACCTTGCCTTGTCTGTGCAAACTTCTACCGCCTTTATTAAATACTATTCCTGTGGATGGATGATTGAGTTTGTGGCAGATTTTGTTGAAGTCTGCAACTGCTTATTATTATTATGCATCCTAAAATTCTATGTTATGATCTGTATATATAGTTAATAACACAACTAACTAACACTAATTTCCTAAGTTTTTCCAGATTCACACTTCTTGCTTTATTGATATTGCTCATTTTGGGTAAAAATAGCTAAATCATATAAAGGATAAATCTGCAAAATAAAGGCAAACTGTAAAATTATTACTCAAACTGTCTGAACAGCTGCTTCTGTTTGCACACAGTTATTACCAACATTTTAGTGTGTACTATTGCTTATACCTATAAACAAAGTGCTTTAGGCAATTTGATTAAGCTGTTTGCCTATTTACTACCTGTCTGATCATCCAGTCACTTGTGCTTGTTTCCTGCCCCAAACTACAAAAACAAAACTTAAGATTTAATAAGCTTGAATGATATTTTAACTAACTGTCATAAAAAAGATCTTTTTACGGTGGTGGAATCAAAAACACAGCAGTTTGTGAGCCAAGATATGATATGTCTGTTATTAAAAGTAATGCTGCATGTAAAGCCTTAAGAATTGTGTGAACTCATCAAATGAGCAGTAAAGTGACCAACCTGGCAGCGCGAGAGCTTGTTGCACTGTTGCATGGAGTCAGGAGGGCACTACCATTGCTGGTCCCAGGTCTGTGCCCGTTGCTGTGCCCGTTGTTGTGCCCATTGCTCAGTCTGTGGGAGGGGACAGGAGATGTGAAACCCTCAGGGGTTTGGCTGTCTGGAAGCATCCTCACCAACCCTGACAGGGGAAGGAGATAAAAATTAAAAAAAAAAAAAGACATGTAACACTAGTCTATCAGTGTGAATGGCAGTAGATGTGGCATGAGAGTAATCCTGCAGGTGATGGCCACATATCAAGATGATAAATCATGGTAGACTAGGAATCCTTCCAGAATTCAGTAACACGCTACTGTAGGTGGAGAACACAGCTGGCAAGACTTGACATGAACTTGGAGATGAGGCTACTCTGATTCAAAAAAAAAAAAAAAAAAGAGGCATGTGTGAAAACAAATACTATGGAGATTTTAGGCTTAAGTATACACTATGGGTACTTTTGTCACTCATCCGGTCTGTACAGGTAAATCCTGCTTTCTACCAATGAAATAAAAAACTGCCTACTCTACTGACACACCTGTGACTAGACTAAAAGGGAGGGAACTGAACAAACAGTCAGACAAAATGAGAACGTAAGTGCAGAGAGCAAGTGTTTATTGTTCAATATCATGGTGCTCCCAGCTTACGCAATCAAGAACGCAACAGAAAGTAGAGAAAGAGGACTGGCTCACCCTGTACGGAGACTGGCCTGTCATTGAGTTTGTTGTTGCGATGTGAACTCCGTCTTCTGGGCAAACTGGTGGATTCTTTGCATGGCTCCTACAAAATAAAACAGTGTAAGAGTGAACTATGTGACAAACATTTACATTAAACCTCTCAGATCCTATAACAAAGAAGTTATCTGCATATATTATGAAGAATCACTTTCAGCACAAATTTGCTGCTTCTCATTTTTCAAATGTGATCATTGGTTTATTTTCTCAGCCTTTTATGTTATTAAACTGAATATCAGAGTCTTGGACACAATGATGCGCTTTTCATATTTACAGACTATACTTTTGACAACATAATCTAGAAAACATTCAGTGGATTCATTTGTAGTGAAAATAATTTCAAGTTGCAGCCATAACATAAACGTATGCTGTATCCATGGTGACACGCTGCACACCTGAGGAGGCTTGTGAATGGTCAGAGGGGAAAGTGACATCATGTATGGAGCAGAGCTGGTGATGTTCGACCAATCACTGATCAGCTTCTTGTCTTTGTGAACCTGTAGAGCCAAACTACATTTCATTGGCAATTCAGTAACATTTCAGTTTACATGAATTGTGGCAGCAGGGAAGACGACAAATACAGTGACTGACAACAGCTGCTGCATTAGACATACCACATCTGGCTGAGAATGAAAACTCTACTTCCAAGAAGGATCATAATGTGTTAAAAAAAATATCACTGCCTCACTCTCTTTCTCTCCAACCCTCCCTCCTGGTTTGATTCACAAACACATGAGCAATTCAGTCGCCCCATGCGGTCCAGTGGTTAACCCTTGACTGTCTTCACTGCTCTATACTTGTACCATCTGGACACAGAGGACTACTACACTGTAACATAGTATATAGCAGTAAGCTCTTTCTCAAACTTTTCAATATGCCCTGTTAATACAATGAGATCCAATCACATTCATTTTACCAAAACCATTTGCTACACAAGACATTCAGTCACACACACATTGAGCTGTCACCACCCAAGGACAACTACACACGTCAGAAATAAATCACATCCTGCAAGTTGTCATTTTGTAGTCACAACACTTGGTCATGTTGTCTGACACCGTCTTGTCTCTCTCTCGTCCTCTGTGCTTACGCTGCCTTCTATCCTCCCCTGGGTGTCTCTGTCTTATTCAGAAGAGACAATGAGCTAAGAATTAACACAATTGTAACACCTGCCAGCCATCCAGACCAGTTTGAGTCCATTTTCTGTAACTTACCACTCACTGCAGGGATGTGAAACTTCTCCCAGCTTGCCTTCTCACAACATTCACTCACACACATGTATGCACACATTAACAAACACAGCACCCTCCTTCGAACTGCTTACTCCTCCTCCTGTGTATTCCCTCCCTCCCAGCTGAGTTAAGCTCTCTTGCTCACTCACTCTCACTCACTCTCTCCACGTCTGATTTGCCTTTTCCTTGTCCACATCTTGTCTCCTCCTCACTCTGACTGATCAAAGGCAAACCACTGGCCATGTGATAAAGTCACAGCACATTTTAATTAGTGAGTAAATCACATACTTTGGAACAGCAAAGTATTCATAATAAAACACCACACACCACATGACAGTCTGGGCTGTCCTCAAAATTTTAGCCAAGCAATAATCATTAAAAAAGGAACTCAATCTTTAAAAACTGAACTGAAACCTAGTAAAAAATGGAAACTGATATAAGACATTTGGAAGCTTTAGCACAGTTGCTGTGTCTAAAATCATTCCATATTTACTAGTTATATAGACGACCACATGGTATATATGATGGCAAACTCAAGATATCTGGACACTACTTGTGTTATTCTTTTAATCTGGCAGCTATCTAAAATCACCTTTTTGGTGTCTGCAAGATACAGCGGTAAATATTGTGTTTCTTGTGTAGTGACACTACTTTTTATGTTGCACTGTGAGATAATTAAAACCTTTTTTAAAACAAAGCATATTAAGGGGCTTGTTGTCTAAGCTCTACAGAACACTAATATAATATCAACTTTCAAAGTTGGTTATGGCAAACATGTTAGCAAACATCTGCCAAGTTACAGATCCAATAATTACCATAAGAACTGTTGCTGTCCATCTGACACATGCAAGTCCAACATTCACTCACTCTGTTTTTGTCTCCACCAAATACTATGGGAAAAAAAATAAATCGTGCTAAATGCTCCACTATGTTCACCAGCTACACATTAACTGTGCCCGTCGGCAGTGTACGCTGAGTTTTAGCATTTTGTTTTAATAGATAGAAAATGTTCAGTTGCCATTAGTTTACACTGACTGACCAGTCAACTGAGATTTATCACATTAGGACCCTTACTGCATTTAAAGCATAAATGTTACACTAAATTGAGGTAGATTTCAGGCATTGCTTTTGCTCATGTATAAATCTATAACGAGTACTATTGATAAAGTTGCTCACTTAATAAAGATTCAGTAGGTAGGAGAAAGAATCACTGACAGCTGCAGTGAAACAACACAGCATTAGCAGGGGTAGTAGTAGCCAAAGCCAAGAATATTATCAGTTGCTCTTACAGTTTGAGTTGTGTGGATGAGATCTCTCTTCTCTTTCCTCAAGGCGGTCAGTTCCCTCTCCTTCTCCCTTTCCATTTCCTTTAGCTGTCTCTCTAGCTGCTGAACTCGCTCCTGAAAATTTAGAACATAATTCCTGTCAATGTGGGCAGCCATATGGTTTCTTCTTCTAAATAAAAAAGTCATGTGCTGTAGCTGATTCATCTGGCTGGCCTGAGTTTACTTCATTTTTTTCATTATGCTGATGTAATACAGGGAAAGTGTCCCCGCTGTGACAATATGTGTGTTGTGCGAGCATTGCAGAGGTTGAACAAAGTCGATCTTCTCAGCTGAGGTGCAATGCAAATCAAACATCCTTTTTGCAAGTTAATGAGAGGCATGAGCGAGACACATGACAGTAGGGCTAAGAGTGTAACTCAGAAACGAAGGACTGATATGAAATCAGCACCTTAGGGCAGCAAATGTGACACAGAGACACACGGACAGTAGTTTAGAGGTGAGTTGTCATCTGCAGCTGAGTCCACTAACATGCATGTCACACAATCCCTGTCTTTATCCCTGCACTCCTCCCTCTTGCATATTCCAGCTAATTGGGGAACAATTTGAACATGACATGTCAAGTGACAGACTGACAGTCTTTGGGAACTTCCTATGTCAGAGACTAAACTAAAAAGCACACAAAGGATTTTATTATTGCAGTCAACACACACACAGACACACAACTATGCTATCACAAATCTTTGGAAATAAAGGAAGCCTCAGAAATGATTTAGATATGAGTTTCAAGAAACGCTGTACTGACCTTTGGATGTAAGATTACATGAGAATATGACCACTCTTAGACCGCTGGTCAGTGAAGTTTCTGTTAGGATGACACGTGGTTCTATTGATGACAATGTCTGTCTGTCGGTCAGTTAGTCCAGACTGAGATATCTCATCTACTACTGCTGTGAAATTGGGATGAATCTCTCTAACATTAGTTAGCCTGTGGTGGCTGTGGCTCAGTTGTTAGAGCTGGTCATCCATGCCCCACTTACTATTAAGACCCTGACATAAATCTGAGTGCCACCAGTTTTGAATGAAATGTTTCAATTATTAGATGTATTGCAATGAAATCTGCTACACATATTCCCCCGCAGGATGGACTGTAAAAAAAAAAATATATATATATATATATATATTCTCCTGACTGTCATTATAGTGTGATCATTAGGTCTTTTTTTGTCCAGTACTTTGTTTTACGAACATATTAGCATGCTCATGTTAGTATTTAACCTAAATCCACTGGCATGGTTGTTGTTTGATCCCTTCTACATTGCAAAAATGATAATGCTGTCAAAGAAACAAAGCAAACAACTTATGCATCCTTCTCACCTCTTAATCATTTCACAAATAGTATAGCCTGATGATGATAATCCAGAAAACATTGTAACAGGTGTGTAAAGTGAGCATCAAATTCACAACACAAAAGGTGTTTAATGACCAAGTACATACAGTGCACTTATTTCTCAAGCTCAGTCACCGATTTAGAAAGTTAAAAATGTTCCGTAAATCACTACACTGAGCTCACAGTAGGATACCATGTCTCAACAGCCAGAACCTCACTGCAGTTATAATTTCAGGATTTATCACACAAGTACCAACATGTTCCAGGCCTCATCAAATTACCATGTGAATTCTGATCTTAAGAGTCTCCCAGTTTGTTCCATTTCTTAACTCAGAAAACTGTGGAAGGAGCTCTTTAACAATGATTAAATGAAGATCATTATTTTGGCTTTCACAGTAAAACAGACAGCTGGGTACTATACTGGGTGTCGGCTCTGCCAAGCCAAGCCTGCTCTATTCACTAATTCACTAAATTGTCTGCAAACTTGTGAATCACAGACATTTGTTTCATACACTGTGTTCAACCAGCATCTGCTTCCCAAAAACAGAGGCTGAACCTGAGGCAAGACATAAATCCCCTTGATGTAGTTGCATGCAAGTGCAAAGCACCAATATTTTGTTCTGGAAATAACGCTGATAAATAGCTATAATCTCGGTACTGAAAAAATATAATCCTAACCATTTTTTAAGCCAAACTTTTTCTAATCCCCTCACATATTTTATCCTTCCATCTTATCCACTGCCATCTCTCCATTGCTTTGCTCTGTCTTGCTCTTTGAGTTCCCTTTCCAGGTGGCCTCTCATGTACTTAGGCTCATTGGACAGAGTCGTGTGACAGCATGAAGACGATGCTAGTGAGTGAAGTAAAGGTTCGTGCTCATGTCTCCAAGTGATAGAGGAAGAATGGCAAGCTTCAACCTACAATGACAACCATGGACCGTGACCGAAAAGGATAGTGTCTGTCATTTATATAGTATTTAGTACTTAACGGGTATTAAGTGAAGAAATAAGTAAATACTACCATTTTTCCTGGTCATAAATAATGGAGATGGTGCAGAGGTGGGCAATGAGTAGGAGGATTATTCATGATTGTAGCAGCAGGTTGATCTGGATCATTATTAAAAGTTATTAAAACCACAATTTTATTGTTTCCTACACAAATTCACATCCCAAAAAACAACAAACTATCATGAACACAAGGTGGACATATACACTTCTTGTATAGGACTGGATGTATGTCTAGAGTGTGATTACATTAACTCCTCTTAAAAGGACAAGAATTAAGTATATCAGTTAGTAGAAATACACCATGTGAGATAACCTCAGGTTATTGTGTTTTCATTAGATTGTGAGGTGCTACTTTGTTACTTTGTCCAACTCCTATGTACATAAGTTTGACGTCATGTTTGTATCAGTGTTTGTTTGAAGGCTAATCCCACATCGGAGTGTAAACACTGACACAAAGCATGGCATGCAAACCTGCACAAAACATCAGAGCGCCACAGAGAGATTCTCTGAAGAATAACCTTGTGAGACACGTTTACCTGTGCTTTGTTGACCACTTGCTGCTGACACAAGATGTCTTTCTCCGTTTCTGTTTCATTCTTGCTCACTATGTCTTTGCCTGATGCGCTCTCAGCCTCGTCATCAAAGCTGCTCTCTTGCTCCAGAATACGAAATTCCCAGTCCTCAAAGGCCCGAACTGCTGCTTCCATCGCCTCTTTCTCCTTTATTAGAGACAGAGCAGTTAGTCTAATACAACTAGTTCTTAACAACGCTTGTTTTTATCCCTGTTACTTGTACTTAAGTCTCTTGTTTGTGTATGTGTGTGGTTTTCTCTATGAAGCAATTTTCTCAAACCTGTTTCTTTCCAAACAAATGCAACATGTCACAACATAAAGTAACAACCTGCTGCCGATCAACTTCAACGAATTTCTCAGTTTTTAAAACAGCAGTCGTCTAACTTGTTCTGTCGCATTCACCGAACAACATACATCTTTTGTATATGCTGTGTGTGTGTGTGTGTGTGTGTGTGTCTAGACTTGTGAAACACTGACACATCAGGATAAACAGGAGTCAACATAACAAAAGCACATCCTGTATGAGACACACTGTCATGTGCCAAAATAGCATTTATCAGTTGCCTTTGGACAGCTGCCATGAAGGTGTGATCATTACTGCATTTTCACATCCTCCTCAATAGATTCTGAGCAAGATGTCATATTCAAATAAGACAATAAGAGGGAAGATAAACCTTTATCAGTCCCACAACAAGGAAATTCACACAGCTCGAGCAGCAAAGGGTTTGGAACAGTAAGACTGATAAAGGAAACAAAGTAAAACGTAACATGATGAGAGAATCTAGAGCACTGATTCATATGTACCGGTTTCGACTGAAAACTGAATGAGATGTTATATTTTGGTAATATCATTTGACTAGTGTGAGCTCTCGTGACAATGAGTTCTAGGATATATATCTGTTGGTATACTCTACAGTCATACTGTTCAGTTGTGCTGTCAGACAATGCCTGGGTTTAATTGTGTTGGTGTGGCAAAGGAAAAGAGAAAGTGCTGACCTTTTTGGATAATAGAGATAACTCTCATTATTCAAACAGCTTCTTTTTGTTGCCATCCCTGCTGTGTTTCTGAACATGATGTGCACTGTATATCACTGTCACTCACCTGCTGCAGCTGCAGTGCCAGCTGTTCTCTCTGGCTCTCTGGCTGACTGGGGATCAGTTTCTCCTTCTCCGCACAGCTCCTCTTCAACTCCTCCACCCTGCGTCTTTCCTCTTCAAGACTCTCTCGCTCCTGCAGAAACAGACATCATCACCAGTACATCATCACCTCATTTTCAGAGACTAAATAAAAACTATTTAAAAAAGAGAAAAAGTATTTCACAACCATGTTTGTTCAGGATAACCGGTTCTGTTCCCGTTTCATGGGAACTGACTTATCAAAGAATCATGTGTTGATTTTAGTCAACCACTACTGAGCACACGTTTCTGTGGAATCCCTTAAAACAACTTTGTCTGTTGTGATTGTGATCCTCATGCTAAGCCAATACACATTAAATCAACATATTGTCTAAGAAGGGAATTAAGTTGACCATCAAAAAAAAAAAAAAAAAAAAAAAAAAATCAAATGTTTATTGCTGTAAGAAACAAAACAGAAATTATAACATATGAAACTATATCTTAAGTATGTCTTACCTTTTGTCTGTCGCTGCATCTGTGCTTGTCTCTTTGTCTGACCTCCAGCTGTAGAGCCTGCAGCTTTTGTATGTGCCTATGCAGCTGGTTCTTCTCTGTCTGCAGCTCACCCTGCAGCAGGGCGATCTCCAGCTGCAGCTGAAAAGACGAGACACCACCAAGCTGAATCATAGTGACCAGAACTTGAGCAAGTCAGAGATATGCATTCCTTTATTGTGACTGTGGCAGTGTTTGGAAAAGGTCTGGTGATAGAAAAATGCAGACTTCAGCAGAGAGACTATCAAATTATTTTAGTGTTTCTTTGGACACTGTAGCAAATTAACCACAGCAGCATAGTGAATAAAAACTTTAAACACCTGCTGCTGTGCAACACATGGTAAATATGTATAATGGTTTGAATTCAATTTAATTCAAATCAATTCAGTTTATTTGTAAAGCACCAAATCACAATACAATTATCTCAAGGCATTTTACAAAACCCAACAAATCCCTTATGAGTAAGCACTTGGCGACAGTGAAGAGAAAGAACTCTTTGATCTTATATACTTTTCTAGGCTGTAAACTAGGAGTATTTTCAGTGTTGATTCATCTGTAGATTATTTCCTTGACTGATCATCAATGTACTATCAAAAGGTGGTGAAAAAGATCACTATTTTGAGCAGACTGAGTGAGCTATTTAAATATTGCATTTTGTTTGTCCTACGGCCCAAAGTAAAGATATTCAAATAATAAACTATATTAAACCATGAAAATAACTATAGACTGGTTTGATGACAAGCTGGAAACTGCAAGTTTGACAAAGTGAGCAAGACATTTTCTCTCAATCAACTCGATTTTCCATTAGATGACTCAATTATACTTTTAATAACGTTAGCTCTAAATCATTCTGTGGTCTGCTACACATTCCTGATCAAACGCAACAAAATCTGTTGTTTTACTTCGAATTGGCCACACAGATGTGTTTGTGGACCAGACAACTGTCAGCATTTCCTCACCTCAATCTTTAGTTCTTCCTTCTGTTGGTCAATCTCTGTAATTCGCTGTTGGAGCTTCGAGGGTGACGGCAGGACCTTCACTGAGCCCACTTCCAACTTTTTAATGCAAGACTGGCAAAAAGAAACCAAAAAAAAAAAAAAAAGAACCGTCAAAATCTGTTGTTTTACTTCTTTACTTTAAAACAACTGTTGTTTTACTTCTTCCATTTTAGACTAGAAATTTCAGTTTAACTACATACATGACGCTGCTCGTTTCTTTGAAAACTGTTTAATGTGCCACCACCACAAAATTTGACATGGAAGAGCCTGGAAAATTTTAATATCACTCTCATCCACAGCTTCATCTTACTCACTCACCTTCTCACTCTCTGTGCTGCTGCTCTCCGCATCTGATTCTGCCCCAGAGGAGGCGGGACTTTGACCTTCAGCCACTCTGGTGATCCACGGCAACTGCAACCCCTGCTGCCGCTGGCCCCTGGAGCTCTCCATGTTATTTTGGGGCATTTCTAAAGGCCAAGATAGAGAAGGTTGTTAATAAAAGGTACTAGGCAGGGAGAGGGTCTGGCTGACTTTAGAGAATAATGTGGTAATCTGATCTTCTGTACGGTTGAAGGTGTTCAAGGGATCAGGTGACAGTTCACATAGGGGATGTCACAGCTGAGTAATTCTGCATGAGCACTTCAAAACACAGAAACCCTTTCTGACTTCCAGAAACCAGTCTGGGATGCAGAAAACCCTTAACTGTAAGAAGAAGCAACAGCGAAAGAGAAGAGGCAACAGAGGACGGGTGGTGCTTTGTGGTTGCAGTTCCAGGTCTCTTTCTTAGCAAAGGACCAAAGACCTTTTGGTGTGTGGACACATGTGTGATAGTAATAGTCCTTTCTTTTGAAAGCCTTTGATGTGATCAACAGCCAGACAGGATCACTGGAACGAGAACAATGAATGAGATATTATAATAAGAAACTGCTCACAAAAATATTGGTGCACATCAGAACAGACTTTGAAGTACTTTTATGTTGTACTTTTTGTTCCGACTGTCACATTCATGTGCATCACTTAAGTAAATATACACTTCTACTATACATCAAAGTGCTTCTCCACATTTGAGAATATGTTAACCTACAGGCTATATTCTCCTGGCCACTTTATTCACTTATGCCCTTTCACCCTCATCTTTGTGGTCTCTCTTTACACACATGCATGTGTCCACAAACCAAACTCAGTCTGTGGGAAAATATTTTTGATTCCTCCTGTCCAACCTTTTCCCATCATCTTCCCCTCTGTGCCCTCCCCTCTCTCCCTTCATCAGGGCCTTATTAGGCTGCAGGGTATGCAGGCAGAGTGGAAGCACAGAGATAAATATGCAGTTTAGATACGAGTGAGGGCATCCAAACAGCCACTGGCATACTGACATTGAGGGAGAGGGAGAGGGAGAGAGACAGGTGAGAGGGGTGGGCATGGACAGAGGGAAGAGAAAATGCCAGGAAGAAGAATGTTAAATATTAGAGGGCAATGCTCCTATTGATACACCAAGTATGCAAATTGCAATTTTACAGATACAGTATATCCATGAATATATATCACTAAAAAAGATAGATATCATTAATGGCCCATGATCTATGCATTTCTTTTTAATGCATATTCTTTTTAAGCGAATACTGTCCACTTCTAGTTGAAAAGACAAAGAAAGCGTCATTTTTATCCAAACAAACATCACTGCAAGCATTTGCTTTCTGACCTCCAACTAAAGTCCATTCATCAACACAACACAGCAGAGGTTCAAGAGTAAAGTTCAGATGCTTAAGTAAACAGCAGAAACAGATTCAATTGACTGACAGTGAAAGGAACATCAACTGGATAAAAAAATAAAATTATACAGAAAAGAAAAAAGAAGGCAATGTTCACTCCAAGAAGTAGATCAAAGAACAAAATGTACTTTTGTGGCCAAACTAATTGGACATGATTGCAGGGAGGGGAATGCCTCTGGAGAATAAGATAGCAGAATAAGATAACAGACAGTTTAGCATCAAGTGTGCCTGTGTTTGAGTGTGTTATGTAAAATTTAGCAATAGCTCCCACAAGATACAACCCTCAAGACTTTAGGACTCCATCAGCATACAGTGCTAATTATCCACCACAGACCAGCAATAACTGACTCAACATAACACAACTACACACACACACACACACACACGTGTGTGTACATCTGTCCTTTTGATAAAATTAATGTAATAAGTCAACATCATTTCACTTCCATTCCAAGTTGAAGCTTTCACAAAAGACATTTTTTAACAAGCAGCAACAAAGCCTGAGATATCCAGACTACTTCCTTTGGCCTAAGCTTCACAAGCACATATTTCAAAATGCAACTGGGGGCCACAGAGGTCTTCTTTCGAATTCCAAACCTCCAGAATATTTGTAATTTTCTTATCTGTAGTTTTCAAAACCAACCAACACAGACTCGAGTGATTGGCCTTTAGGACATTTATCAGACTTTGCACAGTTCCCTCTGGCGCCACAAAAAGCTAAACCCTCACAACTTCTGTTCACATAACTTATATATAGACTGATGTTTAAAATCAGTTGAGTCAAGACATCAGGTCTCACAACCAAACTCTTACAACCCTGATAACTTGAGTTATTTGGCTCAATATAAGACATTATACAAGTGTTTCACTGACCAAACACTACTCATTTAAAACAAAAAAAAACAGAACTCCGTTTTCTACCCTGGTGTTGTTTCCCTCAAATAATAATAAACGACACATCGATGCTGAGACCTGAGCATAATCATAATAAAAGGTAGACTATTTTGTTCCTGACACCTGAAAACAGTAGCACTCTGAAACGACCTTGTCCCCGTCAGGACCCCTCGATGGTGAGTGGTTAAAAAGAAAAGCGGGACTAAGCATTGTGTACACAAAACCATAACGTCAATACTGACAACAGCGAGTATATTCCACCAGTTACACAGAGGACAAAAGAGCTCTGACAGTGGCATGTTCTGTGTGGGTGTCAATGCTGATTACAGCCTGTCACTGAGTGTTCAAAGCAAAGGCATGATAAGGAAAGCATGTCACACACACAGTGTCAGCAAAACTGCCCTGTGAAGGGGCAACAGTCAGGTCTGAGGGACAAAGATAATGAACTATTGCTCTGATACATTTGTAATAAACAATATACAGTGGGTACGGAAAGTATTCAGACCCCTTTAAATTTTTCACTCTTTGTGTCATTGCAGCCATTTGCCAAAATCAAAAAAGTTCATTTTATTTCTCATTAATGTACACTCAGCACCCCATCTTGACAGAAAAAAACAGAAATGTAGAAATTTTTGCAAATTTATTAAAAAAGAAAAACTGAAATATCACATGGTCATAAGTATTTAGACCCTGTGCTCAGTATTGAGTAGAAGCACCCTTTTGAGCTAGTACAGCCATGAGTCTTCTTGGGAATGATGCAACAAGTTTTTCACACCTGGATTTGGGGATCCTCTGCCATTCTTCCTTGCAGATCCTCTCCAGTTCTGTCAGGTTGGATGGTGAACGTTGGTGGACAGCCATTTTCAGGTCTCTCCAGAGATGCTCAATAGGGTTTAGGTCAGGGCTCTGGCTGGGCCAGTCAAGAACGGTCACAGAGTTGTTCCGAAGCCACTCCTTTGTTATTTTAGCTGTGTGCTTAGGGTCATTGTCCTGTTGAAAGGTGAACCTTCGGCCCAGTCTGAGGTCCTGAGCACTCTGGAAGAGGTTTCATTCCAGGATATCTCTGTACTTGGCCGCATGCATCTTTCCTTCAATTGCAACCAGTCGTCCTGTCCCTGCAGCTGAAAAACACCCCCACAACATGATGCTCCCACCACCATGTTTCACTGTAGGGATTGTATTGGGCAGGTGATGAGCAGTGCCTGGTTTTCTCCACACATACCGCTTAGAATTAACGCCAAGAAGTTCAATCTTGGTCTCATCAGACCAGAGAATCTTATTTCTTATAGTCTGGGAGTCCTTCATGTGTTTTTTGGCAAACTCTATGTGGGCTTTCATGTGTCTTGCACTGAGTAGAGGCTTCCATTGGGCCACTCTGCCATAAAGCCCCGACTGGTGGAGGGCTGCAGTGATAGTTGACTTTGTGGAACTTTCTCCCATCTCCCTACTGCATCTCTGGAGCTCAGCCACAGTGATCTTTGGGTTCTTCTTTACCTCTCTCACCAAGGCTCTTCTCCCACGATTGCTCAGTTTGGCTGGACGGCCAGGTCTAGGAAGAGTTCTGGTCGTTCCAAACTTTTTCCATTTGAGGATTATGGAGGCCACTGTGCTCTTAGGAACCTTGAGTGCTGCAGAAATTCTTTTGTAACCTTGGCCAGATCTGTGCCTTGCCACAATTCTGTCTCTGAGCTCCTTGGGCAGGTCCTTCGACCTCATGATTCTCATTTGCTCTGACATGCACTGTGAGCTGTAAGGTCTTATATAGACAGGTGTGTGCCTTTCCTAATCAAGTCCAATCAGTTTAATTAAACACAGCTGGACTCCAATGAAGGAGCAGAACCATCTCAAGGAGGATCAGAAGAAATGGACAGCATGTGAGTTAAATATGAGTGTCACTGCAAAGGGTCTGAATACTTATGACCATGTGATATTTCAGTTTTTCTTTTTTAATAAATTTGCAAAAATTTCTACATTTCTGTTTTTTTCTGTCAAGATGGGGTGCTGAGTGTACATTAATGAGAAATAAAATGAACTTTTTTGATTTTGGCAAATGGCTGCAATGACACAAAGAGTGAAAAATTTAAAGGGGTCTGAATACTTTCCGTACCCACTGTACATATATACTGATCCAGTGCCAAAAAAGGACTAACCTCTGAGTTATTGTGCACTACCAGTTTAAACAGTAGAGAGGTGATGTGTGTGGAATTCCCAATTTCACAAAAACAAAAACAAAACTGGTATCATCCAAATCTCAGTCGTGTTTCCCATTAAATGCTGGAAACTGTCAATCACATGAACTTGATTTATGAACACAAACTTTGAAAATAAAGCAAATTGCAGTGATCTGTGTATAAAACGTATCAAATTTTCTGCAGAATAATGTAGTACGTTCAGGTTCAGATATTTTCAGCACATTATTAAGTTGTGAATTAATCTCATCACAACATACATTTACTGTGAGCTTTAACTTGCACTGTACAAGTCTCACATGACTTAAACACAGCTCCATAACATAAAACACACAGGACCAAAACTAAATATTAAGCCTTGTGAACTGCAGGACAAATCACATATTATTTTTATTGGCCACAATTACAGGCTGTGGCTTCAGTGGAAACAGACCAAATCTCCAGGCTTTTAAACTGTTCAGTAGGCCTGACATCATGACATCAGTATCTTATGCACACACTGTTTCCAAAGAGCATAAGTAATTTTCCTATTTTTATTGTCAAAGTGGAGACACAGAAGTCCTACTTTCTGCCATGTCCTTGCTTTGGCCTTGCCGCATTTTGGCTCTAACCAAACAAAAAGAAAACACCAAGTCTTACTCTCCTGCCAGAATAATAAAATTTCATTGGAAATGCTTTTGTTTTGGACTACACCAACTGGTTTTACTAAACAAGAAGAAACAAAAACAATGGCTGCAACGGCTAAGTCACATTATGTTGACGTGCAATTATTTCGCTTCACTGTGACAGATAAAACAGACATCTATATATACCAGTCCTTGCATTTGGACCTGGTGCATGTGGCTTCTGCTGTCTTGTGCAGAGGAGCAGGAAACTGTCATCACAGTCCAAGTCTGTGAGCAGGTGAAAACACAGAGTTTTGGCTGGCGCCCAGCTCTCTCTGTGGGACTGTGAGGAAAAGTGACAGCCAGTGGACACCCGGGTAGCAACACATAATAAAACTTCTGATGCAGCTAAAGCTCAGTGTCAACAGCAAGAAAAGACCAAAGGCTTTGGCCTAAACTACTAAAGGAACTACTAACAACTAAAAAAGCAGCTAAACGTTAGAGGGAAAAACAACTACAGCACTTTAGTAGTATAAACAAGCAGCTAGTCGTATTGGCATTTCTGGGCCCATTCTCCTGTTTCATGGTTTACTTTTTTATTCTCCTGTGGAAAATTGGATGATGAACTAATGTCAGACTGAAATGTTTTGCAGTGACTACAATGGCAACTTCAGTCTTCAGTTGTTCTGGCATCAGTCCCAAATGTCAGACTGCGTTCCAGATCAAGGAGAAATCCAATGATATACCAGTTTCCGCATCACAAGTAGCTGAGCCTGTTTGTCATTTTTAAAGCTGGTACTAATTCTGCAACAATACCTTTAGAAGTAATTGCTTTAAGGGATACAAACTCTCTTTATTTAACACAACAAGCCAAATTTCTAAAATATTAAGTGCTGCTTGAACACAAGCCGCCATACATGCTTTAATAAAATCCAGAACTGTAACAATTATGATTCAAATCAGGAACTGTCTGATCAATAAACAGCCAAGACATTTTACAACAGTTTGCAGTGTTCAGCAGTTTCCTGAACCTTGGCCTCTGGACAAATACCAAAACGCACTGAAGTTTAACAGCCTCAACTGACCAGAATGCAATGCAATGAAATGTTTACAGTTCAGGTTACACTGAAAGGAACTCTGGGAAATGAGGCGATGGAAAGCAAGTACATTAAAATAACGCCAGCAAACTAATAATGGATTAATCAGTCAACAATTAAAAGGCAACAATTTATTATGTGTTTAACAGTAATTCAAGGATTTGTTGGTTTCAGCTTCTCTGACATGAGGATGTGCTGCTTGTCTTTGTTTTAAATTGTTGTAGATTGACAGGTTTTTGCTTTGGAGTGTTTGCCAGCTCAACAAAAACAATGAAGGTGCCACTGTGGGCTGTGGGAAAGTACCACAGTCATTTTGCCCAATCTGTCTGACATTTATCAGACTAGATGTCCTGGTTTTGTGCACAGTGGCTCACAATCACACCGTCATGACTTACTGGAAGTCTGAATCATACTGAACGATCATGAAAGTTATTAGTGAAACCTGTCGAGTGCCTCAGCCCTAGTAAAACACAGAATATCACAAAAGTCAAAAAGTCCACTTGCTCATGCTTTAAGTCACATTTCCACCAACCTGTACACTTAAACAAGACCAATACATTAGAACATGTAATTGATGCAAATGAAAAGTGCATGAATTAAGATACAAGGTGAGAAAATCTCTCAGGGTGTCTCTCAGTATGAAACTGCAGGTATCAGTACAGGTTCAGCTGCACTGGCAGAGATTCCTTTGGCCTGAGTAAATCTCTGGGACTTGTGATGCAAGAAGGAGTGATCCACTAATGACACAGGGCTCAGACACAGATTTGCCCTTTGCTGTTCAAAATAAGGTGTGTGTGTGTGTGTGTCAGAGACAGACTGAATAACTAACAGGCAGAGGTCCCTGGGCAGCAAACCCAAGGCAATCTGTTCCCACAACTCAACTTACACTCCCACCCACTGTTTACTCTATAGGTACAGATGTGGGGGGTGAAAAGGGGGAGATATGCCCGGGTGCAGTAAACAAACAGGGAGATTATGTACAGTGACGTTACTGTCATGGGACAAGGTTTGGGTTAGAAACAGCAGTTTAGCTCAGAGAAAGTTACTGCACATATTTTTGCAGATAAGAGGGAAAAGGGTGGGATGAAACATCAAGTAGGAATCAATGAACCATGAATGTTTCACAATCACAAGCAAAGAATTCACTAAGGTTCAAGTTTTCATAATAGTTTTCATCTGTAAATGCATTCAACAAGAAGTTTTAATTCCTCTTTGTGTAGGTGCAGGAGCCTGAAAAAGTAGATGTGATGTAGTTCAGAGCAGGAGGACTCAACTTTCCCATGTCAGCAAGTTCCACTTACACACTTTCATGTCAGGGCTTCCACATTTTGCCCCGTGAGAAGCTGATTTGACATGTTTTGATTTTTATTTTGAGAAGTATTGACCACTGCTGTCGAAATACGGAATAAAAAACAAACAGACAAACACTCTTACCTGGAAAACGTGCTCCAACCTGGACGATAAACGCCGCGGGTCCTCCAAATCATCACACGGTGGCAAAGCCTCCTGACATGAGCGAGAGGAACCACGAGGAAAACAACAAACTGGAGCGAAACATCACTAAAGAGCTTCCAGTTTCACAGCCGGACTCACGGAGAGTGACTTGGAGCTGCTGTTTGCTGTGAAGCTCCGGTTCACCTGGTTTCATTCAGTCCTGGCAGGAACAGGGACAGACCATTACGAGCTGCTTGTCGGCGTCAACAGGTGAGGCTGAAGTCAAAGCACGAGGGAGGAAAAGGCGACGACGGAGGCGGATACCGACCAGTAAAAGGGTTTGGTGTTGACGGGATAAATAAATGAAAAGATCTTGGGTTTTTAGTCCGGACAGACTTCTCCGCCCCGTTTTCTGTGTGGTTACAGACAACAGTCAGAGTCCTGCACCGAAATGAGATTTCTATTCTGGGACCTGACCGGGCTGACTGCAGAGTCATCCGCAGTACACTGTGAAGTCAAACACTGGGATACTGGAATACTTTTAATGACAAGCTCATTTGAAATATTACAGTGATACAACAGGAGAGTGAATAGATTAGGGTAAAAAAAAAAATTAAGTAATAAATTAATTTATTTATTTTAATAAAACATTTTTAGAAAACTAAAGTTAGTCTTGGGTCCTTACTGTTGATCATCTATCAGCAGAGTAAGAAAGATAGGTGAAAATAACTAAAGAAATGGTGATAAATAATATTTGAATAAATAATATTGTAATACTGCACAGGCACATAGAGCCAAATATAACATGGCCTGGGTCCTTGGGGTCAAGCTGATATGTATAGATCCCTGGACACTACACTTTACTTGTTGAAGTACTGCAGCGTCTCTTTGGATGTATTTTCCTAACATAATAAGGTGATAGATGAACTACCAGTAATAAGAATGAAAAACATACTTACCTCTGTCCTAGTAGCTGCAACAAGAGCACGAGGAGCTGCAGAGAGAGGTCAAACCACCTGAAGGTGCAGTATAGTCAGATTTAGACATTAATTTTTATGGGGAAACTTTGCAAAACTTAACGGCTCTTCAATGTTCAGCTGGTTTGAGAGAGGGGGGTGGGACTGACCTCTCATTCAGAAAATATAGTTTATATCCTTTTTTCTAGCAGTGCGCACAGCTCAGCTATCATACAGTACAAGCAGTCAAAGAGAGATGCCACATGGCCGCTTTGCCACACCAAGCAGGTAAATTTCACCTGGCAAATTCTGATCTCACTGCACCTTGAGAGAAAGTCTAGTCTGACAAACCAATGACCTGCAGAGGTTTTTAGAATTTAAAATCAACTGAACATGTTGTGTGCAAACAGGGGATGCAACTGCAAAAGCAGCTGAGAAATGCCACTATCACAGACGTAGTTGTTGTTCTTGCAACACTAGAAGAATGCAGTGATACTGCAACTCATTCTACATTATATGGTCACTCACTTCCTCCCTAAAAGGAAATCAATACAATAGCAATAGAGTGCCATTTTGTTAATGTGGAATACAACAAAAGTAGGTTATAGGTTATAGTGTGCAAAAATGAACACTAAAACAATCCTAGCAGTGAGACCTGGGTGAGTGAAAATACATGCACATATAAAGTGCTTTAACACTTGCATACCTCAAACACATTGTAAGACCCTAGGGCAGCTTACATTTATCCCAGGAAAGATTAAAATACCGTAGTTTTAGATGCTCACTATAACCATAGTGTACCATAGCACTGTAAACTCCAGTAAACATGATATTTTGAGGGATTTAAGAATAACATAGAGAAAACTTACACTAGTTTGGGATAAAACATTTTCAATATGTATAAGGGCAGTCTGAAGTTCTCCCTGTAGGAGAGTTTTCTTTAAGGCCCTTTAGGCAAAATCTTTTGTCCCCAGTGTTAGTTCTTTATCTCCCTGACTCTTTACTGCTCTTTCTGAATGAGCTGATAGTGTAATAGATTCTTTCCAGTGACATGTGGCCAGTGTGAGAGAGAATGGGCAGCAGGTTCATGGTGGCACAGTTAAAGTGGGTTAAAAGGGAGAGAGAGTGAAAGAGGGCTGGCAGATGGGTGTCACAGACTGGGTGAAAGGACAGCTGGAACCTTCACTTCCCAACAGCAAAACAGGTTGAAGAGAATAAGACCATTTTACACAGAAACAACTGTGCCACTAAAGCAACATATCTTCAGCTTGATGGCAACAATGCTCACAGACACCTCCTGTTTTGAGAAACACACAATCCAAGTTTCTGTCAGCAAAGACACATAGGTGAGGCAGAAGGGCTGTCCAATAATGTTGTCTTAAGTGCTAACAGAGACAGCTGCAACAGATAACAACCTTCAACACATAACCTTTTCTCTTAGACTTTATTCTTAAACCAAATCTTATTTAAAAGGGATGCCCTGAGCTAACCTTTGACAACCAAATACATCAATTTATGGTTTTTGCACATACCAAATACCAGTCTCACCTGTGAACCACAACGCAGGCTGTGTCACTACAGACATGTGACATGTGACCCATTTATTAACATTTCCTCACAGACTTTTCCAATGTTCTCCTAATATGCATAGTAAGTTATGGTGGATTCAAGACTTGTTAAACGTAACAGAATGTAATGCATTACTGTGAAGCATTTTACTTTTCTTAAATTGCTTAAACAATTAATAATGCATTTCTATAATACTGGACACAGGAGGCTGTAAGTATACAGAACAGAGGGTTTCACCCATGAGTATTACTCACTCATATGGGTCAAGTTCTCAGAATGCTGGTTCCTACAATTCCCATACTGCACTCAAAATATGTAGTTTGACCTCCCCCCCTGTTGATAAACAGCCATTCCCTTTCAACTCCACACCACCACTCTGAAACAGGCTTTGTGTTAAAAAATTATAAACTCCAGATAATCCTGATGACAATATAAGACCTTAGAAGGCTCCCTCCACAGTAGACATTATACTGCAGCTTTCAGAAGCAGAATATGATGAGTAAACTGAACTTCATGTGTATAGATAATGGAGTAAAAATCTATGGATGAATAGATTCCATTCAACCCAGGAGAAACACTGCCCCTAAAAAGATCATGATCAGTCCTACGGCTCACTGTCACATGTGCAGGTTTCTCTGGGGGCAGCATGTGGCTCTGTCAGAGGCTGACACTCCCAGAGAAACCTGTCTTACTGGCTGATGGCCTGGTAAACGTCAGCTGAGAGAAACACATACAAGGCATCTGGGAATCTAGAAGCAGGCTTCACTGTATCAGCATGAATATGCATTTTCATGTCTTACCACGATAATAATAAACATTTCAATAGACACTCTTGTCTGTTAGACATATAGAGGGACAGATGACAGTTGAGAGGAGAAACGTATGCATAACATGTTTTTAACTATCACAATGGAAATTTGGCCTCAGTGATTCTGAATGCAAATAGTGTAGTTTCATTTTCCTGCTATGCAAAAAAAGCTCTGGCTGACCGAGGTCTGCGATGCATGTGTGAGTGTGTGTATATGTGTGTGTGTGTTTGGGGGGGTGGGGGGTGGTGTTTGGCTTAAAGGGGTCTGGAATCACTGGAAAGGCCATGTGGAAGAACTCGATTGTTCCAGTTACACATTCATGAATACTAAACCAAACCTTGAATGGAACATTCCTAACGGAGCTTTCCATCATAAATTTCCTTCCCAACACTGCAATTCACAACATCACAGTTGAATCAAGAATAAAGGACACTCACATCTGAATTTTATCAAAATAAAAACAAAATGTAATTGTGATTCTTGTGATCTTGATCAGCCCCAACACCCATCTTTATGATCAGACAGGGACATCCCTATTGAATAAATACGTAGAACTCATGGCATTCCATTAGCACATGTGCTACATTCAAAATGACAACAGCATTTTATATATACATCTTTACATTTACATAAAAAATAAAGCAAATGCCAATGATAATTATTTTGCTATGATGTAGCTGATTGGATTAGAATTCTTTCTCTTCCAGGATATTCAAATGTCCTGTACTCCACAAACCAGATTAGCAGGGACTGAAATATCTGCAAAGGAAAAGGAAAAAGAAAGTGTTTTCAGAAGTACATTGAGGTAACAAGCAAGATCATCTGTATGTAAATCCTGTGTAGTGAAGCATCACAGTCCTGAAATTGTTTTGACACAGGAATTAGAATTATGTTTACTAAGAGAGCATGGGTAGTGTTTGGACAGTAGAAGAAATAGTTTCTGATACCGATTTTTTTAGGTTTAGGGAGATTCAGGTTGTTCATGATGCCCACAAATTCCTCCAGGCTCTTTGTCAAGCGGGGATTGAACTTGCGCTCCTCACCAACTGTTGACACAGTACGACCTGACAAATAGAGAACATGGCATTTTGAGTAGTGGTTAAAAACACTCTTCTAACAATATGTGTCTCATATCAGTATTGTTTTTTACAAGTAGGGAATAATGGCAACAGATTTACAGTGCTAAACCAGGTACTTTAAATCTGTCTATTTGCATTACCAGTTTTCCAACCAGTGACTTTATGAGATAAGACAAAAATATTCCAATGTGTGTGTTTTCAGCCAACCTAAGTAGTCATGTGCTGGGTAGATGAGGCACTCGTCAGGCAGGGTGAAGATCTTCTGATGGATGGACTGGTAGAGAGTCTTAGCACAGCCTGAATTAGAAAAAATATATTACTCAGATATGTCAAATCCAAAAGAGAACCGTTGCAATACTGCCCTCTTGTGTTCATCAAGCACATTTCAGCAATACAAGTTTTTACTTTCTGATAATGTGTAACCAATGAAAATTCCATCAAACTGAGGCATTTGATGTGAGATTGTTCAGGCAACGTAAAAGTGTATGTTTACCCTGCTGAAAATCTGTTCTGCCACAGCCTCTGATGAGCAGAGCGTCCCCAGTAAAAGCCATGCTCTGATCCCCTAATACCAGTGTCACACAACCATCAGTGTGGCCCGGTGTCTCTCTCACTGTTAGATACTAAAAGAAGAGAGGAGACAGATTAACCTGAGGCATTTGATAAGTAAGTGTACATTACCAAACTCAGTGAAAGTCAAATCAAGAAACAAGAGAAAAGCGACTAAGTTAGACTATCTTGCACTTTACATTTTGACTCTGCAGATACATTTAAACCTCTGAATGTCATTTTCTTCAAAATGCCGGTTGTATAGGATACACTTTATGTAACATAATGTATGTCCTTACTTGTTTTCCAAAGGTGATCTTGTCTCCCTCTGACAGGTGGATATCTGCAGATGCACCGCTGCATTTGGAGATAGCACTCTTCAGTCCAACCAGTCTTTTCTTCATCAGCCCAGTGCTTGTGATGTGGTCTGCATGGCAGTGGGTGTTTACTGCGTGGAACAATTTTGTGATGATAGGACTGTTGATTCTAAGCTAATACTAAGAAAAATACTAACATGTTTGTAATATAATATATATATATATATATTATATGTTTTTTTTAATATAACAGTGGAACACATGCCGCTGTACATCAGTTACATTATTTATATGTTACCTTGCATAAAATATTACTTTTAGCCATACTGCCCAAGCCTTTGGTGTCTCTTAACAGGAACAATCCACAATCTATAATGAACATCTGGTAGAATTAATAAATTTCAGAGTCTTGGGAAAAGCACAGTTTCATATAAACACTGAATATAATGTAGTTCTAACTTTTTCCAGGGCTATAATAACATTGCTCTGGCGCGAAGATGAGCAAAATTAGCAGCAAACTCAGAAAAGTCTGCTCAAAGCCATTTTCTGTTACAATATCGCACTAAACTGACCTTGAATCAACCTATGGAGCTATAGGAATATAGCTACCTGCCACTATAAGGTTGAGCCCCAGTTCATGTATGAACTTCAGGTCCCTGTCAATGGTCTCCAGTACAGGATCAATGATGACAGCTTCCTTGGTCTGTGTGTCTGCCAGCAGGTAGGTGTAGGTGCTGCTCTCCAACTCGAACAGCTGAACAGTCAAACAGGTGAGGGCAGATAGACTTATATGGTTCAAATTCTCCAATAAAGGATGGCAACAACTCATCCATGCATCTCTCCCTTGTTGTCTTGTGACAGTGTTTGTGTGTGTTAGATAGGTTATGGTGTGCAGCAGCGCCCCCTCTTGTGTGCTTTGCTTAAATGAAAACTATGCCATTATTTTTGAAAGCGTCCCAACTTTACTATTAGTGTCACAGAACTCTGCAGTTTACGTACAATCAAAGTACTGTCTGCTTAATAAGAAAGACTGAAATAACAATAGACAAAACAATAACGACTGAAGATGAACTTGATCAAGAAGCATTTGAACACATCATCGAGTCGTAATCTCCTCAGTTGAAGGCTGAGTGGGAGTGTAGGTTAGACAGGATGAAGCTCGGATGAAGACCATGTGATATGGTCCAAAGTTGCTGTTGTCAAGGTCAAAGTCAACTTAAAGAGCAAGTATCTTCTGCTGTGATGCTGTTTCACACCGACTCTACGTGCACTGCAGTGTCATTATTACACAGCTGTAACAGCCCAGTGCAAGTTGGCAACGTTACTGCAAAAACACTGAGCAGACTGAGCAAAGGCTGAAGAAACACTAAGATAAACTCTCGTAACGCGCCTTGGCTCGGTGTAAACAAAGTGTAGCTTCATGTCACTCAGCTAACGGCTAACTAGCTCTGCTGTCCTGCGCTTCACATTAGCTACAAGCAAAACTCTTTATTAACCCTCAGGTGTTGCTGCTGATAAAGTGATGACTCTAAATGAAAGTCAACCTACTTGTCTGAAGAGGAGACCTTGGGTCAGCGCCATCCTGAAACAGTAACGTTACCTCCTGCTGGGAGCTCGTATTGGGTCAGTTACGTTACTTACGCCGGGAGAGAAGTACCTGCCACCGGCTACTGTGGAACTCGAGCCCTCGGTGTTTCTTCAGAGGCAGAGCCAGGTGAGCTGATTTCGCCTTGTTAATGAGGACACAGTTGTTCTGTGGTATTTTCCTGGAGATAATTATCACAGGCAGAACAAGTTGAAGTGACGTCTCCTTCGAGTTTACGCCACATACCATCAAACCCTCACAATAAAAGTCAAGACTACAGAGTCCTGCAGACCAACTTCCTCATCAAACTCTTGGGGCGTTGTCATCCGTTACCATGGCTGCGATCAGAGATTTATCACGCATGCCAGCTGTTTACGTGCACGCACATCATCCATGCGCGCTCACGCTGCATACATAACACTGAACCACAACAATGCAGCGTACGTGACTGCTGACATATGTTTGGTCTGAGACACCCCCCAATCAAACCTGTTAATCCTCAGGTGTTGCTGCTGATAAAGTGAAGATGAATGAAAGTCAACCCACTTGTCTGAAGAGGAGACCTTATTTATTTAGACCTCATTTCTAATCCTACATTTCCCACAGTGCAACTCAAAAGTGCCTTTTTTTTAACATTAATTTATTATTTATTAGATTGCAGAAAGCTGGGCAGGAAACAGGAAAGAGAGGAAGACAGAAGGAGAATATGTTGGCAGCTGGGTCCAACCTGCTAATTTCCCAATTTGTGCTCTGCACATGGAGGGCCACTCGGCCTCCCAGTGTGCTCTAAAAGCAGCTTTTGTTTGACCTCCCCTCTCTGGCTGGTAAACACATACTGTATGCCCTTCAAACTCCACACCCCCACTTTGAAACACAGGCTTTGTGCTATAAATTTATAACCTCCACATAATTGTGATGGCACAGTCAGACCTTAGAAAGCTCCCTCCACAGTAGACATTATACTGCAGCTTTCAGAAGCAGAATATGATGAGTAAACTGAACTCCTTGTGTATAGATAATGGAGTAAAAATCTATGGATGAATAGATTCCATTCAACCCAGGAGAAACACTGCCCCTAAAAAGATCATGATCAGTCCTACGGCTCACTGTCACATGTGCAGGTTTCTCTGGGGGCAGCATGTGGCTCTGTCAGAGGCTGACACTCCCAGAGAAACCTGTCTTACTCGCTGATGGCCTGGTAAACATCAGCTGAGAGCAGCAGGTTTTACTGTATCAGCATGAATATGCATTTTCATGTCTTACCACGATAATAATAAACAGTCTTGTCTATTGACAATGGAAATTTGACCTTAATGACTGAACATTCCTGAGTTTTTCTTGTCATAAATTTCCTTTACAACTCTGCAATTCACAATAACACAGCTAAATGAAGAGTAAAAGACACTTTAAATTTAATCAAAATAAAAACATGTAATAGTGGTTTTTCCTAATTGTACAGATTTTTAGCACTCATCTCTAACCCTAAAATAAAACTGATTGCATTCAAGTAACATAGGTGTTATTCTCAAAATGACAACAGCATTTCAAATATACATTTTTACATTTATATGCATACAGACAATAGAGCACTTAATGGTCATCAGTGTTTGGGTAATCCTGCTATACACAGGATGCAAATAGTAATAATTTTGCTATGATGTAGGTGATTAGATTAAAATTCTTCCTTTTTCAAGACATTCAGACTTCATGTACACCACAAACCAGATTAGCAGGGACTGAAATATCTGCAAAGGAAAAGGAAAAAGAAAGTGTTTTCAGAAGTACATATGAGGTAACAAGCAAGATCATCTGTATGTAAATCCTGTGTAGTGAAGCATCACAGTCCTGAAATTGTTTTGACACAGGAAATAGAATTATGTTTACTAAGAGAGCATGGGTAGTGTTTGGACAGTAGAAGAAATAGTTTCTGATACCGATTTTTTTAGGCTTAGGGAGATTCAGGTTGTTCATGATGCCCACAAATTCCTCCAGGCTCTTTGTCAAGCGGGGATTGAACTTGCTCTCCTCACCAACTGTTGACACAGTTTGACCTGGTAGACAGAGGGGTTATAGGAAATAGTGGTTATAGTGATTTTACCAGATGCTAAACCTTACTAATCAATCACAAAAACATCAGCTTTGTAAAGTGCAGCGAAATCATATAGTGCTGGCAGATATGCAAACAATGGATGCAGTGTACATATCGTATATAATAAATCTAGACAGCATATGCACCAATATATATCTCAATACTCACTGATAGTGTAATGTAATTTTAGTGCAAATATGTGTCAAATTGTAGGACTGGCATTTTTTATTCTTGTGCTACTTTATACAACTATGAAATTAACAGCAGACTAAAACTAAGAAGGCTAAAACATCATCACATGTGGCATGTCTGAAAAACCTGACCTGTTCATACTTGTTGACTCATTCATATTTGCACAAACACTTTCACAATAACATGTGTCTCATATCAGTATTGGTATCTATGAGTAGGAAATAATGGCAACAGATTTACAGTTCTACACCAGGTACTTTCAATTAAGTCTATTTGCATTACCAGTTTTCCAACCAGTGACTATTTGATATTACAAAAATATTCCAATGTGTGTGTTTTCAGCCAACCTAAGTAGTCATGTGCTGGGTAGATGAGGCACTCGTCAGGCAGGGTGAAGATCTTCTGATGGACGGACTGGTAGAGAGTCTTAGCACAGCCTGAATTAGAAAAAATATATTACTCAGATAGCAGTTTACAGTCATCATCTCTAAAAGAGAAGCAATGCAATGCTGCCCCTTGTGTTCATCAAACACATTATAACAATACAAGTTTTTTTTTCTACCAATGTGTAACCAATGAAAATTCCATCAAACTGAGGCATTTGAGGTGAGATTGTTCAGGCAACGTAAAAGTGTATGTTTACCCTGCTGAAAATCTGTTCTGCCACAGCCTCTGATGAGCAGAGCGTCCCCAGTAAAAGCCATGCTCTGATCCCCTAATACCAGTGTCACACAACCATCTGTGTGGCCCGGTGTCTCTCTCACTGTTAGATACTAAAAGGAGAGAGGAGACAGATTAACCTGAGGCATTTGATCAAGCAAATTTAACTAAACGGTTGTGTTCAGTGTCTGTTACAGACAAACAGGTGAAATACTAATAGAGATCCAAAAATAAGTAAGTGTACATTACCAAACTCACTACACTTTATGTAACATAATGTATGTCCTTACTTGTTTTCCAAAGGTGATCTTGTCTCCCTCTGACAGGTGGATATCTGCAGATGCACCACTGAATTTGGAGATAGCACTCTTCAGTCCAACCAGTCTTTTCTTCATCAGCCCAGTGCTTGTGATGTGGTCTGCATGGCAGTGGGTGTTTACTTTCAGAAAAAGAAGATAAGGATGGTTTACTATAGGGTTTGGAAATAATTTAACATCATCAGTTGGTAAAATCATTTTGTGATAATAACCATATAATGGTATTGTTTTAGAAAATGCTGTCCAGTCTAACAAAAAACTAGCATACGTTTGTGAACAAGTTTATGTTGTCTTGTAACATTAATTTCAGCCATACTGCACAGATCTTTGGAGTCTTCAGGAATAAATCACAATCTACACTGAACATCTGATAGAACTGATAAAGTTCCAGTGCTATAATAACATTGCTCTGGAGTGAGGATGAGCAAAATTTGTAACAGATCCTGAAAGGTTTGCCCAAAACAATGTACTGCAGTATGACACAGAGTCAACATATTAAAATTACAGTTGATGGGATAATGTGCAATGTGCTAATAGATGTCTTTGACTTGTGTATAAATACATGCAATAAAAGATTGCACAGAATGCTACAAGAATATAGCTACCTGCCACTTTAAGCTTGAGCCCCAGTTGCTGTATGAACTTCAGGTCCCTGTCAATGGTCTCCAGTACAGGATCAATGATGACAGCTTCCTTGGTCTGTGTGTCTGCCAGCAGGTAGGTGTAGGTGCTGCTCTCCAACTCGAACATCTGAACAGTCAAACAGGTGAGGGCACAAAAGCAACTCAGCAATAAATAAGAAAGGATGGCAATGGCTCATGCATGCATCTCTTCCTTGTTTTATGATAGTGCGTGTTTGTGTGCATGAGGCAGCAAACGAGAAAGTGATATGATAAATTATAACGTGGAGTTGCTGAATTGAATTTGCAATTCATTTTGCAACTATGCAAATTGGACACAATTTAAAAATGCATTCTGCAATTCATAATTCAATATGCAAAGCAGCAATTCAATGCTCAGTTTTTATAAAATATTTAAATAGGAACTAAATCAATTGCTTTTCAGGCTGTCTTTTTGTTTTTGTCTCTTTATCCAAATGTGGGCGTGGCCAGCGCCCCACACTTGTTCGAGAAGCATTTGAACACATCGAGTCGTAATCTCCTCAGTTGAAGGCTGAGTGGGAGTGTAGGTTAGACAGGATGAAGCTCGGATGAAGACCATGTGATATGGTCCAAAGTTGCTGTTGTCAAGGTCAAAGTCAACTTAAAGAGCAAGTATCTTCTGCTGTGATGCTGTTTCACACCGACTCTACGTGCACTGCAGTGTCATTATTACACAGCTGTAACAGCCCAGTGCAAGTTGGCAACGTTACTGCAAAAACACTGAGCAGACTGAGCAAAGGCTGAAGAAACACTAAGATAAACTCTCGTAACGCGCCTTGGCTCGGTGTAAACAAAGTGTAGCTTCATGTCACTCAGCTAACGGCTAACTAGCTCTGCTGTCCTGCGCTTCACATTAGCTACAAGCAAAACTCTTTATTAACCCTCAGGTGTTGCTGCTGATAAAGTGATGACTCTAAATGAAAGTCAACCTACTTGTCTGAAGAGGAGACCTTGGGTCAGCGCTGTCCGGGAACAAAACCTCCTGCTGGTCGCTCGTAGCGGGTCAACGTCAGCACTAACGCCGGGAGAGAGGCGCCTTCCATCGGTTACTACGCAACTCGAGCCCTCGGTGTTTGCATTGAAGCGGAGCGCAAAAGCCAGAGCCCGGTGAGCCGGTCTCACCCTGTTTATCACCGAGTACATTGTCGATCCGCGGTGTTTTCCAGGCTGTAATGCCCGATAATTAATACAAATACAAAGAAAACCAGCTCACACGGGTGTAGACACGTAGACGCTTGCGGTTGGGAGCTGGTCTGTATCGAGCTTATGTCAGAGACCGTCAACCCCGAACGATAAAACACGGACTCCAAAGACTAAGTTACCTTTGGACGATCTCTGAGACCATAATGAGTCGCTGACTTTTATACGTGTTTTGTGTCTCTTTCTTAACGAATGAACTGACGGGGGTTGGCCCACTACAGTCTCGCAGATCCACTTCCTCATGAGGCACAGATAGGTCAGATTAGGAGAGTGCACAACAAACACGGGTCAAAGTCACTGCCATGGATGTACCCGAAGTTATTTAACACACCTACGCGCGTTACCGATGGGTTAGGTGCACGAAGAGCATCCATGCGCGCTCATAACGCGCGCACACAGCGTTTGCGAAACAAATGTTTACCAAGCCTACGTGACTTCTGACATGAACTTTATCTGAGAGACACCACCCAAATAAATAGGTCAGTTGAAATATTGCTTCTACAAAGCAATTGATAAAGTCAAGGTGTACAATTAACCCTAGAATGAGGTTGGTTTTATTTCATTATTTTTATGGGATCTATTTTTTTTTATCGTGACAAAAACCTCCACTGCAGGTTATTCCCCTGGAACACAGAAACCAACCAGAGCTGAATTATTTTTAAGTGATTTCCTAAGCAAAATGGACAAGAATGCACTGAAGTAAACAGACCACACTGAATCACACCGATCTATAGCAATAATGACATAAAAGTTATCATGCTGTAAGGAGACCATGCTTATAGGAGACCACACAGTCTTTCACTACTGCATTGAAGTTTTTCTCTTACAAGCTGTTGACAACTGACAAATAGCAGCAAATTTCCAGTTGATTTGTTTTTTTTTTTAATGTAAAGTGCTATTCAAAGAGTGAATTATTGTTAGTTAAACAGGTAAAGCTGTAATGCAGGTTTCCATGACACATAGTATACCTATGAACAGCTTTTCCATTGTGAATAACAGCCAGATAAAAGAAACTTTCTAAACTTATTAATACAATAAAGCTTATAATATTTTCCCAGATGTTTGTGAAAAACTCAACTATGTGTTTGATAAGCTTTACATGTCTGTTTTTGAGTGATGCTCAGACAATAAAAGCAATTAAAATATATCCACTTGTGTTCTGAGGAATTAGGATGGGTATTTTTCTCTATTCAATATAGAAATATAGTGGAGGAACTGTTGATTTTACTTTAGTGGTGCACAAATGCAACAATATTATATGTGACCAGCTCATATTTTATCATTATATTATTGGGATTTTCATTCAATGTTATAGTCAGCAGCAGAAACACACATATACAGGTCAATCATATATTTATTATCACTTCAATCATTCAGGTAAGTGGTCCTGAAGATGTGTCAGTCATGGCTCCTGTGGTTTCTTCTAATTTATATGGTTTGTCCTGATGTAAAAGTAGAAAACAACAGTTTAACAACTGCTGTAGGGGACAGTGAATATGTTTGGGTCTTAAATTGTTATTCAAACACAACAAGATATTTGAACCTTAGACTTTAAAATAATGTGAGGGCATTTTTTGCTAACATCCAACAAATTCTAAATGCCTCCCTGCATTTGTTTGCATTTCAAACCAAACAAATAATTAATTAAGAAAATAGTAATTATTGATAATGAAAATAATAGTTGCAGCCCTAGAATAAAGCTTGACTGATTGTGCTGATAACAGTCTTAAGAAGTAACAGGGACACAGTTGTCACTTTATACTGTACCTCAATGTAGCTTTCAACCCACTGGATCAGTTGGGTTACTCTGCTGTAGACTCCTGGCTTACCGCGCCGCCCACAGCCCTCTCCCCAGCTCACCACCCCTGCCAGCCTCCAGTCCCCACTGGGTGTTTCACAGACCAGGGGTCCCCCACTGTCTCCCTTAAAACATAAACTCAGAAAATCATTTTAGATGACACGCCCAATGTATGCTCATTGGTGACTGAAGTGAAACTGAGTTTTACCTTATTGTCTATTGAAAGATTTTATGCCACTGTATTTATTGATTTACCTGGCAGGAGTCCACCCCTCCATCCATGCTGCCAGCACAAATCATCCGAGGAGTTAGATACGCGCCATAGACACCCGTCTGGGAGCAGACTGATTGAGCTATTACTTTCACCGGAGCCTGCCTTAGCTCATTTAACACAGAGCCTGACAAAAGAAGAGAGAAAAAAATCAGAAAAGAAAGACAGTAGGCAGTAGCACAGTAACTGTGACGCATGTATGAAGCAAATGGAGGTTAATAAAAGGAAAGAATGCAGCCAACAAGAATAACAGTGCAAAGCTTGCAGATGCCAGGTCTTATTTTCACTTTGTGTTGTTATTTATGTGTTGGTGTTTATAGTTTCTTGGGGAAAAGGAAAAACAGTAAGTTGAAGGTAATGAATCACAGGGAAACAGGCAGCGTCAGATTTTTCTTAGACCTGAAAAGGACTTGGATCATCCCCAAAAACCATAAGACATGTGTCAGCTGACTTCCATTTGTATTCTCAATTTGATTATTTTAACCTGATTTCTATGATAAAAGGGTGTTTCTGTCAGTGTAACCCACCGCCTTCATGACTGTATCCCCAGCCTGTGATCCAACAGGCTGCTCCTGGAGAGAAGGACTCGCTTGAGCGGGGTAAACAGACTGGTCTCACACCTCCTACAAACAACACAGCAATCAGAAACATAAACAGATAACAAATAAAGACACAAAGGTTATTATACTTCATGGTAGTTATGATATCACAAACTATCTTGTTTTTTCTTAACTTTATCTTTACTTATAAATAAGTTTACAGTTAACATGAAATTAATAACCCACACCACACCAGCTCTATTTAACCAAATATATTTGAAATATATATTTATTTCAAACTCCATACTCAATTATTTTTCATAATTACAGTAAGTTTATTTTTTTCTTATTTCAAATGAAATTTAACTTGGATTTAATGCATTATTTAATGTGTATCAGGGTACTTTGTAAAAACAGCCTTTATGTATCTTGAGACTATAAATTCAAAAACCTCTCATTGAATTGAAAACATTTTCTGTGCAGAGCCCTGGTAAATAATGGTGCCACCTCTTTCTTACTTCTCATGTCCATGTCGATGATGGTGCGCAGTAGGCCTATATCATAATCATTGTTGTTTGTGTTGAAGCGGGGGTGGTAAAGAACCTGCAGTGCTCTGTAATGTTTCCCCAAAGAGCTGTCCGCAATATTGACTGTGTCCACCACTGCTGTCCAGTCTGCTGCTTCAAGCATGTTGCTCCTGCAGAAATTGCAGTGATCTGAGTTTAGTTTAAGTGTGTGCTGATTAATGACTGGTTTCATACTTAGTGTACTAATACAAATATAAATTGGTGTGCAAAGCATAGACATATTTTTTAAGTAAGTTTTGAAATCCCCCAAAAAACTGTATGTGAATGTAATTTTTGTTGAGCATAACACATGACCGGTGCAACAGTGTTGCAAAGTCTTAAAGTGAAAACCACACTATTAATCCCTAAATGTTGCACATTATTGCAATTATTTTATATAACCCCCCACTGAATGCTAGCTTACTAAATGCAAACTACACTTTTCTAATGACAAGAATGATTTATTTTGGCTTCAGCAGTACAAACTATTTAATGAGCTGTTTACAGTTTCTCATTGTGCTCAAAACGCTGGTGGACTGACAGCTCAAATCCCAAACTGAAGTTAGTAGAGAGCCCCTGCAGACAAATCTAAGGCTGTGAAATTAATGAAATTATGCTCTTCTAGATTAAAAATTCACTGATGTATTGATATTGGCTTCAGTTTTGTTTTTTACCTGCTCTTGATTTAAACCTGACTGGACCAGAATATTGAATTAAACTGGGCATCACTAATTTGGTATTGATGTCCTACTGATAGTGATGGATGCATTAATCCATCTAACTTTGAGCTCCCTGGGTGTTTTAGCCCTAAATTAATATTTCTTTATCTTTATGTTCACCCCCTACCATGTCCACTCTTACTCAAGAAAGCAGTGAGCTGCAGTGATGACCCAGTGAGAGGAGATGACGGCGCCTCCACAGACGTGATTCCCTCTCCACTGCATGCTGACCTGCCAGCCCCACTTTCCTTTATCCGCTAATGAACCCCCAACGATACGCCGACCATCACTGACCAAAACCGGGCAGTCTGGATATGAGAAAGACGATAAGCATGGTGAGTGAAAAAAGAACCAAAGATATTAGCTTAATATTTATACATCTTTTTACCTGCAGTGATGTTCCCTGTCTGGTTCAGTGGATTTTTAGACAAAAAAGACACTTGAGTTGGAACACTGCAGTTCCCTTTCACACCACAGAGAGGAGGAGTTTTACCTAACTCAGAGGGGAATGCCAGGAACGTGACTAATATAAAGAGACAGGAAAAACATTGAGATAATGTGGTAGGTCAATTTATCTGGTTAATAAAGATTTAAACATCAAAGACGTACTATTATCAAAGAAAGAGACTATTTGTACATGTCCTTTGCTGTGCCATTTCTTGAAATAACTGCTCTAACAAACAGGGATACAATATGTACAATAAATAGTACATTCATAATTTAATTTGAATCTCAGCAAATGCTTTTGACCCTGCAAAATCTACTGAAGAGGGCAAACTTCCCTTTTTTGTCTTTGCCATAGATATACTGATAAATCATTTAAATGAATTCAGTAATGAGGAGAACACTTCACCAAGGACATTAACCAGTACACTGAAGCAAGTGTTCAGGTGTATTAATAGAATTTCTAGCACGTTGTTAATTAGGTCAGTATATCTAAAGATGTGTTCAAAGAAAAGCTGACAGCTAACAGAGAGAGGTACAGGTAGTTACCTAAGAGAGCAGTGGCAGTGACCAGCATGATGATGATAGAGAAGCTCACAATCAGTAACAGGTCACAAGATGAACAGGCTCGGGACTCTGTATTTCCAAAATATAAAATAAAAGCTTGGTCATCAAAAGACTATATTCAGTAGACCTCAGCCAGCTGATGAGAGAACACATTCACAATAGGAGGTAAAGAATCAGCTGGATGCAATGACTTGTGGTTAAAAACAATTTACAATTTTAAGTCAATTTTATTCTTGACTGACAGCCTTCCTGACAGGTAGACAAATGTGTAACCTTTCAGTAGTTTGTCATAACAGTGAGGTTATGCTGTGAGGCCTCATTCTTTATCATTCTCTCCAAAATGATGAAGAGATAAACTTATCAGATTAGGGCAGAGTTAAGTTAGGGCAGAGTACTTTGGTTTATTAAATGGGCCAATATCCAATTTAAAAGTAAAATTGCAAATAAATGTAACACCATAAATCCAATCTTGTGAATGACTAATGTGTCTAAAACATTCATTATCAGTTGATAGGTCAAACTGTCCACATGGCAGACATGGTTTAGTACAAGGCCCAGTTAAAATGACAAACAACACACCTGAATGGGATAATTAACACCACAGGTCTGAGAATAGACGTCTATGAAATGATGAAGCACCAATAAATGTAATGCTGCCCAATCAAGAGTGGTGTGAGAAATCCCAGTTGCCACTACCTTATGCCTTTAAAAGATATAATGGTCAACGGTAACTTTTTAGTAATGAAATATCAACATAAAAGAGCACTTTCCCACATCTTTGCTGTTTATTATATTTTCTCTAAAGAATATCAGCCCTGTATGTCATCTGTCTTTCAAAGTCTGTATAACTAGTGCTCACCAAAATAATAGTCATCTCTAATCCTTTACTATTTGAGAAAATATTAGACTTTTTAAATCCATACTGGCTTTAACTCATCCCCAGATATTAATTATCCGTAAGCACAGATCAGACTTTCAGTGGCACTAAGCTCATGAGTGTAGATCAAAAATGTGACCGCTCTATCAACTTTGCAAAGACTAAATAATAAATGATAATAAGCCATTTAGCATTTAACTGACAGAGGCAGCAGCAGATTATCAATTTGATTTAACAGCAACATTGAAAAGCTCCACCAGCAATCACCACATGAATTATACTTCAAATGCAAAATGTGTAAATGTGAGCTGGGCCTTTGGATGGATGCTGTATGTGGAGTTTAGCACAAAGACTGAAACAGTAAGTTGCTCACGCCAGCTCTTTTGAACATGTAGTGTTTTTTTTTTTTGCATGCAAATTGTGTTTTAATCATATTTGAGTTTGCCAAATGCTGCAGTGCTTTAGTTGAAACAGAATTTCTGCAGGGCCTGAGTTCTATGGGCCTCATCAAAACTTTGAACCAACACCCTTAATTTTTACTATACCTGGCTCTACATCAGGGAGGTCTTTGGGTAATATGAGACCCACTGATCCCTCCTCCAGTGGTCGACCATCTGATGGTTTCCTCTGCTGAACTTCCTGGGGATTATCATTACAAGGAAGTGTTGAAGTCAGGGTTTTTTCATGTTGGACCTCTGAGGAGCCAGAGGAAGAGGATGGAGTTTCTAGAAGTTGAGGCTTTGATGTTACTTCAGAAAAAGATGGAATCTCTGAGTATAACTTTCCATTAGTTCTGGGTTTATAATGGGGTATAAGTGTGACAACTGTAGAAGGAACCAGAGATGATACGGTCAGCACATCATAATTGGCTGGACCTTGAAAAGATGTTGATGACGAGCAGTCAAGGGACTGATAGTCTGGCTGCTGTGCATCACAGGTACTGCTGTTGACTGTCTGGACCTGCAAATCCATACTGTACTTGTAAAGCCACTGGTAGTACTGGTAGCTGGTGGATGTTCCTGGAGTGATGTTGCATCAGTTGTATCCGTTTAAACATGTTTCTCTAAGAAACATCAGCTGGATTTTAGACATTGCCGAGATGAGTGGAGGGAGGCAGAAACCCTGAACCTTCAGCTGAGTTCTGCAAAAGAAACAAAGGCAGCAACAAGCTATCAGCATGGAATAAGGTGTCTTTTTAATTTTGAGATATTAACTATTATCACATAATATGCAGGTTACATATCATTTTACACCGGAGTTTTTTAAAAATATCTTCTTTTAAAGGAAATGGATTGATTCCTGTCATTAAGCCTGTTAAAACTAAGAGACAGCTTTAAACTGAACTTTCTGAGGATGACTTGAATAACATCCAAAAATGCTTGTTGTGAGGAAAATTCTAATGAATCTGAAAAATGAATCCATTAGCAAACAAGTGGTTTAAGTTGCTTTATAAAAGGACATCTATGCTTGAACACAGTGTTTGTTCATTACACCCTCCATGGGTCACATCAGTGTACTAGATATTTTTTAAGATCTCTCACCTGAACGTCACCATGTTGCCTGCTTTATTTGTATGCGTGAAATTGTTCATCCGAGTGCATCTCCTCCACTTCTTATATCAGCTTGTATCACAGTGGGAAAAGGATATGCATCACTGCTGCTCCACAATAAGTGACAAGACTCCAGAGACGCTCACCTGCTCTAGTGCATCTTTAATCAAGATATATCAGCCCTGTTACTGTGAATCCATTATCTTCAAGCAGTTTGTCACCTGTTCTTTTTGTGATTCTGCTGCTCTTCTCCTCTCCTCAGTTACCTCTTAACCCTTTCATTGTGTCAACCCCCTGCAGCACCTTCCTCCTTCTTCTTCCTGTTCTACGTTTCTTCCGTCTCCAACTTCATCTTTCTCCTCTGGTCAGAAGAACTGAGGCTCCAGCTGTCAGGTCAGTAACGGATAGTGCGCTCTCGTCATCGGGCATCTATGAAATATGCATGGGGATAATTGTGATCTTGGGTCAGAGTTTAACAACAGAGGGTAATGTACACCACACCACTGAGTCGCTCCCACTCCCAAGTACTGAGAAATACAATTGCAGTACTCAAAGACATACGTGGATAGTCGAGTTGAATTTTACATAGTTGAAAGATATGTATCCAATAATTATACTCTTATTACAAATCTAAAGAGGCACAGTTGTGTACACCTGTATATGTGTGTGTGTGTGTGTGTGTCCAGGTATATTCTTTATCCTATCATGTTACTGCAACAGATAGCGTGAGGTGCTGGCAGCGATGACGAACCCCAGTCATGGTGTTACTCAGCATCTTCTAAGTTACACTGATGAGCTCATTTCAAAGACACGGTGGAGGAGACGAGTGTATCAGATGTGGACAGCATCAAGGTAATCCTGGGAGCTATAAGTGTAGGATAAACATTTTCCAAAATCTAAACTAAAATGAACTAATAAACTCAGTAAGCCATCACAAAAAACAACAAAACATATGTCACATAATACACAAGACACAAAAAATTCACAAAGTTTCCGTTATTTTTTTCTGTTGTTTTTTTGTGTACTACTACACACTTTCCCGTCATGAAGATTTAAAAATGATTGCCTGCTAGCTTGTTGTTTATCACATAAACAACAGTGTCCTCTACAGCTGCTCATGACCCTGATTGAGTGAATGAATAAATAAAGCATCAGGCTTCATTTGCTGCCATACTGGTGTGAGGGTCCTTGTTTACTCCAATCAGGCTGACTGGCAACTGGCACTGTTCTGAACTCACATAGTTCTGCCAGCTTCCCCTCCCTGTGGCATCAGACAGCGGTGGAGAGAAGGACCTTTAGTTCAGCTTCTCCACAGCAGCCCGCAAGGTGCAGCAGCGCATGAAACTTAATAGCATTTATTTTATGCTGTGCAGAGAGGCACATCGCTGGGCTTTACCGACCAGACAGCAGAGTAACTGTCAGGAAGCTGCCAATCACTGACAGAAAACCAGATTTTTACATCCTTCCTGTGACAGTCAAACTTTCTTACAGTTAGACAACTGACAAGTTGTCAGTTGTGGCGAATGTTGAAGGTAAATCCAGGAAGTAAAAGCAGTAATATAGACTGTAACTTTTCCTCTCAACTTCCTACATCAAACAAACTTGTCTGCAGCCAAGTCCTTTTGGAGATCTGATGGTTCACCAAGTACGTCACCTATGTTACTGATGTGAACTGTAATGGTAATTATCACAGGGAAACTTTGTATAAAGAAAGCAGACCCTGTTGTAAACACTGGTTGGTTTTATAATATCAAGCCAGATTGGGATAAACACATGGTTACATGCCACAAAGAGGCTACGATTACAAGGCATGTATCACAGCCAGAAAGCCTATTCACGTTGTTGTATCGGACTATAAAGCCATACCAATGCTAAATATAAATGCAGGTCATTAGATTTGTAAATAAGAACAGGCATTAAGAGCTGACTATGAAAAGCCTCAATGTGCATCTCCTGTGCACTGTGTGGGGTTTCTCAGGAATAGAAAGTATGGTTAAGCTATGAAGACAGCACTACTGTATTCTAGCTTGTTCGTGCCCTAAGTTGTCCTTATGAAATGGGTAATGATAAATATACAGATGAATTGATTATCACTACCAGTGAGGTATTTCAGGCTACTGCTTACTGCCTGTAGGTTAGGCTACTGGTTCTGATTTTTACAGCTGAGCAATTGAAGCTTGCACTCCCACAGATTGCACCTTCCCTTGTTATTTGTTTTACTGGCCTTTTGATACATGGGTTGCTGCCTAATTCATCGTTGTCTGTAGTAATAGTACCTGTAATTAAAGGCAGAGATGGTAAGGTTGGTAACAGTAACACTGATAAGCCTATAATCTTGGCAAGTTATCCAAGGTCCTAGAAAGGATCTTACTAGACCGCTTCAAGAAACATATTTTTATTACAGGTAATCAGTCTGGCTTTATAAGGTCAGGCTGGGCACTGACATGTGCAATTTGATAGATGTCACAAATCTACTGTTTTTATTGATGCTTCCAAGGCCCGTGACCAGGTCAATTAATGTAAATTATTTAACAAAGTAATTGTCAGGGGAGTTCCTGACAGTATTATCAGGATTGTAGTTATTGATAAGATTATTGATATTCTAATCAGAGTAGTGTTAGTGGTGGTTTATGCTATGGAGGCTGTTATCTCCAGCGCTCTTTAACCTTTAAATGGATGACTTGTCATGGCAGTTGAATGGCTGTTTTATGGGTTGTTTGTTAGGAGGTAAAGCTATTAATCATTTAATGTATGCTGATGACCTGGTAATATTTTCACCTTGCAGTGCTGGGTTTTAAGAATTATTAAATGTTGCACAGTCTATGGAACGTCACATGAGGTACTGTATAATGCTACAGAGAGTGTTGTTATGAGCTGTTGAGTGAGAGACGATCTCTAAGTTCAAGATTTTTACTTATCAGGTGAAGTGTGTTTGTGCAAAGGCTAAATATCTGGGTCATTATATTAAAGAGATGTTAGATTTGAATGATGTTGATATGGTCACACAGTGTTGCTTTTGTATGCACAGTGTAAATAGGTTGGCAAGAAAGTTTCATAAGTGTTCTGACTTAGTCAAAGTAAGACTCTTATTGTCTGTCTCTGTACACTGTTCCCCTGTGGACTAACTTCAAGAGGAGAACTAAATGGAAGATTCACTCTTCATGTAGTGACTGCCTGCAGATCTTACCGCATGCAAGGGAATTCTTACTTTTGAAACTACAATAAGATCTTTGAGTTATAAAGTCATTTGTAGGCTAAATGACTTGGAAAATGAGATTATTAAGGTAATTGTTTATCAACTTTGAGTAATTTCAGGTGCCAGTCCACCCTTTGGGAATACTGGTACTGCTGCTTGTTGTTTGTATAAATTGTGTGTCTATACTGTTTCTGTTCCTCCTCTCTTTTTTCCTTTAAATAAATACATGTTTTTCAGTCTCCGTCTTAAAAAAACAGGTGTTGAGCCCAGGACAAGAGTTTGCATCATATTGTCAAGAAGGATGGAGAAGGTTTTAAATAAAACAAGACTGAAATCTTCAGTGTGTGCATGGAGTCCTGTCTGAATACCAACTGTCTGCAATCCCTGCATAGCTTTAGACAGCCACTTTCTACATAAATAAAGCAGTTGTAAATTGCATGTATTTTGTAACCAGTTGTACTTTCATTCATGTTTTATACTCGTTTATTCTATTCTACTCATTTCAGTTTACAACAAATACTACTTTATCTACAACAAGCAAAGAAAATCTTTTGGGGTGAAAAAAGTTGTGTTTTCACTTAATTTCAATAGGATGGTGATTATTTCAAATTTAAATACACATTGAAAGAAAATATTTTATCATTACTGTCAATGTTCTGTACAGTAGTTTTTACTTGAACTCCACCATGATCTTAAAATGATTATTGATAAAACCTTTCTTTAAAGAAAAAGAAGGACATATTGTATTGGTTGAACTCTCCCTGTGTGCTGATTTTCTCTGTTAAATCAATACCTCAACCTTGATGTAGTTTCAAGTAGGTTGATAGAAAGTATGAAAAATCTTTGAGCCTTGGGTAAGAAGCTTAAAATCAAGTTCTGTGCTGTACTGTTATGTCATTTTTTTCTTTTTCTGGACTTACTCCTGTTCTTTGAGAAAGACAAGCACATGCAAACAAATAACAAGTTCCTGTTAGTCAACATTACAAGAAAATACAATAAAGGGAATCTGACATAAATCAAGTGTTCGAGTGAATTGGAAAATGAGTCATATCTCATGGAGTCTCATGCTTACAGTCGGGAAACTGAGGAGAGAAACTCAGTCGTCATATATTCCCTTTAGAGTCTATGTACACAGCACGGTGCAGGTCTTCTTTTTCACAAACATCTCCAGCTGTCTAGTCCATTTCTTGATTCACACTTTTTTGATCATCTAGTATTTGTCCCTTTCTTCAGGTTCATCTAAACTGGAATTAGCATTTCTCTAGTCTTAATTTGTCCAGGAAGCTTGTTTCACTGTAACTCGTCATCATCCAGTCTATTCCTCCACCTTCCTTGTTTTTCTTGTGTAAACTGCCCTCGACTTCTTTATCTTTACTTTCTCTTCGACTTATTCTCACCTCAGAATTCAAACCAACTTCTTGCTTTTTATCTTATTAGCTCAGCTCACTGACTCTCAGCAGTGCAAGATCTTGATGAAGGCTTTGCGAAACTCAATGTTGAAAGTGGTGTAGATAACAGGGTTGACTGCGCTGTTGAGGTATCCCAGCCAGGTGACGGCACTGTACAGTGATGGTGAGATACAGCAGCTCCTGCAGTGGGCCTTCAGAACATGTGTCAGGAAGAAAGGCAGCCAGCAGATGATGAACACACCTTGGAAACAGGGACAAGGCACGGATAAGAGGATGTGTTGAAGTGTGTATTTGTGTGTTTTAGTATTATTAATTATTATTATTATTATTATTAAGTGGGAAAAGCCTGTATGTCCCATTAACTTCTGCATTTGTAAGTTGTACAGAAACTGCTAAAACACAGATAAACATCCAGGGAGAGAGAGGACGTCAATCTCACTTGCAGAGTTACAGCAGCCGCCATATAAACAACAAAAGAGATGAGGTAAGTAAGAAGCAAAATACAAATAATAGTCATAAATAATGGAGGGCGTTAAAATGGGTGCCATGGATGTCATGATTTAACAATATGTAGTATTTTTCAAAAACCTTTGATCTTTCATTTCTTTGGTAATGCTTTATTTTATGGCTCCTATATTTCCCAGCTGATTTTCTGAAAAAAATATTGATTAGCAAAAAACATCAGTGTATATCATACTGCAGTAAGTTGGCTTAAAAAAAAGACTTTAGAGGAAAAGATCAATACCAGTCTTATGTCTGATAATTGGTGTGTTAGCTTTAAAGTCTCCACCTCTTATCTGAGGGTAACAAATGCAGCTTAGTACATTCAGTATATACTAGTTTCTCTTTGTATAACAGGCAGATTTGTACACACACACACACACACAGTAATACTAAGAAAGGTTGCATAGACCAAAAATAAACATCTTCGTCAATTAGTGTTTTGCTCACCAAGGACAATAGCTAGCATCTGTGTTGCCTTCCGCTCCTTCTGCTGCGACAGCCTCCCTCTCACTCTCTCCTTGGTGATCCCCCATTTCTCTCTGCCTCCACTGCGCTCCCTCCATCCCTCAAGTCCCCTCATGCCATCCTCGAGGGTGGGGGGGCGTGGCATCAGGGTCGATCGCGTCACAGTTGAGGGAAGAACTGGAGAATGTCCGACTGAGATGGACAGGGAGATCTTCGCCTGCCCAGGGTGGGAGGAGGCCTGAGGAGCAGGGGCAGGAGGCAGGCTCTGCTCAGTCTGTGGTAGAAACTTACCCGGCTCCACCTCAAGGGGGTGAACAACCAACTCCTTCATCAGGGTCTGTCACACAGAGAGGAGGGAAGGACAGGGAGGGAGTTAGGGGAAAGAATGAGCAGAGATTTGCTGCTGAGGCAGCAGATGGTATGTGTGATAGAAATGTGACAGGCCCCTGATTTGGTCAAAAAACTTACAACTTTCTTGCACTGGGGAGCCACAGAGGCTGGCCTCAGGATCAAGGTGCACAACTTTACATCTTCTGGTTGTGTACACTTATTCTGAAAGGTGAGGAGGATCCACAGTGAGTAGTAGAAACATTCTAGAGAAGAGTCCAACTGAGACTGCTTTTGTCCTTTTTTCATCTATTTTATATATTGAGCATCTGATGTTTAGTGGGAAAGAAAATGTATCCTGAGGAAATGTCTTATTGTATGAAGTATATGGTATGACACAAAATCAAACTTTCACTTAAAAACAGATTTAGAAACTTCTGAACTCTGTGGACTCCAGCACTTGCCCAGACTAGGGAATCAGTATCTGACAAGGACAAACTGTTTCAGGAAGAACACTTAATAACCTTTACCTGAGAAAACATCAAAAAGGTTGCCTCTGTGTTTATAGGCAAGACAGACTCTACCTTCCTGTGTCGATGTGCTTCTCCTGCCTCAGCCCCACCTTGTGTGTGCAGGCCGTGTCGACAGGGGGGGGCTGTGCGCCTGCCTCGTTTGCGCAGCACCACACAGATCTGCACATACACTAGCAAAGTCACGATGAAGGGAACGTAGAAGGAGGCCACAGATGAGTACACCACAAAGGCTGGGTCAGCAAAGCTACATGTGGTACCTTCCCGATTGGCTAATAGAGAGACATAAAAAAGGAAAATGCAGAATTAACACTACACTAACACTTTATTTGTGCCATTATGTTCCCATATGATGCTTTTGTTGCCCAGAAATCATGTTTTAATGAGAAATATATTAAAGGGATGGCATTGAAATACTGGGAAAAAGGCATATTAGAGTTTGTGCTAAGACTTGATGAGCTGATACTATTTACCTGTGTGTTCATTACACATGAAGTCAGCTGATGGTTAGCTTAGCAGTGGTGCAAGAAGTACAAGGCAATCTACTTAAACAGTACTTTTCAAAGCAGTGTGTCAGAATCTGTGAGCAAATCTAAGAGACTAAAGTCGTTTTTACAGCTTGATTTTACATCCTTCACAATCTTGCTGTGTCTGAACTCACAGCTGAGATTGTTGGATGGCACCTCTCACATTACTTTGTTTTCCCACTTATTCTCAAGTTCTTTACTGAGAGTTCAATTCAAATACATCAAAGCCTCAGTCTCTCCTCACAGTGACTTCCTTAAGTCAGACTTTACCCACTGAGGATCATTTGTACCCAGTAGTTTGCAGGACAGACTTCACCAGTCTCTCTCACAGTGAGACCATGTTACTGAATTTAAATATACAGCTTACTGATGTACTGCATTCTAAGGCCTGTTGACAGATCCGTTGTGTGACATTTGTTTATTAGCTCACCAAAAACTGATACTCAAATTCAGGCACAGACGGACCAGGATATTGCAGATACTGTGGATGCACTCTTGTGCATCCACAGTTTGCTTAATGCTGTTTTACTGAGTTTAATTTTTCCTTTTATAAATTACCCGTGAGAGGATAATGAAGCAAGATTACAGACTAATACTAAAAACATCAGTTGTAGACTAAACTATTCATGTATGACTCGATTTTCAATTTTCCAATTAGTATAATTTAAAAAAAGAGACTTTTTGCCATCACGCTTTTTGCAAACTGCAGTTTCTCTAGAGGCTCAGCCTGTCACTACTGCTTAGTTGATACCCAGCACCAAATGTCTTTATTGCTAGCTCCATATTTTTTAAGTCCATGCTGAGAAATGCTGCCAATCTCAACCATGGTCTTTTATCAGTTATGAAATTGTATTGAAGCACATGTGAATGGCTGCTGTTTGCTTCACACTGTATCTCTAAATATAACACTGTCAAAGAGATGGGTCTTGCTTTTGACATAGACTAAATAGATAAACTGAATTTATAACACGAACATTACAAAACATATCCAATAAATTTTAATGAAATTTTAAGTTAAAAAAAAAAAACAATGTTGAGCAGCTGCAAACTGTAGTGACTACTAAGGTCTGAAGGTGCCAGAGACCCAGGGCTTTAAGAAGACATCATACTTCTTTCTATAATGCTTCTCTGCAGGACTTTGAACTGCTCAACAAGAGGTGCAGAATGGTTGGACAGCACTTTTTAGAACTGGATAGAGATCAAAACACTTAAACTCGTATGTGTGGAGTAACTTGAGAGGGAAGATCAGATGTAGCAGTTACCAGTGTTGTTGAGTCCAAACAGTAATGGGCAGGAGATGGCAAAAGAGAGGAACCACACCACAGCAATCATCACAGCCACCCTCCTCCTCGAGCTGTACCTGGTGTTATAGAGCATCGGCATGGCCACTGCTGTGTATCTGCAGTAGTACATATACATATAACACACAGAAAGCACATTAGCATGACTCTCACAATCCCTCACAGTGCCTGTATTTGTATACACAGCAGTATAAACAACATAATACAGCTTCAGACTTGACTACTTCATTGTCATGTAGTACATTCAGCCACTGGATGCGAAAAAAAAAAAAAAAAATCCCAGTCTCCCTTCAAACAGACAAAAGCTGTCACTGCTTGTTTCATGCCCAAAGGACATAAACACAAAGCCAATTAGTCGTCTGCTGTATCCGCAGGTGTGAGCAGTCAATTTCAGTGAGCTGCTGTAATCAATTTCCAGAAGATCTTTGTTGTTTCAGGTGTCAAAACTGCAACAGCATAGAAATGATGCAGCTACATAGTTAAAGCTAAAGCTTCTTCCAAAAAAATCACCTGTGAACTGTGCAAGTATTGTGCAAGGCAAAGGCAGCAACAACTTTTTTATACCTAAAGGCACAAATTCATATTTTGTATGGTTTTTCTTGTGGCTGGAAACATTTTGATAGGACAAAAGAAGAACATTGCATTTAACTGAATTTAATATAAAACATTAATTATGAAGAATTTTTCTCAAACATCCCAAAATGTGTAAATCCCAACAAAGAAGAAATTGTCCCTGCTAATATGCTGGTGAGTTTATTCAGGGGATCATCAAATTCATTCAGAGAAGTGATGAACTGACAGACACTCCAACACTGATACGCCTTGGAATTAAAGTTGATAGCACTCAAACTGTGTTGCTTTTTGGGGCAAGAAGCCCCTGCAGTGTATATATTATTGTCTATATCTCTGACAAAGCAATAAAGACTTAATCCTTAGTTAATGCACAACACTACGCAAGTCTAAGCTGGCACAACCTCAATCTGTCATTTTGGCAGAGGAAGCAGGACGCAGCTGCAGGCTGTTTGCCCACGGGGTATCTGGGCACCTCCCCACAGACCCATGGAGAGGGCATCAGGTGGAACTCCAAATCATCAATTACAGTCTCCTCAAGCCACAAAGAACAAAATGAACATTAACAATTGCAAAGGACATCAAAACTTGTCACTGCTGGAAGTCAAACAGATGACTTCACTATGTGGGGTTCCTAACCTGCTGCTCCATGACTCCATGAATGATGGATGTGTCTTTAAAGTTTTAAGTTTGCCTGCTCTTAGTTTAGCCCAAACTGCACCAATTAAGAATACAGCTGGAGGATAGCACAAACACAGAGTGTTAGAGAGTAAAGTCTAAAAAAGAGAAAAGTTAAGAGAAGACTTCACCTGTCGATGCTGATGGCACAGAGGTTGAGGATGCTGGCAGTGCACATCATGACGTCCAGGGTGAGCAGGATATCACAGTGGATGAGACTGAAGTGCCACTCTCCCACCACCTGCAAGAAAACAAGGTGACATCATGGTTAGTACAAGCTGGTTTCATTCATTTTTTTTATCTTATATAATAGAGTTGGTTGAGCAAAAAGTACTGACTGAACCTCTGTTATTTTCTAGCTGATTATTTGATTGAATCTTAATTATATGACTAATATTTTTGCCTGTGCAAGACATTAGTGCAAAATACCTGATGTACATAGTCAGTTTCCTTTCATATATGACAAAGAAAAGAGGAGCACCTGAGGAGCTGCAACTGGAGAATTTTTGCCATTTGTTCGTGAAAAATGACCCAAAAAAACTGATTATCAAAACAGTTGGCATTAAATTTTCGGTGGATGGACTGATTGATTAACTGCATCGAGGAAAATAACTCACATATTAATTAACAATAAAGTTGACTGTTAGTTGCAGACCGTTAGTTGGATATAGTTTAAATTATTGTAACAAAAATTGTTATGCTTAATCTTTGTTTTTACTGCTGCTCTGAAAACTAATGGTCCTGCACCTTTTGCTATGGAAACTATCCCACACTATCATACACAGGAATTTTTTTTTATCCATTTTTCATTCCCACTGCATCAGCAGAGGATGTGTTTTCCAGCAAAAGTGCACACACACCTCCAAGTAGACGCCCCACGGCATGACCAGTGTGGCAAGCAGCAGGTCGGACACAGCCAGGGAGACGATGAGGTAGTTGGTGGTGGTCTGCAGGGCACGCTCCCGAGACACCGCCACGCACACCAGCACGTTACCGAACACCACGCAGAAGATCAGGAGCACCAGTAGCACAGCGTAGAAGTTGTACGGAGGAGAGGAGGCTGAGGGCGAGCTGGTGCAGTTGGCTGAGGTCAGCGAGGAGGAGATTGGGAAGGACGTGGGGTTGTATGAGGGATCATGTGTAACAGAGGCGGTCGAATTGTGGTCAAGGGAGAAGAGAGGGAAGGAGGAAGGGGAGGTCTGGTCGGAGTCATTAAGTAAAGTCATGATCTCACTCCAGTGGACATGGTCAGGCTGAAAATTAATGACACAGACAGGAAGGAAAAATACTGATACTTCATGGCCTGCTGTGCAGTCGCTCCAGCTTTTATACAAAAAGTCCAACAAAGCCTGGTTTGTGAGTCTGACAGCAGAAAAAAATAAAAGGGAAAGGGCATTGAGAGATAAGAGGTAGAAATTTATCTTTGGTCTCACTTAAAAGAAACAACTTTGGAGGACACCACACACAGGACATGCATACAGACAATACAGCCCTCTGCCTAAACACACACACACACACACACACACACGCACACGCACACACACACACACACACACACACACACACACACACACACACACACACACACACACACACACACACACACACACACACACACACACACACACACACACACACACACACAGTGCCAAGGTCACCTTTTTTTTTTTATCTAAACCTCCGACTGTATCAAACATAAAAAGATCTCTCTGTGCTCTTGACGTCCTCTGATGCTCTAAACGGTTGATTGTAGGGAAGTAACTCAAATCCATGTAGGGAAAAACCATGGCTAGTGTCTCTACTTTTGTAAAAGTAAAATTGGTTTATATTTGCACGAGTTTATTAACTTTTCAAATTTATTGCTGTGGTTTCTGAAGGCTAGTTAGTATTCAGCCTCAGTTCTGCACAAAGGATCAAACTAAAAGTATTTGGAGCCTGCAGGGGTTGAATGCTTAGTGAATGTGAGTGAAGTATGAGTTTAGATTTATTCACAAATAGATTTGTGCAGTTAATGTAAAAGAAATTTCAACACCTTCAAAGTGGTGACATGCTTTTGTAGATGAAAAATCAAAAGCTAAAGCCAGTAAATGAAACCAATGTAGAGTTTATATAATACACATTTTCACAATATGTGAAAGATAAAAAATAAAGAGGATAATGAAACAGGATAAAGCGAGAAGCCATATATTCAGTAGATCTCCCCATTAGCAACCATTGGCCAAATTAATGTTTCTGCAGAGAGACATTATGAGGATAAATGGACACTTTTCTTCCATGGTCTTATCTCAACATCCCTCTTCTCTGACACACTTGAACAGTAAGACTCTATATCAGCAGAAAGGGGAATAAGAAATCTTCCAGTCACACGAAGCTGAAATGGATGACCGACTTGTAGTAGCTTTCCTGTAACTGTCAGTCCCAATTTTATGAATGACTTCAGTGAGATCTTAGCACCACACACTCACATGATCTACACCATCATCTGTCTCACATTTTTATCATTCTGCACATAGAACCTGTCTCTTGCCATGACCTACAATGCTAATCAACACATTTCTAATGAAAAGTCAATAGCAATAAACTATCCCACCTATTGACCTCAATCCAAACATGACCTGTCCTTTGTGACACATTTCACACAGTTATATTAAGATCTGACTCAGCAGAGACTAGCTGGGGAGCAGAGTACTAAAATCATTACGGTAAAATGACACCTGCATACATCACCTTAGACCTTTGCAAGGTGCGATCTTTAAATATTTTCTGACTTTATGAACAAAATGATTAAGGGGAAAAGGTTAATGAACAGATTACATAATGAGAAATGTTTCACAACAATGAGTCATTTGTTATTTAGCTAACAATAAAACATTAACCAATATTAACGTACTGTTGAGATTAAATGCTCAGTAACAAACAAGCAACCAAACATCTAAACCAGACTGAATATGCTAAACTAAAACATGTTTTTCCTAAAAAAACTGACATTAAAATGATTCTTTCAAAAGTACGAATTGCTATAATAAAGAATGAAAGTCAATTGTAATTTAAAGTGTTTTCAATGATTATTTTTTTCTATGTTATATTCACATAATTATGCTCATTTTCAGACAGATGTCCAACAGTACAAAGGTTAACCACTAGATGGCAACACAGCATTGGCATCCTGCAGCTGAATTACAGCACACGCAACTAGTTTCTATAGCTACTAGTTTTTGCATCAACTTATTGTGAATGGACACTAAAAACCACTTTTTCATCTTCTTTTAAATGACCATACTTGCGGTGATCCAAGTATGAACTGCTCTTTCTGTGAATTATACAGAATTTCTTTAATATTGTTGTAGCGCTGCTAATTTTATTGAAGGGGTTAGGAAAACAAAATGAACAATGTCGTCTTCCACACAGGTTCAGTTCATCTGGCTCTTAAATAACTCAGAATATTCACATTGATTTGCATTCTCACCCATATTTTTTTGTGGAGAAACATTAACCCTCAAAGAAAGTCAATAAAAGTGATACAATGACTTTCTACACTACACTAACATTGCAACTGATACTAACTTCTCCTTCAAATTATAAACACTTTTATTATAACTGAAAATAACATGCACAACAGGAAGACAAACACTTTAATAAATCTGTAACCCTGTTTATCAGTGACTCACCTTGCTGGATGTCCTGCCACACAACTAGAGCTACACCGATAGCTGGTTTTAATTTATTTCACTGCTATTGATGGGGGGCGGCCATCATTAAGTCACCACTTTATTGGCTTCCCTCTGAAAAAAGTTGCAGTGATCCCTGCTCTAACACAAGGTTAAGCTGCAAAACAGCAACTTAAACTGCAGACACTCAGGTGCTGCAGTCAATTCGCTGAGGTCAGGACTGCATGTCATTTGATTTTTGAAGGTCTCTCTTAAGTCACATCCCTGTAAGGACACACTTGACCTGAGAATGACGCTTAAGGAGTTTTTCTCTGCCTTCCGTTTTCTGACTCAAACATGACACTATCAACTTTTCAGTGTTTTACTTTGTTCCTGTATGGTAGAGTTTTGTTTTTCTTCCACACTTTCACTGTGCACAAATATCACTTATTCCCATTTGGCAACTTTAAGGAAAAGAAAGTTTCTGAGTAATGTGGATGAGCAAGCAGCACAGAGTCTCCCCAGACTTCTGTGAAATGAGCCAGATTTATTAAAATGCAAATTTTCAAAAAGAGGAAACTTTCTCAGACATGTAATGTGGTGGAAACTTAGAGGATAGTGGCTGCTGGAAATGTCCAATTAGTTTTATGTTACCAATGAAATGTTAAGCTAATGAAAGCCTGTTTTACCTGACTAAGCCTAAACCAAATAGAAATACGTAGAGGAAGAGGTGTTCAACCCTAACCAATTTTTTTTTTTAAGTGTAACACATGACAGGTAAAGTAGAGTTAAAAACAGAGTTAGCCAATTTCTATAGCAGGAACATGCCCATAATAATTCATATGCATTTCAGAGTTTGAGCTCATTTGTCAGATACACACCAAGCAGCAAACAACAGAGCGAGACAGCCCAGATGTCTTCCAAGCTACAAATTTCTGCATTGTGATTAAAGCAGCTATTCTTCTGCAACTCATTTGGCACCTTTGCTCATTTTTGAACCTGAATTTACTTTGTACAGATTTATGATCTTTATAGGCAGAGCAAAATCTAATTTGAGCCTGAGGTATGGAGAGGCATAACATCACTGAAAGAGAAACGCGGCTCCATGCAAAATAAAATTCACATAAACTGGCAGAGACGACTGGTGACGGAGAGCTGAAGATGCAAAGAAGCAAAATAAAACAAACAGCGATACTTATTACTAATACTGTACTTTTAAAACAAAAGTGAAATCTCTCAGTTTGTCTGTCAGTGCTTGGCTTTGACATGGCAGTTACTGGCCAGGATGTTATGTGGGAAACATAAGGGGCTACAACATTTGCCTTCAAAGAAAGAAGTGACAGAAGGGTCAGTGTTCCCTCTTTATATTTACTGTTTGTCTGCAGCCCTTTCTATGATCCTTTTCCTTTCAATAACATATATGAGGCTTCAGACTTTCATCCTTTTAGGTTATCTTCTTTTCTTCCTCTCTTATCTCCTGTTTCTCTTCCCCAGTAGCTCCTTTCTGGAGATGCTCGACAGGTCTATTACATCCTTGGCCTTATCTACCCCCAGTAGCAATGAAAATATAAGAAACGTCTCCTTTGCTAAGGCTTTGAGCTGGACTGAAGTAAATCATTCATTTCTTTCAGTCAGAGGCAGGAATGAGTCGCTGACCGTCGGGAATGATGTGGATGTGGAGCTGTGGTATAATCAGGTCTCTGCTGACATCGGGGCAGAAAGTATCTGTTGTTGTGTCACGACTCAGCCCCATTTCTACTCTCAGTCGCTCCCAGGACTCACTAGTTTTTAACAAGCTGCCAGCCAATCAACTTTTTTGAGCAAATAAAACTGCAAACTAGTGTTTTTATAATTCTTCAAAATAATCACTCAATAAAAAAAAACAATGAAAGACACAAGTGTTTTTTCTCTTGTAACAGGAAAAGCCAACAGGGATATGGCTCACAACCATTCAGAAGTAGCTTCTTAATTACTGTTTTTTTTTTTTTTTCTGTGATACTGTAAAACTGCAAAATAGCTTCCTGTGCAGAGCTGTGGCACCAATTATAACATGAATGACTTAGTCAGAGAGGCAGAATCCTTAACGGCAGCAGAGACATGCTGTCCAGCTGGTCCTACTTTAGGTCCTACAGAGTCAAACTCATCGAAGGGAAGAGAAACTTTCTGCTTGGCCTATTTAAGTGAAGGCATGAAATTCAGACAGATAATCAATAAAATATTTGCATTTAAATCTCCCCTAAAAAATGGAATCAATACAAAGGAAGGGATCAAAGAGATCAATTGAAGCACGGAGGAATGCTGACACAGACAAACATAACAAATGTTTTCTCGTTATTTTCTTATGAGAACCTGCGAACTACCATCATTTTTCTTCTGGCTTGAGTTCTTGATGGATTGATTAACAAAAGGGGATCACTTCAACACCAAGTCACATGAGGAGACCTCAACCCGAGGGAGCTGCTTCTAACCAACCACAAGCATCTATTATTCAACAGGCAATTTTGCATGATCTCCATCTTTTATTTAAAATGCGAGACAGCAGCTTTTGGAAGTTAGTTCCAAGTGATGTTTGGGTTGGAAACTAAAGTAGCACTAACGCACAATCACACACTGACTGTTGAGGAAAAAGTGCACTGTGTGATAACAGAAAAGCCAGATTGATCTTTTCCTCCTAAGTGTGACACTGCCTAATCTTGCCTTTCTAAAACTTACATTTCAGTATGTTTAGAGGATTGTGACTTAATTCAAAGGTTTTCCTTTAATTAGCTTTATTATCTAGAGAGTCTCAAACCGAACATAAAGGCACTGAGGCCTGTTGACCACCAGAGAGTTGAGGGCGGTGAAGGATGAAATAAAAAACAAATAAAGGGAGTAAATTATGGGTCTTATAATAAACATTACGGCCCTTAAGAGAGTCCAGTTCACAACATCTGCATATATTACCAGAAAAATAAGGTGCACTACATATATTGTAGCCTATTGGAAGTCTCTGTCTCACAGATCAGTGACACCTTTTAATATATTTATTTTGTTATTTATGCTCCAAAGAGACTGTTCTGAACTGTAGCTCATTTTATTTCTTATCAAAGGATTTAATATTTTCTCTATTTCAGTATTCAGCATTGGTTGATTAGCCCAGTGGTTTCCATGTGTTTGTAGATGAATGAGTTGAATCTTGAACCTATTTAATGCGAGTGAGTGAAATCTTTGTAATCATAGATGTTGTTTTTAAAGAGATTTTAGTATTTATACGGCACCTGAACGTGAACATTACATGACATTATATTAGCTATTAATTCACTGTCAAACCCATAACTGTCACACGGGAGTCACATTTACAGTTTCCCTCATATTTCTGTTTTAACTGAGAGGAAAGTGGTCAATCCTCCACATCCAAGTAAAAACCAACCTGCCACTAAAACGTGAAAAACACAGAAAGGTCTCGGACCTCCACAGCTGTGTGCTCTGTGTCGTTTCTACACGGACAGATGTTGCTACGCTGCAGTGAAAGAGTTTAAATCACTTACCTTCTCCCGACAGATGTGTACAGTCAGGTCCGCTCTCCTCTCAGGAAGAACGCCGGGCGACAAAGTGCCTGTCAGGCTGCAGCATCTCATTTACAGCCGAACCTCCCACCCTGACCCCAGACAGTGAGGTCAGCCGGTGGATGGTCCACACGCACACACCCAGAAGACTCGTTGCCCTCCTCTCTCGCGTCAGCGCTGCGGGAGTCTGACAGAGGACCCGCGGAGGAGGAGGAGGAGGAGGAGGAGGAAGAGCAGGAGAGGAGGGGGTTCACGCAGGTTTCCACGCACTTTCCTAATGTCCATGCTTGTAGAAAACAAATGAACAGAGGTGCAGCCATAAAAAGGGACAGAGACTTGCGGCCGTGCTATTGGCCGAGATGATATTAGGAGCGCATCCAAAGCGCATCGTGGTTAAAGGAATAGTTCCACATTTTGGGAAACATGTTTATTTTCCTCCCGGCTGAAAGTTTGACAAGAAGACTGATACTAATCTCATGTCAGATTCAAACAAGAGCCGTTTTCTTGTCAGCTAAAGGAGAGACTCTGGTTGTCTGCCAAGCGCTCAGAATAATGAGGGGGTGTTTCTATTATTTTGTCCAGCACATTTAAATCAGTGCGGCTAGGCTGAATAACAGAAACACCTCTGAATAATGCAGTTGTACAAAAAGATCACATTTCAATCATCACGCCCCTTAACCTGTTCAATAAAAACTGCATATCGTCACCTTGTTTGGGACTTGGATTAGCCAAGTTACCTACTGAACTGGCAACTGAGTGTACAGTTTATTTATAAGAACAGTTTTATTCACTGTAAGTTGAAGTAACAAGGAGAGCATTTTCAGAATGTAAAACACTGGCCTGATATTAAGGCTCTGATGCAATTTTAAGACATACTGTGATGGATTAACTTTAATGGCAAAAATAAAAAAAGGAAAAAGAAAATTGCTCCAGACAGAGCTGGTGTAAATGAGTCCATGTGGCCAAACTGATTTAAAGACATCTGGAAACAGCCTCATGGTCACTGAGAGCTGCAACCAAAAGGAAAACCTAGAAGAAAAGAAAGTGATCAAAATATAAATCATCTTTAACAAGCAAGAAACACAGTTGTCCAGAGAGCTCCAGGCGAGGGTGAGCAGGGAACGTCTGGCAGATGAAATTTTTACAAATTTACACATGAAACAATGTCAGTTAAATGATGAGAATTCAGGGTCAAATATTTCATTAACCAACAGAAAATCAGCTCTTATGGTCAAAGTGAAAAATCTCCACAGAAATGACCTAAATTCATTACAAACAGAAAATGAAAATACTTCTGCATGTGTAATCACCCCCTCTAAGCCAGTAATGCAGAAATATCTAAATGAGAAAAGTAAAAAACCCTATTCTAATGAAATTACAGCTGAAGAACTCAATTCCATGTGCCAGTGACAATAACATGACATCTACTGCATTAAACAGTATTTGGCTATCTTAGTGATAAGGCAAGGTCATTGCCAAGATCCGCAAGAAACAAAAGGCTAAGAGCAAAGAATAAATCTGACGTGATGAGATCAAGGTGACAAGAATAAGGCTGAAACTGCTGTTTGAACAAATGCAATCTATCAAACGGGACAGCTCATCCTCTGTGCCATCTTGACAACAGATACATCTTTAAATGAAAGATGACATTGTATTAAGATAATGCTGTTAGTGCCTATATATATTCCTGCTTCCACCCCTAAAGTGGTTGATCTAGTACTCCTCCTTTTATGGAAAAAAGAAATCAGTGACTGATCTCAAGGTTGCAGGAAATGGTATTAACATACCCCACACCTGGTGGTATGTGTGTAAATTTACTGCACCCAAGTACAATAAAACAAACCAATCCTTAGCTGCTACCACACACACACAAACACACACACACATTGCAGAAGTCAGACCTTTTCATCTTCCTTCCCTGCAACCCTCCTTTCCTGTCTCTCGTCCACGTTGCTCTTTTCTAATCCCCTTGACTGAAGAGCAGAAGACCAATAGCTCCAGGGTGCAAAATGAAGAAAAGTAAATTAGAGAGTGGAGAGAGGGTGAGAGATGAGAAGGAATAAAAAGGAAGAGAGTACCTCTTGAGCTACAGATAGAGAGGAAGAAATGAGAGCAGCTAGATGCAAAGATGGCATAGTGAATAAAAATGAGAGCAATCCATTTAATTAAAGTCTTTTTTTTTATTTAGACAAAATAATTAAGTACTATAAGAAAAACATGTTTAAGACAGAGACTTAAACAAACCACTTTAGACAAGCAAAACAGTCAAAGCAGTAAACCCAACATTTCCATGTGACTTCACTCGGCTGTTTGGAATGAGACACTGACGTCCGTTTATATCCCCACAGACCACATCCTATAATATTTAACACGAATAAAACAAACCCACAAACTGAGACTTATCAGAATTCAACAATAATAGAGAAATCCTTCACACTCACAGGGTTTAATAAAAGTAGAAAAACAAACAGTCTCCCAGACTGTCTGAAGTTTTATATTTGACTGCAGTCTTAATCTGGCACCTGTGACCCCGACTTTGGACTGTTCTCACCATAACTTACTCGCTTACAGAGTCTTTATCAGCGCTGCTGAGAGTCAGTACAGGGTGATAAGCAATTTTCAGATAGAGCCTGAGGTAGCTGAGGTGAGCAGCAGCAAACTGTAGCACAGCAAGCAAGAAATTCAAACAAGTCCTGAATTAGAGAAGCCAAAGAGACACACTGATGATGATGATGATGATGATACTCTGTGGACAAGCTAGGCCTAAAAACCAAATATAAGGCTAAAAATAACAAAACCTAATCCCAACACTCACCCCAGTGGACACCTTTTGAACTTCCCAGCTCAGCCAAAAGGGAGAACATCTGTAGTTAAAACGTAGCCCAGGTAAGGGCTGAACACATTTAATAAAGATCCAATATAAAGGAATTAATAAATGATTGTTGGTTTATTGCTTCTTATAAGTTATGAATAAAAAAAGAGAAAAACTGTGTATGGCTTTCCCACTGCTGCTTCCTCAGGATATGAACTGTGAATGTGTCTGTGTACACTGTTCTCTGTACATACAGTGTACTGCTCAGGGAACAACAGAGTAGGGTTGATAGGGGAGCATTTTTTGTCGCTCATTGATTGCATAAATCCAGGCAGGTTTGACAAAGTTGAGGTTGCCATTCTCCATCAGTGCCTGTCGTAAGGTGAGAGGAACAGAGAGAGAGGGCATGAAGTGCATTACAGATAGAAGATCTGCAAATACTATTAAAAATCTGAAACTGTTAACAAGATCTTCAAATGTCTGAAATGCATTTCTGAACTACTGTTCTTGAAATGCAGTTATAATGCCAAAGAAAACACGACTCAACTCACATCCTCAAAAGAGTCTTGCCACCCTTCACTGGTCACCACAAACTGCACTTTCTCTGTCATGTAGTCCTCAATTGCTCTGCAGCAAAGTCAGCAGGTTTTACAGAGATTTAAGCACACACATTATCTTCTCATGTCACATTACTTTAAAGTGTTGAATGGTATCAGGTTACTTCTGGTCTTTCTCACCCGTTAAAGGCCACGATGTACCGCAACAGTAGGCGCCTCTCGTTGTTAGGAAATTTACCGTAAAGGAAAAAGTACTTTCCGCTCAGGAAGTCTGAAAGAAACGAGAACATGGAAAAAGAAAGGACAGAAAGGTGTAATTGCTGACAACATAACATATGTGGAGAAGTTCCAGGTTCTGTTTTCATAAAGGGAAGAAAGGAGCAAACCACCAAAGAAAACCATGGAAAGAGGTAAACACTGCATGTGGGACTTCTAAAAGGCAGAAACATAACCAACGACTTTCTGTCAGTGTTTGCAATGTCTGAAAAGCCAGGAGGACATTTGTTCCAGTGACAGGAACAACAGACAAAACTACAGGGAGGACCTGGTGACATGAACAAACACACATACCTGGTAACTCAGGGATGGGGTGATCCTCTTCAGCCTCAGCGTCTGTGTTTTCGTCTGTCGACCCCCCGTACGGATCCTCCTCTTTGTCCAGTTTCACTTCCGCTGTTGTTTTCTTCTGTCTGCTCTCCTTCTCCACCCTTTTCACAAGGGTAAAAAAATTCCTCTTAATGTCTTATGATATTTCTGGAATGAAAACCCTCCCTACTTGTTTAATTCTGTCTTCCTACACCACAGGTTTGTACTGACTAAAGTAAGAGTGCCATTTTAAAAGTATCTCTTATAAAAACTATTGGAACAGTTTCTTAGTTCCCTATTTCAGTATGAGCACACCACTGTAACTAACCACTCTCTCTGTAATAGGAGCGTTAGTGGACATTCTCAGAGATTAGTTTACGAGGGAAAACGTTTATGTGATTATCAGTGAAAGGTTGGCTCCAGTAAAATGGAATTACAGACTGGAATAAACCAGTGGTTATTTTACTATTGAAGCAACAACACCACAAGAGAACAACCAACCAAGGACAAACATCACTGACATTATGTATCTACCTCTGCAGCTCATCCTCTGTGTCCACAGCAGATTCATCATCGTCATCATCTCCTGCAAAGAAGGACAAATCTGATGTGTCTGACTAGTTTTAAAACTTAAAAAGGCCTTCTTAAAATTATGTTTATAAGCATAAATAGTTTTGTGCATCTACACTCCACTACACAAAATTAAGTTAATGTATGGATTATGTTAGATAAATACAGATGAGCAGGGTAATTATTATTCTATTTACCTTCCAGTTACTTGAGCTACGATCACTGCACTATGGCCCTAATCTTAAACCTGATTAACTATGAAAAGAGTTGAGAGTTGAACCTGCTTTGAATTTCTGGACATTTTAAGATAAGAGTTTAAACTTGCTTTAACTCTTATGTTTTCTACAAGGCACTATAGATAATTTTCATTATGCATAGCAGGCGGAGAGAAATGCTAGATGAACCCATGTGCCTAGTAAACATATCGGCAGTTTAAAGGCTCTAACCTTGTTGGATACATTTTCATTCACATACAATCCTGCATTATAGAGGGGGTAAAAGTAGGTTTGGTCAGTCAGTGTTTATTCTCTCTCATCACTGATGCACCTCGGCACTTTACATTTGGCCTTGCATTAACATAGAAATGAGAATCATGCACAAGTCCTGTCATGGTGATTACTTCTCCGTTCAACAGCATCAACAGTATGTGTTTTTGTCCCAGCATTGTAAACTCGTCCATTTCCAGGCACTTCTTAAAGGTGAGCCCTTATTTCTAATCCCTGGGCTCTCACATTGTCCCTCTTGCTCTTCTGAATTTGTTCAGTCCTCTCCAGCTCCACTGCTGCCTACTCTTCCTCTTCAGTTATTTGATGACTCACTTCTCATGTGTCAAAGCCACTCACAAATCAGCACTTGAATTAGATATAAATATTGCATATGTTCAGCTGGCATGTTTATGTGTGTGTTTTGTTTATTATTGCCTCCAAGACAAAATCGCATTTAGCAATTAATAGCATTGTTCTTTGTTTTATTTACTCTCATTGCAATCTGATTGCAGTGGACAACTCTGTGGAAGTCTATAAAGTGTGATCTATGTCAATATGTAAATTGAATAAACAGACAAAAAAAGCTGATTCCTAGACTCAAACACAGGAATTAAAAAAGTAGGATGTATGAGATGTTTTTTTTCTAATTGGATGCATAATGAGGTGTTAATTTGCTGTTATATCTAGCAGTAGGAGTGAATTGTGTAATTTTTACAAAACAACAGTGTCCACATTGATACTTGCGGACTAAACCTTAATGATTTCAACCTACAGCCGCAAGTGAAGCTTTTTCAACCTGTATGTAGGCAGAATGCTGCTTTGAATGCCAGTGTCAGCATGTTTAAAGTGACAGCTCAGGTCAAACCACCATAATTTCCACCAGTTTAGCTAAGGATGTTACCATAATAGCATCTGCTAGTTAGCACTAAATCCAAAGTACAGCTGAAACTGAAGGGATCTGCTCATAAAACTGAAGGGATCCGCTCATAAAACTGAAGGGATCCGCTCATAAAGCCAAATTTTGAACAAAGTGAAATTTTGACCTGCTGGTGGAGCTACAGTAGATGAACTGTTTATGGGAACATAAAAGTAGGCTCTGGGGTAAACAAAGTGTGGAGTCAGTGAAGTGGTAGCGCTGATGGTGACTGAACGTTAAATAAAACATTGTACAGAGTTTAGTTTACATTCACATTTCATTAAAGTAATTTGATGCAAACCTGGTTCATCTACATCGGTGGAGACAGCATACTCATCATATTCATCCTCTTTATTCCTTCGCTTTTCTGGTGTCTTTTTGGGGGTGACTTGTCTCACCTGCTTTTGTGGAGTCTGCAACAACAGCATGAACAGAGTGACTGTTATAAACTGGAAAAAGGATTTCTTTCTCACTATTAAAAAAAAAAATAAAACAAACAAACAAAACAAAACAAAACAAAAAAAAAAAAAAGTACCTTTGTCTTTATTTCCTCTTCACTCTCGTCATCCATATCGCTCTCCGAGGTTGACTCTGCTCCATCCATCAAATACCTGGAGGAAGACGAGAAACAGGTGAGTCAAAAGTGATTAATGAACATAGAGAAAACAAACACCCACACAAATGTATCTTGCTCCCAGTCAGCTTTACTTGTACAGTGTTTCAAATCACCATCAGCCTTTGTCAGGCAACAGTGGAACGAAATTAAAATTCAAAGGTAATATTCATCTTGATGTTAAAACATTACTGGTGCCTGTGCACTAAACACTTGGAAGTTTGCATACTGGGAGAGAAGACTAATCTACTAAGGGGGAGGAAAAAAATGACACTTGGCTATCAAGCAAACTCCAGAACAATCAGTCATGAATTAGGCTTGTTATCTCTTGGGAAGAGAAAAAAATGTCTGAAAATGTCTTTAATATGTCTCTTCTCTCTATAACCACTGGACCTTTGCCTTCAAGTGTGGCCTTAACTGTTATAAATATAGCTTTACCAATCTTAACAATTATCATATAAAAAAGGCTCAAAAGCAAGAGTACAGCAGTGTAAGCTGAAGCAATTAGGGATGATAAGAGGATGGGCAGATGGACTTTTAAATGACACTTAATTTGCATATGTCAGAAAGTATATTTTAATCACACTGAGACGTGTCAGTATTGTCATTTTGGTCGTTAAACAGACACTGAGTGAAAATGTATGAAAAAAATTTGACTTTTGCTTCCAGCTACAGAAATAACCAAAACAGCTCCACCCACTTGTCACGCAAGTATGTGTATTTGCAAAATCTAAAAAAATATATTCACAAGTAATTATATGAATAATAAAGCTTCATAAATTCTTAATTTGCATGTAATTATATATCTGAATCAGAACAAACTGACAGACAATCATTTGTCTGTGGCAGATTTTTTTTTCCATTTCAGTGAGAAACTTTATCTCAGAGAGAAGAACTACTGGATTCATACGGAAAACTAATCACTTGACTGAATGTCCACAACATTTGAATGAAATTCAATTACATTCTTTGTGAAAAATATTAACAAATAAAGAAGACTGCAAACTAAGCCTTCTTGGCAGATAGCTCATCAATCATAAAACCCCAAAAAAAGAGAAGTGGGGACAAAATTCATAAAAGATAGAGTGCAATGATAAAAGAAGGAGCAAAAGTCCATCTGTTATGTTCTCTGCAACATTTAGAGTGTGGAGAGAAATAAAAAGCCAAATGTTCCTCTATATTCCACAGAGAATAGATAACTGTGTCAATAATAAAACAGGAAATCCAGAGGACATGCAGAAAAACAAGCAATAACCAACTAGCAAATCCACCTTGCTCCCCTCTCTCTCTCTCTCTCTCACACACACACACACACACTTTTACTTTTGAGGGGGCACTTACTGATATAATGCATTCCCTAGACATCAGTCCTGTTCTTAACCATCAGAACTAAATGTCTTAGCACAACCTAAAACTAATACTAACCTTAATCCTAAAACCAAGTGCTAAACCTCAAACAGGAGTCTGAAAAAGTGGGAACTGGCCAAAATGTTCTCAATCCAATTGAATTATGCTCAAGATTGTCCTCACAAAGACAGAAGTACAAGTACAAACACACAGTGTACATTGAGGATGTGACATTCTCCTCACCCTTTCCATATATTCCCTGAAGCCACTTTAAAGTGACCTGAACATTATCAGCTCAGAAGTGTGAAGAGCACAGAGCTGAAATATGAGCATCAAGGTGTTATCATTTCCCCAGTGCTATAGGAAGACATTTCACTGACCTATACTTACTTGTTACATAAAACTCATTGCCCAGGAAATAGGAAAATGAAAAATGGCACTGTCTGCAAAGGAAGTAACAAAATTTGCTGCTAATGACAAGTGTTACCTCAAAAAAGCAGACAAACAAGGTAAACCTGCTCTACTGATGGTGGTTTGTTGACTCGGTAATATCGGGTTATACTAGAGCTAATACAATTTTGACAAGTGGTTAATGGTTTAAATCTTACAATGAATTTATTTATCTTTGGAGGTGAATATTTATCAGACTTAAAGACATCACTGGGAGCCCTAGGAACTATTTTCTGACATTTATTATTAGACCAACTCATTAAGAATTAAATAAATCAATCAGCCGATTAATCTGTAATATAAAAAAAATAAAATTACATAGTCCTAAATTCATATTCCATAGTCAAAAGCAATCATCACATTACTGCAGAGCCTGATGTGACATTTTAAAACTGGTTTGTTTTGTCACACTAACAATACCCAAAGCAATTCTCCATCTATAATTAGATTCTGTAAAGCAGATAAAAAGAAGCAAACACCCACTTGGAAGAAGGATTATTTAGCTTTTTAAAATATTTTTATTATATTATTTAATTTTACCATATTCTTATTGTAAATATGGTAAATATCTTTATGGTTATTTTCTTTAAGTATCACTGCTATTTCTTTCTTCTACTTTTCATTTGCAATTTCCCCATTGTGGGACAACAACCCAGCAACTTAGCTGTTGTAGCACATCCCACTGTGAGAAATAACCTAGTTTCCATACACTGAGACTGTTACTGTATAAAAACAGAGTAGTTATACCAACTATTTGGCAGTTAATGGGCTACAACATTTAAAACAATGGTACAGTCAACCTCAACCATTTTATTGATTCTTGAATATCACAGTAGCTTCTTAGTTATTGACAGTCCCATAAAAATATCTCAGCTAAATTTCTGTTTAGCAGTGATCAGGGCAAAACGATGACACTTTGCACACTTTCACATGTTTTTTGTATGTGCCTGTGTGATAGATGTACAGCAGATTTATCACAGAGTGACTGTGCGGACATTTTCCAAGTCCTCTTGGGAAGATGCGACACAGCCTCAGCCTTAGTTTGTAACGAGAAATCTGTTTACTTATTCTGCCCTATTGTGATAAGACGTAGAGCTGCTTGAGTGTTTTCTGCTCATCTCTTTCTGGATCCTCACTGATTGGATAATGACTATGGACAAAGTATGTGTGGGGTGCTTAGCTGAGTCACAACCTTAATATTATATACACTCCACAGCAAATATGCATAGCAGGAGCTAAACGAAGCTGTGCATTCTCCTCCAGATGCTCTGAGACAAAGTGTTTGTGTGCATGATGGAGCGACTAACTGTGAGTGTGTGTATTTGTTTGGGTACTTATCATCAAAGTAAGTGTTCCCTTTAATTACTCATAGCAGATGCAGCTTTTAAATAAAGGGTACATCATCAAAGCTGCACACTCCATGTGTTGCACAATAGCAGTGCTGGGCAGGGGAATGGATTATTAGGATAACAAGAGTGGGGGAGCATAGGAAAGAATGGGCTGAGGGATCTTCGACACAATCAGATATTGACTGAGAAAGGTGAGCATGAGGGAGAATGGCAACAGTGCACTTCTCATTTCAACACACTTCCTGAGAATCTTACAGTAAGAATCAGATTTGCCATCACCCTTCAGCACTACCTATTTAAACAGCTTTCCCCACATTACACCTTGTCTCAGTCTCTTTGCAGGGCTCATGTGAACACTGTGGCAGCTTAGAATAATCCCAACAAACTCTGACCACTTTCACTTGTGGCTTTGAAGACGACTGTGAGCGCAAATGGATGCACGCACGCTGTCATATGTAGAGATGTATCCTGGATAACAATGAGCTGAATAACAATAAAGCCTTTGAAATGTCACATCAAAATAACTTGCGTAATTATAACCACCAATGACACGTCTGTGTGTTCATAAATCAAATAACACACTGACATGTTTTTATAATTGAATATTCTGTCAGTTTCTCATTATTTTTAAAATAATGCCATTTGTTTGGTCTGTAAATGGATGCGGTTTAAATTAAGTAACACTTCATTCACAACTTGAGTCACAAATTAATGCAGAGAGATTTCTCATGTAATTAAGACCAGTTTAAAACAAGAAAATAAACATGTGCTGCAGTGCAGGGCACAGAGAATATCCCAGTACTGATCAGACTATCCATCACCAAAAGTGCAGCAACGCGTTTTACATAAAACATGTGAACAAATGCTGGGGGGCTTTAGAAAACAGGCACTGGATGTGTCGCATCTAATAAATAATAAATTTGATGGATGTGTCATATCTAATAGATTATAAATCCGAAGTAAAGTTTGATTTATCCACAGGGTCTGAATGCTTTGATGCCAGTGAGCCTTTTGCCAGGACTGGTGACCAACAATTTCAAACCTTTTCTTGCATGTCGAATCCTGAATAATATTTGGTAGTTCCACATCAAAAAATAAGAACTCACTTTTCTTCCTATAGTATTAAATATTTTAGTTGTTTTGGAGTGTTGGTCGGAAAAAAACATTTTTACTGTTTCCTGATGCTTTTTGGACAAAATAATTAAGTAACAAAAAGTCTGAGACCAACGGGTTCAGTAGCCTTCTGTAATCTAAAACCATGGTCAGAAATAGATTCACCTTTAAGCCAGTTACAACAAGCAGGAATAAATTCCTTAAAATGATAAAGCAGAGCTTCATACAGTATAACACAAGTACAGTACTCCTTCGCTTAATCCTTCCTTCCATTGCCTAAGATGTGTATTCAGCTCTACATTATTCAGTGGACACAGATTCATGTGATGCGTTGACAGTCAACCTTGATCTTGCTAAAGCTCAGCCTGTAATGAGGCATATAATTAGAGAGCTGCTGGAGCTGGCAGGGCTGGATTTGTGATCACAGCAGGCAACAGCTGCGCAAGGTTACAGTGTTCTCTGTAGCAAGAGAGCGCCACTGCTGTGAGGGGTGTATTTTTCAATCAGGGTGAGTGCTGTGCTATATGACGTAGGTACAGATGCAAGCATTTGTCAGAGGTGGATTTATTCAATGGACACATTAAAACAACATTATCAACCTGTGGAACTGGCTTTTAACAAGACAATGACTCAAAGGGGTTCATGAGGCCAAAGCTGAGCTCAGGCCCTTCTACACATTGGAAATTCCAACTCGGTGCAGATTAGCTGTTATTACTTTTTTATTACTATAAAATTATCTATTTTCACCAGTTCATGTTGAATTCATTCTCTCTTACTGTTTATAGGAGATCTTCTGCCTCTTCTTATGGCAGTCGATTATCCATTCCTTCCGTACGATGATGCCCCCTGCTGATTTCACCTGGCTGTACTTGGGGGTGTTAGCGAAGGCACAGCTGGAGATTAATGAGCCAAAACAGATGTGCGCACACATGTGTATGCACATGTGTATATACACATATACACACACACACACACACGCAAACACACACACACACACACACACACACACACACACACACACACACACACACACGATTATATCACTAAAGAGAAGCTGATAAGGGCAATCATCAGGTCTCACAGCAGAGATCAAGATACAACCAAAGTGAATTATAGAAAGTGCCAGCAGGGCTCTTACACAATCCTGTAATCCGCTTCAATGATAAAAAAAAAAATTAAATAAAGATAAAAATGTCTCATGATAAAATATTCATGTCTTATACCTGCCAGACTTTATCATATTTCCTAGTGTCCTGATATTTGTTTGAAGTGCAGGAAGGGGAAAGAAACAGTACATTAACTCACGGTTTGTGTGAGTGTAAACAGCTACAACAGTTTTGGAAGAGTGTGGTTGATTGTGTAAGTTATTTAACTGGAAAGATAGTTGTGGAGCCGTGTTGAGCTGAACCCTGTGTAGTCAGAATATAACCAGAGGATTGTTGCAGAGGTCTACAGCAACCACTACTCACTGACGAACCTCTATATAAATGGGTACAAAGCAACTGAGCGCCTCTCATGGTGAACTTCTATTTTAAAAAGGAAATATAAGAACTTTGTATTTGTATAACATTGTATACCTACTATCAATTTCTGTACATTATATTGATCTACCTAACTGATTAACTAATACATATTTATCTTTAACATTAAACAACAATCTCACAACCACAAAAAATCATTATATCATCTTTTAAATGATTCGTGACATGCTGAGTACAGCAGTGAAATGTGTGCTTGTGTTTTTACATGTTCTCACTGAAATGATCCAAAAATCTGAACTATCTGTATGAAAAATCTACTTTGAGAAAGTTTAAGTACTACTAGTCTTTAATCTCATCAGCCAACATCCAGCAGTGTCAGTTTTACTACGCATTGATCTCTTGGCTTATCAAAGCTATTTTGCATTTGCTTCCCATTTTTCTCTTCACTTTCTCTTTGTGGGGCCATAATTCAGATCTGTATTTGTCACCAGGACTCTCTTTATTGAAAACTACAGTGAAAATGTATCTTTGAGCAAAAACCTTCTAAATTTTGTTTAATCTGTGAAAACTGTCAAACACAAAGGCTATCAAGGATACTGACTAAAAATTACACAGAATTATTTACTTAGCACACAGATGAAATGTCAGTAATATCTGGAGGAGCTGGACTGCTAAGCTGGACAGCTGAACACTTCATCTTTACCATACAAACATGACACTGGGACTTTTCTTCTCCTCTAGTGGTCAGCAAAAACAAAATGAGCACATTTCCTAAGTTATCACATTACTGCCTTAAGGGTTGCATGCATTACTTACATGCAACCATAAAATCCATAAACAGTGACAAGTGCTAAAGTCAGGACAATATAAGCACACAGTTTTCACTACATTTCCTCTTTTCTGCCAGGTACTTACATAAGGTGCGTGGAGTCAGGTGTCCAGTCGGGTCGATACTTAGCTCCCATGTCCAGAGCCTTTTCCCTTAGCTCTCCTCTGAATGGGTTTTGGAAGCCACTGAGGACAAACACAACCCCCTCCATGATCTGCTTGAAAGGGATCTGCTGTGCAACCTTGGATTTTGCTTTCTGCTGTTTGGGTTCGGGTTTGGATTTGGACTGACTCTCTTTCTTCTTTTCAGCAGACTTCTGCACCGGGTAAGCTGGAGAACCAATGTAGACATCCAAGAAGAGTTAGGTCAGTATGCTGAAAAGTACCTGTCTGCTACGATTCAGACACTAATAAAATTGTTACCTTTTGCAGCACTGGGGCTGGGCGTGCTGGCTGTGCTAGGCTTGTGTTTGGGGGTTGCAGCTTTGCCCTCAGGTGAGCCAGCTGGGCTCATTTTCTTTGAAGGAGGAGGCCCACCGACTGTTTGTTCTTTGCTGAACTCAAATTTTCTTTTTGCTTGTGGCTGTGAGGGAACAATTTATCTAAGTAATTAAAAATTGACATACCTAAAGACCAGAATGATAAAAATTTGTGTACCTGTGTGTTTGCAACAGATGCATTAGAGAAACTCATGTCCTCCTTCACTACATCCAAGAACCTCCTCTTTGGTCTTCCTCTAGGCCTCCTTCCTGGCAGCTCTAACCTCAGCATCCTTTTACCAATGTATTCACTGTCCCTCCTCTGAACATGTCCAAATCATACTCAATCTGGCTTCCCTGGCTTTTTCTCCAAAACATCTAACATGAGCTGTCCCTCTGATGTCCTCATTCCTCGTCACTCCCAGAGAGAACCTCAACATCTTCAGCTCTGCTACCTCCAGCTCTGCCTCCTGTCTTTTTCTCAGTGCCACTGTCTCTAAACCAGACAACATTGCTGCTCTCACCACTGTCTTGTACAGCATTCAGCATTCTCAAAGCAAATATTGCATCTGTGGTTCTCTTTCTTGGCATGAAACCATATTACTGCTCACAAATGCTCACGTCTGACCTCAGCCCAGCCTCCACTACTCTTTCCCATAACTTCATTGTGTGACTCATCAGCTTTATTCCTTTGTAGTTTCCACAACTCTGCACGCCTCCCTTGTTCTTAAAGATGGGCACCAGTACACTTCTCCTCCATTCCTCAGGCATCCTCTCACTCTCCAAGATCTTGTTAAGTAGCCCAGTCAAAACCTCTACTGCCACCTCTCCTAAACACTTCCATACCTCCACAGGTATGTCGTCAGGACCAACTGCCTTTCCACTCTTCATCCTTACAGATCTTTGCTACTTCCTGCTCCACAACAGTCACCTCTTCTACTCTGTGCTCTGACATTTTCAGAAACCACTATTAGATGAGAAAATATTTTTTTAATATGCCTGATAATTTTTGCTTTACCTGTGAGTTTTTACTCTACTGCATGAGACTAATGTGAAATCTTAACTTGCTAAAGATGAAAACCGTGTCAAACGATGATGGAAATGTGAAGAAAAAAAAAAAAACATTTTCAATTTTTTTTTCACTTATGTAATCAAAAGCTTGACTTTTCATTTGGTGATAAGCAAAATTAAATAAACATGCCCAGAAACATGGCAGTTAAAACTCCCAATAACTACAGATCCCACACTCCAACAAGCTTGACTGCATATGTTTCATCTTCCTCAGCTTTCTCATTGTCAACATAAAACACAAAATGCTGCTCAATAAGGAAGCAGCTGGTTTCTGGCTGTCTTTCAGTTAAGAAGGTGATAGTAATGTGTAGTACCTGTGGTGAGGCAGAGCTGGATGATGAAGCTTGGCCTGAAGAGTGAGAGGTGCCACCAGCCTGCAACGCAGCAGCAGCATAACTCAACTTCTCATTCTGAGGAGACACTGAAGAGAGAGGTGCAGAGGGGTGGTGAGGGAACAAAGGAGAACTATTCTCACACATTAACTTGATAATAAAGAATGTCTTTCAAGTCACCTCCTCGCTTATGTCTCCTGGCACACTTATGTAGCTTTAAATAAAACCTAATTAGCACTCTGTTGGATTTTTATTATTCAAAGTGATTCAAAGTTTATTATCACAAGAACCTGAAAGAATTTAAATGGGCTTCAGAAAGCTAGTAGAGTTAAATACACTGACTTACCTTTGAGTGATGCACTGGGTTTTGATGCATTGTCCCGACTGAAGAAGAGACTGCCAGGTTTAAGGCTGGGTCCAGATGAAGGGCAATCATCTTTCACCCTGAACTGTCCTAGCTTTGTCAGTTTCTGATATGACAGAAGAAGCAAAGGTTAAAACAGACAAAAGTAAAGACATTAAAGAAAGTAAAAAATATAAATACTACATTTGCTCTTTTTCAAGTGAAATAACACTGTAAACAGACAGACAATATTGTTTAATATGGAGTCTCATGTGGATGCTTGTAAACTGCCATACGATTTTGCCACAGTACAAAATGTTTTGTAGTACTGTGCTTCAAAACATACAATTTTAGCAAGTCATGTTTAGTTTACAGGTTTCCCTAGTACTGAAATATTTTAAACAATCCCCAGCTGTAGTCAACAACATCCTCATCACCCCAAGTGAAAATAACTGAAATGCTGAGAGAAACTTACAGGGGAAGTTGTTGGAGAAGGATCATTTTTGTCAGGAGGTGAATGGAACTTGACAAAGGCCACACCATACGCGATGTTCTATAAAATACGCATTCACATATGGCACATCATCTTTTCGCAGAAGTGACCTTTAATTCAGCAATTATCTTAATCGAACTGCATCATCAACATACTCAACCATGCAGCTTTAATGCATATAGGTCCTGTTACTCTACTTTGATCATTTAAAAGATCTCATAAATTGAAAAGGTTCTATGGATATATTGCATTTGAAACACATTTGAAAAAAAAAAAAAAAAACCAAAACTTTTTTATTATAAATGACTGCACACTTACTTTGTTGTATGGCTGGCTACACACTATTTTTACTCTGTCCCACTTTTCCTGTGCTGTGCTCTTCTGCAGCTGGTTGGGCCCAAAGAAACGCACCCGGTTCATATTGGTGCCATTACGGCTCTCCGTGGGGGACATAAAAGATGACATAACAAGAAGAACCTAAAACAAGAAGACATAAATATGTAGATAATATTAATTAAGACTAATTAATATAGTTAGCATGTGAGACACCTTGTTTTGTTTATGAGAATACCTCATAGTCCTGGTCCCTGATGGCTGAAGAATTCCCCACCAATACCTCGATGAAAGCTGAACCTTCATTTCCAATATCAATGCTGTGCACCTGCTCTTCCTTCTCAAACTGAAACAACAGTGAAACAGCACCGGTGTGAAAAACATCAACATAGCTGCCAGCCTTTAGTAGATCCACAAAGTATGAATACATTTAAAGATTCTTATTTAAATGAAAAGTGAACTTGGCCACAGACTAACTGTCCCTTAGTGAAACAATTGCTGTACTTTGTGAAAAGTAGAAAAGCTAGAAAGGTCTTGTTACTTTTGTGTGTATAAAAGATCAACAAATGGCTAGCAGCACCAACAGGCAGAGGTGCAACATTTCAAAAATGTTTAAAGAATACTTGCAAAGATGACTGAAATATGCCCATTTATCAAAAGGGGTGAACAGGGAGCATTTTGAAGACACTGGAGTTCATAAACTTTACCTCCACCTACTCCCTAATCAACAGACAGTCTTCAAGAAGTTATCTGGATAATAAGGGGAATCAGGATCCTCCACTGATATATATGTAAATGACAAACAATGCAGACAAGGGGGTTCCCCAAAAGAACAAAACTACATCAACTATGGAGAAATGGGAAGACTTTTTAATTTGATGTACTGAGATTAGATGCGTGGGACAGTGTTTTATTTGGATCACTAAGTTTTATTTGTAAGTATCATCTAATATTGTACACATACACACAAAATGTTCAAGACCTTTGTCTATAAAACGAAACACTTTTTGATCTTCAAATAACCACGATAATCGCAAATGCAACTTCTGACCAGCACAGGACAAAAACCCACCTGCAGGATGACTGATGTCTGCTTCTCCCCGGGTCTCGCTGCTTTCCACTTTCTGTAGGTGTCGGAGCTCAGCAGGTTGTCCGCCTTGTGAGCCTGTTTCAATGACAAGAAGCGAGTGGTTCTTATTGGGCTGAACATACCTTTATACACTGCACATTTTACAAATTAAATGCAGCAACTTACAGTGTCCTCGGTGCTGCAAGACACGACGTGCTTCAGCTTGATTTCTGGCATGTTGTTGGTTCTTCACAGGTCAAAACATCGATTCATTAGCCAGAGTTCAGTGAAATAAACTCACCGGGCGCTGCCGTAAAGGTTAACAAAATGTAAAACGCATCAAATTTCCTCTCAACGGGAACAATTTCAGCTTCATAAACAAAAATAGGAGTTTGTTTCTACTTGGCGACAGACCGTTCACTACTGTGTTAGCATGCTAGCAAACAATAGGCAGAGTGAACTTTCCCTGATTAGCCTGATGATTTTAAAACACCTACAAGGCCGCTGCGCATGAATATTTCAAGCTATCATATGCTTGGCGTGTAGACGCTTATGTTGGTATTACAGTAAACCTCACAAAATACATATTATTGCGTTTTAGACAAACGTGCACAGGGGCGAACTCATTTTCCCACCAAATGACTGTTGTGACGCAATTTCCGAGGAACGACCTTCCCATCCAATGAGCGTGCCGTTCTTCTTCTTCTACAGTTTAATGAGCACACCACCAGCGTAATGTCGCCACCAACTGTTTAAAACGTTTATAGGCCTTTGTAAAGAAATGTTATTATAATGCATATGCATTAAGTGGCATGATTATTTTGTATTTGTGTATTTAGTGACATGATTAAATATGGATTATTTTGACGTTAAGTAACCTTTTAATCTTTTCTCACACCTTTTTCTGATAGCAGCAAAAGTACAGCTTAACTCCTCCCCTTTCTAATGTGACTACAAATGTGGAAATTAAAGTGCTTCGTTTTCCAGTCTTTTACAGGTAACACAATAAAATAAATCAGATATCTCTTCATTCATTCAAAATTCCACTAGAGAAAAACCTGATGAAAAATATGAAGACATAACTGTATAGTCAGATTTGAGATATCTGCTGATTAAATCAAGTAGATATTTATGTTAGTTTGGAATGTCAAACTGATAGATTTTCCTCATTCATATTTATTAATAACTAAGGCTTTTTTTCACTTTGCATTTACAGCAGTTCTAAAACATATGCTAATGCCATTCTCTGTAAGTGAAGTGAAAAAAAAACCCCAAAAAACAAATGCTCAGATCCAATTAGGTGTTTCAGTATCAGGGCTGTATTGTGCTTCCTTGACTCTGTAAAAACTTTCAGGGGATGCTTAGTAAAGTAGACATGTGACATGACTCTTTTATGAGCATTATTATAGACTTCTTTATGTAATAAATATTGCAAATTGCATAACATCTTTAGCTGCAGTCTTTCTCTCTAGAGGAACTTTAAACCCAGCTGGAGGATCACTTTGTATCAGACATGCAACTGGAATAGCTAAACGGCAAGAGTAAATCAAATCTGAGGGTTGTGCCTTCAAGGATTAGCTTGCTGCAGAATAGACCCTGAATGAAATGATGAACACTCAAAGAGACAGAAATGATTCAGTATGAAAGAGATCAGTGTTTGACTTTGAAATACGGATGACATACAGATATAATGTGTACAGTATATACAATAGCCTGGAAACTACATGGTTACATTAGTAAGAATGTATATGAGGAGTTGAATGTAATATGTGAATCGTGGCTGAGAACTTAGAGGATCTCCAGGTAGATGGCTGTTTCTGCATCAGCTGCAACAGTGCTCTGCACCTCTCTTGTGCGTCTGACTCCTAAATCGGCTCGTCTGTCTATTCCTCCACCATCTTTTCCTCTTCTTCTCTCTCCACCTCTTCGGCCCATTGGACGGATCTAAAAATAGGATGACAGATAACAGTTAAGGAACCTCAAATTTTAGGAATTAGAGATTTATAGACTTTTGCCAATGCAGTGCTCTCTGTTATTCAAAACATAAACTGCACTAAAAGATCAAGTTAATCCAATACCTGGTTAGTACGGACAAAAAGAGGTGTGCAGTTCTGATATACAAGTTGATAGCTGCCATTGGTGTAGACATGAGTGACGTCTGTGCAGTTAATATAGAGGGGCATCCTGTCCTGATAAATTCCCAAGCCCTCAGGGCATACAGCTGGATGTCTTCTCAGGATGCCTCTGAGAGGAGCAGAATGAGTACTGTGTGTAACCTCACAAAATACATATTATTGCTTTTTGTGGTCAATTTCAGTGAGCATTAAAATGGTTGGTTTACTTCACATACTTTTCAGCTCTTTTTCGGTACCAGTACAAAATTAAAGACACAAGGATTATGACCAAACAAACGGCGACAGCAGGTATCAGCAACCACAGAAAAGGCACTGTATCTGTATATGGACAAAAACAATGAATCAGCACAAATTTATGATGTACACCTATACTTAATACAGCTTCATATATTGTGAATAGAACGTGCATTATGGCGTAAGTCTGTCTTTTTCTAACATATTCATGGTCTTCATGTTTGATTTAATGCTTTTACTTTGATATCCATAGTAACAAGACCAGTAAAAAAGTTCTATAATTTAACGTGCTAAGACTGCACCAATGGAAAACTTGCATCTCCACTGAAGGCTACAACATAAAATGTTCTTTGCAGCATTTAATAATGCAGCTTATTCTTGTTACTTTTGTCAAGCTGCAGGCATCTTGCAGAGATGTTAGTGCACCAGCTCTACTGTACATCAGGATTAATAAATATACAAAGTCATAGTTGTTGTTGTTATTAGTGTGGAAAACAGTGTTTTGAAAACCTTCTCCTTGCAGCATGACGAAGGAGTCATTTCCCAGTGCATTGACAGCAAAACAGATCACTGTCTGAGGTTTGTCCATATGGCCCCTCAAAGCAGCTGTTAGCATGTGATTCCCTGATGTTACCGACATGTTGTAATCACAAGGTGGAACAGTCCCATTAACACTCCAGGTGATTGCAGGTTTGGGGTTAGAGTCAACTGAACAGCGGCACAGCACCTCCAGCTCCTCTACTACACAGCTGGACGAGAGCCGCAGGATGACTGGTTTATCTGGAGGATAGAGGGGACGTAGTTTTACATTTTATACTCTGCTCAGTGCCAACATTGTGAACCTGCCAGCCCTTTATTTGCACAAATGAACAAATACCAAAAAAAAAAAACCCCAAGAAAAACCAAAACAAATGTAAAAACTACAATTCACAGGCAATTTAGAATCACTAGTTGCCTGGCAAACTAACAAGATGGTCAGTGTGTTTACTCTTTTGATCACACACATCCAGTGAGAAGTGAAAAAAATAATCTTTCTTGAATCTTTCAACAAGAGCAGTAAAACACTCATCACATCAGCCTCATGATAATCTTTGGAAATTAAACATAGGTGGAAAGATCTTTTTTTGCAAATAGTCAACATGTATGCTCATTGTAGATAGTTTTACATACAGTGTATGTTTAGTAGTTTTACATACAGTGTATGTTTAGTAGTTTTACATACAGTGTATGTTTAGTGGTGTGGGCTGAGACTCTCCCCGACCAATCAGGTTCTGTGCTGAGCAGCGGACCTTCATGTCTCGAGTCACGTTGTACACTCGAACTGATTGTGTGCGCTGGTGGAGGTGCACCACATGGCCGTGTTGAATGTATGACCAACGGTATTCGGACACTGGTGGGTCAGCCTTACATGAGCAGACCAGCAAGGCACTACCCCCCTCTTGCACCATCATGGTCTGGACCTGAATTTTCACATCTTTTGGTGAAACTATAGACATAAAAAATAGAAACAGTTTTTGTGTAAACCGGGCCAAGAAACAAAGTTGTAAGTAAAAACTGCTTACATGTCACATGCAGATCCCTCAAAGTGGCCAGAGCTTTGGCTCCTGGGTAACTGACTTCACATCTGAGCCTGGGTTTCACTTGATGTGATACAGTAAAGGACAGAGACGCCAGTAACATCAGTCTGTGGGGCTCTGGGTTGAGTGTCTGCACAACACCAGGCTCAGTGATGTTCAGCTGGACTCCCCTGTCCCAGCTCCACCGCAGGACAGGAGGACTAGAGGGACAGTAATAGCTGACCGAGCAGTTCAGGGTGACCAGCTGTCCTGCTGTTGCTGACAACATCCCACTGATAATGGGAGCCTCAGGTTTATCTATCAGTGAGGAAAATCTCCATCATTACTGTGATCTATAACTACATGTTTTATTAAAAACTAATTCTAACACAAGCACAGTGCACAATCTGCTACAGGAACAAGATTTGTCCTAGACTTACATGTGTATGCAGGTTTAGGAAATATTTCAGTGTAACTCTATTTAAGGTGGTAGATTTCATATTAAAACTTCTATTTTGTGACTTCATTTATTTTCATTCTTTTGAGATTGTAAAAGAAACTTGCCCATTATTCCTCATTCACACAAAAGTGTTAACATCATGTAATTGGCAATTTTTATTTATGTAAGATGAAGTCAATAATATTTTATACATATTATTGACTTCATCTTGTCTTTTTGGGCTTTTGTGGAACAAAAACACACAGGTAATAATTGTGTGCAATTATTTCCTGTGTTTTTGTAATGCAGCTCCTATGCAATGTTTTGAAAAAAAGAAAGACTGGCAGTACAATGTCTTTACTCACCCAGGACATCCAGATTAAAGGTTATTGGTTTTCCCCAAAGTAACTCATCACCTCTCTTTAGAGCAATCTCAAACATCCGTGAGTCCTCCTGACTGACCCTTTCCAGCTTCACTGCACAGTCTCCATCTGCAGTTCGCCCAAAGAGGGATGTCCGGCCTTGGAAATCCCTGCTCACCTGATCCCTGTCCTCACTATTAAAAGCAGTACTCCGAAGAGGAAACAAATGGCTACCACCCCTGAACCTCAGCCTGACGTCCACCCTCTCCTTCCTCCCCTTGACAAGACGGGGAGCTAGAGGAGTGAAAGAACAGGGGATCACCACACAGGAGCCCACCAGGGCTTGGACACGGTTGGGAACAGATGGTAAAGGGGAGACAGCCCAGACCCCCCAACATAGGGTTGCTATTGTGATGGAGAAAAGAAAATCATTTAACAAGCTGGACCTGATGTAACTATGCCTTATTTTAAGTTAGTGTTAATAATTGGAGATGGCAGGTTTATAGGGGAAGCTATCCAACCATATAACAATGCCTTTGTAATAGTTTTAAGTTTTAGTATCTTGTTTTTATTTGACCACTACGGATCAAGAGATTCAAAAATGCAGGCCCCAATCTAAATTACTTTTCAACTCCCATTCAAAAACCTTCATCTGAATGCTGATTATACAGTATAAATTTAATTTAGCAGGTTTTTTTGAATGGTTGTATTCCACTGCACTATCTGCAAATGCATAATATGATCCAGAAACATTTCACAACAGATGTAAAATTAGAAAAAGGGAAGAGGTCAACCACATTTTTGGCTCTGCAGCTAATATACTACAAGTTTTGTACTCTAAAATGTCGTTGCCAAATAAATAAATAATCTACTTCAGGGTATGCTTGCATATTTATTTCCACTTCATGGATAAAATAAATGCATTTGTAACTTCTCAAACAAAAGTTATTCCTATTGGTGAGTATAATGTAATAGTCTCATCTATTACATTCTCCAGGAGACATTCACACAAAAAATATTTCTACATCTCTACATCTAGTAAAATTGGGGTAATCAGGCAGAATGAGTATTTAACTTTACTGAGATCTACAATATGTGGTGGGTAATAAAAGTAATTGGCATTCATACGTAAATGCATTAAAAAAGTATATTAACATATTAAAGTACTCACCAATAATCAGAGGAGACACAGGAAGGACAGTGCGCACATGCATGACTGCAAACCTGCTCTGCCAGCACAGACAGAGGGAAGGATGAACAAAAGGAGCAAAGAGGGGGAAGTTGGATTGTTTCATTGTGCTTGTTGTACTATGACTTCACTTTTAGCCACCTCTTAAACATCTTAGTTATGTTTATATATCCATTCATTACATTCTTTTAAGTATCCTAATGGCTGATGATATCCTTTTACAACCAATAAGTATTAAAATAATTTAACTTATTTCAAGGTTTCACAAGACTTTCAGAAGACTCTTTCAGATGTTGGAACAATAAATTGTTTGCTAGGGAAAGAAAGACCTCAGCAAGTATCTGTGAGACAACACATGACAACGGGTGAGTCAGTCTCATGCTGTGGTCCATTTCCTCAAAGGCTCTAACAGAAAAATCTGTTCCTTTTTGATTCCCACTGTCTACACAGGCCAACTTAACCAAGCCTCTAAAAGTGTGATAAAACTGATAAAGTTCCAGAGAAAGCTGAATAAAACAGATTAATGATTAATATATCTGCAGAACACTGATATATTACTGTGCTGTCAACAATCAATGTAAGTAGGTCACCACAGTTATGTGAAAGTAAAGGAAAGCAAAGGTGACAAGTGTCACACTGAAACTATTGCATTTTAAGAAGACTGTTTAGAATGACTTATTGCTGGCGAATAACAAAAATATGACACTTTTCAGATTTTCATTGGATTTTGAAGTCACAATATGTAATTAATGCATGCCAGTTTTGCATTTTTCTTAGCATTAGCTCCAGGTTATGGGAGAGGAATGGTTTCTGTAAGAACAAACAAAACCAAGTAATCACACTCAGGGACAAAGACTTCAACTACTTGAACTATGGACCAAGTAAAGTTTGTTTGCATTGCTGCCTAAGTCACGACACTCCACCTCCCTGCACCTGAAGACAGAGCAAACAATTTTCAAGCAAATACCCATGACTACAATGGCCAAATGGAACATGCAGAAAACTGACAGAATGTAAAATCAAAGTATTTCTGTGAGGTAAGCAGGTAATAATAGTATTATTATAGTATTTTTGTGCAGTACCATAATGTTTTTCATGTTGTAGTTTGCAGTAGTTTGTGTGAGATCTCTAAAGTCAACTGTATTGTAAGTTTTAATGTTTTCTTACAGAGGGTCCTAAGCAGCCATTCATATTAGGATCACATACAGTATTTAATTTATTCCTCTTCACAGTCTAACACCACTTTCTGAAGTCATGAATTCAGCAGCTCAGCAGCTGCTCCAGTCTCAGAAAGAGTTGGTGCTAAACTGGACTCGTGACCACCCAGCACCACTGCTGCGTTGGCTGCGTGACGCTGAAGTGCTCTCCTCTGCCCAATACCTGTCTCTATTGGAGAGGTCACCATCCAATGCTGTGGCCCAGGTTCTAGAGACAGTGTGTGCCACTGAGGAAAGCAGCCAAAAGTTCCTGCTGGTGCTGAAAGAGGTGCAAGATTATTATTGCAGGGATTTACAGTTCTGGGTGGAGAGACACTGCCAGAATAATGCCATCGCTAAACCAGAGGTTACACCTGTAAAAGCTGAAGGTAAGGTTGCTTTCATATTCAAATGATAAATGATAATTGTATACTGTAAACATTATATAAGCTATGAGGTAGAGTTAAAAGAAAGGTTAATAATATTGTTTTTCATCTACAAAGACGAGTTTTACTGACCGAGTAACAAAGTTGTGTGAAGATTATTACAGGTACAATCAACTGTGATGTCTTGCCAAGTAGTTTTATGTGACTGCAGCAATGAAGGGATGTAAATACATAAAAACTCAAGTGTGATTGCTGGAATACAGAATACTTAGCTCTACTTAAGTACAGAATACTTAATTCTACTAAGATAAGTTTTTAGCCATTATGCTAGCAATATGGCTCTAGGTATGTTATTACCAGACTCCACCACTAGACTGAAATATTTCAACAATTTTTGGATGAATTACCATGATATTTCATATCATACTAACTTTGCCAATCCCTTGACTTGTCCTCCAATGCTTATGAAGCGTCTCAAGACTGGCACCAAATCATGTTCTGCATGACAACTCCTATGTACTTCAGTGATCCACTGACGTTTATGCTAAAACGGTTAACATGGTAAACATTATACCTTGAGAAGTTAATTAGAATTATCAACTAGTGTAAAAAGTAAAGACAAAACCTTGAGAAAAGTCTTCTGTCCACCTAACATTTTTATGTATATATTATACATAAAAAAATATATATTTATAAATATATTTATATATATTTATCTATGAATCCTGTGACATCCACAGACAAGAAGCCTAAAGGTCTATTTGCTAAACTGTTAAAAGGAAAGAAGAAGGGATTCACCTTAACTGCTGAAGTGAAACGTAAGGACTATTTCTTTATCAAAAACTAATTACTATATTACATATTTCCTGTTTTCGTTTTCCCATGACTTGTCCCTTTGTTGTGAAAACAATGTCATGTGAAACTGTCTTTAATCTGCAGCTGCAGAAGAATGGAAACCGAAAAGGAGTGTGAAATCAGCCAATATTAGAGGTGTGTCAGTATAATTGAAGATATATATTCAGTAGAGGAAATTAAAGAGCGATTTAAACTTGTTAGTAATATATTTCTTTTTGTCTATCACTGCAGTTCCCATTTCTGCCCATAAAACAACCCTACTGAAACGCACAGAGCAGTTAAAGTGTTACTCAGAGGGTGAGGGAGTGGCTTCCAACTCCGCTTCCCACATTGAGATCCGTTATACTGACCTTTTTGTGACAGAAGATAATGACTTAGTTGACAGCAGTGGACATGAGTATTTTGACTTGGCAAGTAGACGAGCTCGCATATATGTCCATCGGGCTTGTCAGCGCATCCAGCCTTGCCATTTATTGAGCCCACTAGGAACATCTGGAAGGTCAGTGAAAAGGGTAAAAGTCAAGGGTATTGCTGGGATTGGAAAAAGCGTGGCAGTGCAAAGACTGGTCTATGAGTGGGCAATTGGAAAGAGCATGCGTGAATTCACATGTGTTTTTGACCTGCGCTTCAGAGAACTTAATCTGATTAAAGCACCACTGAGCTTATTGGAGCTTCTTGGGGAACGGTTCCGGTATCTGATAGATATTTTACCTGATCTTTTCACCTCGCCAAGCTCTTTGCTCTTCATCTTAGATGGATTAGATGAGTTCAAATTCCCTTTGGACTGGAATGGTTCCGGAAAAAACATTGATGTGGATTCAAAGGTGCTGGTGTCAGAGCTGATGGTGGCTTTAATTCAGGGAAGCCTTCTCCCAGAGGCATCAGTTATTCTCACAACAAGACCATCTACTGAAGCTCCCAAACGTTTCTTCCAGAGATGTTGCGTCGTGCTGGGTTTTGAGGAGGACCAGGTTAAGGAATATACCTCCAAGTTCTATAAAAACAGTGATGTTGCTGGAAAGGTTTATGATTATATTTTGAACAATGACAGCCTTTTTGTGCTGTCTTTCATTCCTCTTTATTGCTACATCATCTGTACTGCTATGGCAGAGTTCTTTTCAGAGACTCAAGATGCTGGTGACTCAAAGTCTCTGGAGCTGAACCCACCAAAAACAGTCAGTGAGGTTTACTTCTGCTACCTGTTTACAGCAGTCAAACACCATGCACTGAGGGGAAGTACTAAAAGAAGCACCCCTAGATCTGAGGTTCTCTCACTAGCTAAGCAACAGCTGACAAACCTGGGTAAACTGGCTTATGAAAACCTTCTACAGAAAAAGATAATGTTTGACAGAGAAGATCTGAAGAATTATGGTGTTATTCCTGCTGATGTTCAGAGCACCTTTCTTTGCCACATCCTCCAGCCTCTTAAAGAGGAGACAGTGGAGATGTTTTCTTTCTTTCACTTGACTGTCCAAGAGCATCTGGCTGCCCTCTATTGTGTAATCAACCTCTTCAGTCAGGAAGACATAATCCAAGCACTGGACTTCTGGTGCTTTGGGATACATCCACCATCCTGCACTGCCACACCACTGCAGAACACAGGCCTCAACATGGATGAGCTCGAGAGTCTGCAGATGTTCACACGCTTCTTCATGGGAATGCTCCGAGGACGGCTGGCAGGTCAGTTGGATGGGCTTGTTCTTTCCTCCATGGAGCAAGGGGATGGCATCCCCACCAGACTGGGTTTGTGGTTCCAGAACCAGTTTAGGGGCAGGAAGTTGAAGAACCAGACAGCCTTGAACCTTCTCCACTGCCTGATGGAGTTCCATATGAAGGAAACCACAAGCATTGCAGCACCAGAGATCAAGAAACTCAACCTGTTTAAAATGAAGCTGAGTGTTGTGGACTGTGCAGCAATACACTATGTGCTGCAGTTCTCCACACATAAGCTGCAGGAGCTCAACTTGGGTTACTCCAACATCGGAAACAACGGACTAAACAGACTAGGGCCAATCCTACATCGCTGCGAGTCTCTGTAGTGAGTAACTGATTTTATATTACACTGTTAAATTATTTTGATCCTGAACAATGAAAATTAGCCTGGTTTCAGACTTCTGTGTTTACTTCAAGTTTTCCTTATGTCTACACTTGCCCTATGTCTGCAAGCTTGACTGTCTGAATGTTAGATGACTGGTAAACTAGGAGCACCCAATCTTCTGTTGAAGGCATCCTGAGCACAATATATATTTTTGACAAAGAATGAATTGACAACAAAAAAAATGTCAACGTGTTTTTCTATCCTCTTACAGTTTGAGATACAACTGCCTGGGCAGGCAAGCTGCTGTTTTAGAATCTGCGATTTTGAAGTCAAATGAGTGCCAAATAAAGAATCTCTTGTAAGTCATCAGTGATTACTTACTACAACATCACTTTGAAAAACCTATGAAGTAGAGTAACTTCATTGTTTCTTAGAGAGAGCCATTGTCATTATCAAAGTAGGTTAGCAGCAACAAAAGTCAGGTTTCCTTTTGTTTCTTTGTCAAATCCTCCTGCACTTATACCCAAAGTATCCAATAAATAAATTTAAGACTTGTAAATACTGAAGTACCACCTTTAATCCAACTATATGCCACTGTAGAATACTGAAAACATTTTAGCATGATCTAGATTGACATTTGCATTTGTCCTGTAGCTAAAAGTACAGTAACACCATACGCATGTGTTTTACTGCAACACATTGTGTGGAAATACAGCATGTGTGGAAATAACCTGGGTTCAGAGGGAGTTGTGCAACTGTGGAACGCTTTAGAGAGTAACACCACTGTGGAGGAACTCTATCTGGACATCACTGGGATCACAGAGACAGGAACAGAAAACATTGTCAACTGCCTCAGCAAAAACACCTCTCTGAAATCTCTGACGTAAGAATAAAATATGCCACCTTCTGCTCAGTGTTCCCATCGCTTTAATGTATAAAAACACTGCCATCTAGTGTGAGTTAATGTCTTATCAGATTGAAAAATGGTAACCTAGTTATTTTCTCCTTCATCAGCATTGTTGGGAATGACATAGGAGAGGAGGGGAAGAGAAGGCTGAGAGAGCTGGAGCAACGTCGACCTGGACTCCGAATTATTTCAAATTTCGTGGATGATCTTGGATTACTTCATGCCTACTTGGATTGGATCGACGAGATCCAGGCTGACACAGACCAGATGGACTCAGTAAAAAATGTAAATGCTCTACAGTCAGTCCTTAAGGGGCTCCAGGTGGCAGGAGAGCATATGGATAAAGGTGAGAATGCAGCAAAAGCCAGGGAGCTCCAGACAAAGATTGTGGAGTTGCTGAACTCATCCACAGCTCTGATTGGAGAAAGATGACCAAAAGTTATGCAGTGCATTGTTTGAAATGGCAGGGCTTCATCTCACTTCAATTAAAAAAGTGCTATTCATATTGACATATATAACAGTTCAAAAAATGCACTTAAGATTGTTTGAAATTGTTGATTGTTGAAATTTTATCATACACAATCTATTTTTGCATTAATATTGATTCTTTGGAATTCTTTGTCATTTAGTAGCTAGTTTTTTTATTTTTTATTTTGCGCTTTAACAGGTTAATAGAAAATAAAACATATATTTGAAGGAAATAAACTGGCTTATTCTGCAGTTGTTAATTTTAAGTCATTCTTGAATGTAACCTTTCGATGTAACCTCATTTCTGAGGAACCTGACTTCTCTACAGCCCTTATCAAAATGTAAGTCACTGTAATTTCAATATGGGACAATATTAAATTTAAGAATAATATGATCTTCTATGATTGTTTTACTGGGCTTTAAATTAACTGTCAAATTTTGAAGTAAATGAAAGAGTCAAAAAAGCCATTTCAAGAGACAAGTTATTTTCTTTGTTAAACATTTAAGGAGTTAAACAGAGCACATGTATACTTTTTTTTTTACTTTAACATTCTGAATACTATTATTTTTTTTACATGTAATGATTTTTTCTTCAATAATATCCCTGAAATAATTGTGGAGTGTTGAACAACTTTATCTTTAATGTTTTAATGTTGACCGTATTTAATGATAGTCATTCATTCTGATTTAAGTGAATGTATTCATACTTCAAAATGTTTTTTTAACAACACAGTTCAATAAATCTTCTGTACTGCTGCCTGCAACAAGCAAGATGGCAGCACTGAGTCAACTGTATCAAGGTTTAACAGCTGCTATTTCATGTGAGTTCATTTGGCCATCTTAGAGGAGCAATTTAGAGTCAACAATTAGCCTAACCAAAACCTGAATATGTTTGGACTGTGCGAGGAAGCTGGAGTACCCAGAAAAAAAAAAAAAAAAAAAAAAGGCAGACATGCAGAGATCGTGTAAATTCTACACAGAAAACCAACAGTTGTAACTGAGCCACTGTAAACATTTGTTTGATATTAAAATGTGTGCTGAAGAAGCCCTATAGTTGAATGTTTCCACTATTCTTATCATTTGTGTATGTAAACTATGTTCAGTGCAGTATATGTTTGTCACTGTGTTTTAAACATATACTCAGTAACATGTGGTGTGTTAATATGGCAGTTTTTAGAAACAGGCAAGAGAAAGAGCCTCTGTGTCTGGCCTTCTTCTCATTCAGGCGTAATGCTTTAAAAGAAACTGAGCAAGTTTCCTGTATGAAACTGAATAGAACAGAGGGGGTGTAGAGGGGATTAGTGGTGGTAGTGGTGAACAAGCACAGTAGGTCATCACAGACACATTTATGCAGCAGCTCATCTGGCAAGGTAAGCCCTCTTATCCCTATCAGTTGAAGAAAAATATAAAATCAAAAGACATTGTGACTTAGTCTATGATAGTAACACATTATCCCGTGCCTCAGTGTAAAACAGCATAGTAATTTGGAGATATTGTCCAATAAAAATCGATGTAATCTAACTGTTTAAACATTGTTTCAGACATTAAGAAGTCAAAAGACCTACTGAATGGTATAGCATGAGCTGCTTCTCCATGGGGACTGTTTATCTGCTCAGACTTCTGCACTTATTTACTGGTAATATTGATCCTTCCCGAACGTCTGACAGTTTGACCTAGAAGGGGAGAAATTAATATAGAGCTTCAAACTTGCAATATTCTCACAACCAAAGAAAAGATTACTAATACACTTAATACATTATAGTTACCAACTTACAAAATAAGACTGATGATTATTATCTATTAGTTGTTTATATTCTACAAATCCCATACAGAGACTAACAATTTCATGTACATATGTATAATGTTTGTGAATCCAGAATCTGGTTTAGCTTATTTGCCTGACTTTTATTCCTGTGCAGACATTATTATTAAAAACACACCAGTAAGCCACACTGTTGTTCCGAGATCATATTTGTTTCTCACAAAATGTGTGGGGATTTTTTTTTCTCCATTCTAAGAGCTCCAAGTTTTGCATGTTCTCCCCGTGCTTGCATGGGTTTTCTCCAGGTACTTCACATTCCTCCGTTTCTGGATTCACAGACATAGCAAGTACACAAAATTCATTAATTAAAACAAAGTATTTTAAAAAATTCGTAGCATTTCTGATATTGTAAATAGTATAGCCATGCATTGTTTTTATTGCCACTATTTGCTATGTAGTGTATCTGCATATATGATAAACAGCAGGCTATAATCTATAAATGTTGCAAAAGTTTTTTCAAAACTGCAACTTTGGCAACTCATTATTTCTGAGAAGTAATGGCTTACTGTTTTTCTTGGTATGATGAAAGCCTATGAATAGTTTGATAAACTCATATTTGTGAGTGTGAGTGTTAATATCTTTGTGCATCAGAATTGAGTTCCAAAACAAAACAACCACAAGTAACATGTGTTACTACTTTCTACTTTCTTTCACCCCACACAGGCATCTCAGTACTCCAGCAGACAAGAAGCTGGAAAATAGTATTACCCTCAACAGTTACGGCAGTGGAGGGGACCTGTGTTGTGGTGCGATGTCAGACAGAACCATATTCTCGAGTCACATGGTACCAATACCATGACATTTATTATCCTGTAGTGTATGATGGTGTTTATCCCAGTACAGTTGAACACCAGTTTAGAGGACGCACCAAACTATTGGGTGAACCTGCAGAAGGAAACTGCACGCTGAGGATTGATGATATGAGGCCAACTGACAACAACATAAAGGTTTACGTGTGGGTCAACCCAGGCACTAAAACAAATCAAAAATTCTACCAACAAACTGTAACTATCCTTGTTGGTAAGTATTTGTAAACTAAAAGTGAATTTAGAAACTGTAAGTCTGCATAAATGAAATGAATGAAAATTATTGAAAATATATATTTGCAAAATATATTTTACTACCCAAGTTGAGCATTTATCCAGGGGCTTGATTGAGATATTAATACAAAAATACTCCACCATGCAAATGAGAAGCATAGGAAAAGCAAAAGGATTTGAACTATAACTATAACTATAATCATCCACAAACACTGCCACTAGTTGCTCATTTCAAAATAGCATCATATACATGTGTATACAAACTCAGATGAGGAGGAAAGAATGATAGCTATTGCCTAGAGCCACAAAGATTAAAACCCAAGTTAGAACTCTTGATGTCTTAATTGACTCAGATCCGAGCCTTTATCTTCAGCAGAGTTGACTGGTGTCTTTTGTCTGGCTCTGAAAAAAAAAAAAAAAACAAGAAACATTCAGCTTCAACTCATTTAAATCACTGCTACCAGACTTTAACAAGAAGCAGGAGAATTGAGCACACCATTGCAGTCTTTAAATCTTTACACAGGCTATCAGTTACGGACACAATAGATTTTAACATGCTAGAGTTGGTTTATAAATTATCCAGTGATCCTGGGCCCAAATACATCTCTGATGTATCCAGCAGGGATAGAATCTTAAATGTGCATTCTCTTTTTAACTTCTATTATCACTTTCTATTGACTTCCAGAGAGAAAAGCTCCCAGTATCACCATTCTGAAGCAAATAGTTGCTGGGGAGATTTTCCAGGTTAAATGCAGCATAAAATACTCCTGCCCATTCTCACCTCCATCTCTTCATTGGAGCATAAGACCAGCTCTCGAAAACTCCACTTCAATTGCTTTCATCGAGGAAGAACAGGGGCAATGGTTGTACACAGCAACAATGGAAGGACTAGGAACATATAAAATGCATAACACAACAATAAGGTGCTCCGCACAGTTCAAAATCTTCACGGCAGAAAGCCAACAAATAACACTCAGTGTCTTATGTAAGTAATACATTTTGCCTGTTCAAAATGCAGAAAATGACAAAAATACTGTTTTTTAAATTTATCTTACTGAGGAACCACATTATTAATCGATAAATACTTATTAAAATAATTAATTGTGTGTTATGATATCTACAGATAAACCTGTGACTGTGACCCTGATATTGAAAGAGGAACTGGTGACAGAGGGAGGCAGCATTATTATGGAGTGTGCTGCTAATTGTAACCCACAAGCACACATGTATTCATGGCTGAGAAGACAGATGGGTCATATCAAGAAAATAAACTCTACTCAGAATAACATGTCCTTTAGTAATATTACACGGAATACTTCTCTCTCCTGCATCGCTCACAATGCCATTGGAGTGGGACAGTCCAAATGGCTGGATCTGGATGTTCAATGTAAGAACATCTTACTGATATAATTTATCCACAATTTATCCAGCTAAACATGATTTATTAGGGACTTGCTCAGTGTAACCATTTTCAGGCCATTGATCAGCACCACAACTTTGAGACTCTGCTCAAAAAACACTCTATATATAAACAGTACAAAACTATGTTACCATTTGGAGGTTGTGGTGCTTTGGATAGCCAGACACAATGTGTAGTTATTATCACAAGATAAAACTTAAAACACATCTTAATTTGTAAACTACACATAATAAACCATCTGCACAAATATGGGATTTTTAAGGTTTGTTTCTGTTTTTACTCAATTGTTTGGCTTATTACTCAATTAAAACAAACAAAAAAACCTTAAAATCACTTAAATTAAAGAATATTATGCCTTAAACATCATGAGGTGTGATTGCGTTTTAGGTAATAATATTTTTGTTCCATTTTTGTAGATGCCCCAGTAATCCTGCCCGAGCCGTCCTGCTATGTGGCAGGAGAAATTCTGAGATGTATCTGCCAGGCTGAGGCATCCCCTAATGCCTCCATATCCTGGACCATTGATGGAAACAACACTCTTCCATCCTCCTTTGAGTCGAGATATATAAATAAGAAAAATGTAGTTTCTGGGGAAATAGGTGGCCCAGCTAAAAGTCAGACTAATGTATCTTGCACAGCTTGGAACTCACGAGGCAGAGACACCAAATATTTATCAATAAGAAACTTGTCAAAAACATGTAAGTTACACGCGATCAACAGTTTGTATGTGAGTGTGGTATCTTAAATAGTAGTAAAGCTATTTTGCTTTTACAGCCCATCTTCCCATGTGGTTGTCAGCATCAGCATTTATGCTCCTGGGCATTGGTTTGTTGTTTGGATGTGCAATATTCATTTGCAGAAAACATTCCACAAACAGGTTGGTAGACTTTGTTATGGCTGAGTTATGATGGTCCATCTTTTTACTGTCATTATACTTACATATTGACAATCACTGTGTTGTGTGTGCTACACTGGCATGCTTTGGATTTTTTGTTCAACATTTAACAAAGATTTTTTTTAAAATGTGCACATTGTCTTTTTTAAGACCACAAAGTTCTTTGAACAATGTCCAACAAGAACAAAGATACAGCAGTCTTCAAAGGTAATGAAAAGAATGCTTTGCTCAGTCTTTTTCATCTTAATATGGTATTGGATATATAATGAGGAAACTGAAAAACATCAAAGTCATGTTTTAACAACATGGGCCATATATTGATGTGCTCAAGTGGAAATAAAGGTTTCATTTGCCAAAATTAAAATAATACTGAAATGAAATAATTTAATTTCCTGTGCTAATTTCTCACTTTCTGTCTCTCTTGCTAACACTGCAGGTCACAATATGAAGACAGACAGTTGAGCCCACACAGACTAGAGAATAACCCTGACAATGATGGACTTTCCTGCATTTATGATAATGATTTTGTGGAAAATCCACAGAGGCCAACCAGAGCTCATGAGTGCAAGAATAATGCAACAGCCCTCCAAATGGAAGGCAATAATCAGCTACTGGCACAGGTGCAGTGAATGTAAAAAAATTATGCAGTGGGTTAAAACAGAGCATCACTCCTATGAAGAATAAAACACATTACTATACATGGATCACACTGGGGGGAGGCATAGACCTTGACAAATAGTACCAAGCTTCATATTAAAACAGATCTATACCTTTTTTAACTTTAGCCACTTTTCTGTTGTTTCATTTAGAAATAATACAAATATGTGTTTGACTTCCTGCAGGATGTTTATGGCAACATGGATGTCTATCTGATCTGCTGATCAGAGGACATCTGCTGCTGTTCTCACACATAGTAAGCACTTTAATATAGTGATTTGAAAAACAAATTAATTTTTTAAATATGTACATAGTACACAGTGTTCCTTTATACAGTTCATCACAGTTAAGCATAGCTAGTTTTATATATATCTTCCATTAAGACATCAGCATATACATATTTTGCAAAATAGTGCCTGTGACAGACATAGCTGGTTCTTTATTAAGCAGTATAAAACAGCTACACCTTTGTATCACACTGGGGTTTAGTCTGACTCAAGTGTTTCCGGTTGATATTGTACATCAGCTTATCTTTGAACTGACTTGTTGTTATTGATGAAAAGCACAGTACAGCAAATGACACAGAGCTGTAGTTGTTTTTTTTTTTAAAGCAGTAAGAATTTTTAAATCTTCTACAACTAGGTAAGTGATTATCATTACCTTATTAAAGTTTGCAGATCATTCTTTTCTGTTGAGATTTAGTTTAGATCTAGTGTCTCAAAGCTAAGCGTGATCTGTGATCAGTCATGAAACTGAATTTTGCTTGATTTTCTCCATATAGATGCATTCATATTATATACAACCAAATAACATAATACTATAATTCATAAAAATTATAATTTGGAATTAATAAAAGGTGCCAATTAGGATTTTGATGGTGGTGCTATCTTTAAGATGATGAAGATTTCATATTTCCTTACATTCCCTCCTTAAGTTTTGTTTAACTAAATGTTTCATATTTGCCCACATCAGTCAGTCATACATAGTTAATTTAGCAAGTCATTGGTACAGAAGACATTTTTTAACATTCGTCTCGTTTTTTCACTTCTTTTGGTTTAGGGTCATAATGGAGCTAGAGGTGAGGAGTATGGTTGTCCTCTCGGTTTACATTATTTCCTTTGTGATAGGCCTGCCAGCCAACCTCCTGGCTCTCTGTGCCTTTACTAGCAAGATCCTGTCTAAGCCAGGGCCGACTGAC